>NC_053469.1:1877500-2226293 GCF_015227805.2 Hirundo rustica | reverse complement strand
GGTTTGTTAAGGCTTGGTTTGGTTTTAGAGGGTTTGAAGATTTCAAGCTTCCCGTGGGCCTATGAAAAGGTGCATTTTTACTCTTGTGGTAAGCACAGCTCCTCTTTGAAAAAATTAACAGAATTTTTTAAAGGAAATGCCATTCCAGAACTGGAACTTTATGCCCTTTCCTTCTCCAGCCTGCGTTGAGCACGGGCACGTTCCTGTTGTAAAAATTACAGGGTGGATTTAATTCGCTCGTCTGTGCTAAATATAAATTCACTTTTATCTTGGTGCTGAAATCCTGTCACAGTTTTCTGATCCATCCCTCTGAAATAACGCATTTATTGTAGTGGGGGGGAAAAAAAACCCTCTGGGGGAAGTGTGTGCAGCAGGGATGATGAAATATTCAATATCCAGCATTTGTTAAAAGTCAAATGTGGCACTTGAAAGAATGGTTTGAAGCACATAAACCTCCCCAAATTATTGTGGTATTACCTGGAAATCTTAGCAGAGGAAAACCTTTTTCTTTTGACTCTGTCTTCCAGGGAATAACCATAAATACTGAATTTACAGCAAAATAAAAAATTCCTGGGGTTGGTTTCCCTTTTGTTTCCCAGCCACACCAACCCCATTATTTTTAATGTAAATTGTAATGCTCTAGATTTTTTTTTTTTCTCTGCTAGAAGGAATTTGTAGTGTTAGAGGCTGATTTTCTTCAACTGGGGCAAATATTTGAATGAATTTTTGTTCGTTTTGCAGAGTTATTTCCTCTTTTCTGTGTCTGCTGCTGTGGAAGGTGGAACAAGAGGAAAAAGGGAAGAGCATTAAATCCTGTTCTGCAGCCTTGGATGGGTTTTCATCCAGTGGAGAGCTGCTCTTGGAGGGGTTAAAATGACCTTGTTTGGGGTGTAATCACTGCAATTCGGATGTCCTGGAGGACCAAGAGGATTTCGTTCTCCGTGTACAGATTTGTCTGGTTTAAAGCCAATAATTAAAAAGTTAATTTAGCAGGGACTCGGCCTCCTGCTGTCCTTTTACTTGCAGCTTCCTCATGTGTCTGCTCAGCCCAGAATTATCTTCCCTATTTAAGGGATTATTGCTTGTGTCCTTCTGGGTGATTTTAAATAAATGGATTTTTACAGCATTTGCCTAAAATGCTGAATAAAAGCAATCTCTGCTTACCTGCTTTGGTGGCCAAGCTAAAATCTTTGTGTATGAGCGTAGCATGCTCCAGAAATGTGGGAAATCTTGGAAAGTCGTGGAAAATCTTGGAAACTTTGGAGCCAGTGACAAATTTTGAAGTGTTGGGGGGTAGAAGAACGTGCACGGAATCTTGGCTAAGCATCAGTTAAAAAAAAACACCTTTAATGCCTACAAAACTTAATGAATTTATTAAATCATAGAAATTAGGATTAAATAAATTAAATAACCTTTAAAAGCTCCTCTGCCACACCAGGCCCTTTCTGCCTGAATTCACAAACAATTTGAAAATGAAGTTAAAAAAAATAAAATTGGGAGGAGCTGCCTTGAGCTTAAACCACCTCATCCCGTGGATTTTAACACAGGCTCCCAGAAAAAAAAAGAAAAAAAGAAAAATCAGACAGCGCTGTCTCCTGTTGCTGCATGCAGCTCTTTTATTTTCATTTATCTTTACAGAAACGTGAAGCATCTTCACAAGAATTGTACAAAACCCTCTCCCCTTGGCTGGCTGCGTCCCAGCGGAGCAGCTCCCGGAGTTGGGAGTCCGAGAGGAAAGACGGGAGTTGCTGTCGCTGATAAAAATCCATGCAGGAGCTGAGCTTGGAATAAAAACGTCCTGTTCTATAGAGATTAGATAAAAAGGGGGATAACAGGAAATAAATATACTGGTAACATTGGTTTGAGTAGCTGAGTTTAATGCAGGATATGTGGATTCAGTCCGTTCTGAGCGTTTCACCCCGTTAGTGCACACGGAACATGCGCCGGAGCCGCTGCTGGAAAACCCCAAAATATCCTCATTTCTGCACCCCCAGGGCCTGCAGGGTCTCTGCATTGGAACACAACCGTTCCCTCCAGAAAATGGGATTTTTTTTTTTTTCCATGGTTGGAAGCAACAGCCATTCTCCCCTTCCCCGTGGAAGCTCCTCGTGCTTTCAGCGGCAGCGGCGACGCTTTGTCGCTGCGTCAACGTTTCCAGGACCATTAGAAAAATAAACTGCTTCTGTTTTTACATTAGTATTGTAACTGAGGCTAAGGAATTAGGGGAAAAGAAAAAAAAAAAAAAAAAGAAAAAACCTTGGTTTTCAGACTTGCGTTGCCCACGGGTGAGTATTTACAGGGATTTCCCCATCCCACGGGAAGGGGAAATTTCCCGGCTGGAAATTTACACCAGAGAGGGAAAACCCAGGGTTTGTACACGGAGCTTCTGCCTCAAACGCAGGGATTTTGTACACTGAACTGACAGAAACACCGTCAAATACCGAGGGCATTTTGATGAGGTCACGAGCCACGCAGAGGCTTCAGTCTTTTTGGTGATTGCTTTCCTCTTGGGATCGTTTTCTCCTTGGATTAAGGGGCAGGAAGGAGCTGAGGAAAAAGAGACCCAACACCACGGCCAGTGGAGCCTCTGGAGCACGGATCTGGCCACATGGCTGACCTGGCTGCTCAGGGCTGGGGGGTGAAATTTTTAGTAAATTAAGGGTTTTTATAAGAAATTTCATTTTCTTGCCGTGAGAGGGTTGAGCTGAGGAGCTGCGCTCGCTTCCCTGCGCGCTCACACACAGCTCACAGCCAGACAAACAAAAAAATCGTAAAAATTTTATGTTCTCAGTAAATATGTGCAAATAAACACCCATTTTGTTTTATCTGGGGTCTGAGCTTTTGTTTGTTTGCGGTTTGGGGCGGGGGCGTTGACCTGTAATACTGCTTTGTTCCGCTCTCCCTCGAAAGAGAAGCGAGGTTTGGGAAGTGATCCATATTAAATGCAGACACTTAAATACATAAACACTCCATGGTCTGAGCATCCTGAGGCTTCACGTTAACACAGAGCCCCTGTATCCCTTTGTACTTCAACCACACCCTCTTTTTAACCCACAGCTCCTTTCTGCCATTTGAAATGACAGATTTGGCGTGTGAAGCTTCCAACAGAAATAAATAAAACACTTGCCTGCCCTAAACAAACAGAGACAAAGCAAATCGTTAGAAGTCCATCAAAACAACCTCAGAAAGCTTTAAAGACAGTTCTGTTTGTGCCCACAGCTCAGCGGGGTTGGAGAGGTGCACTCACTGCTTTTACCTGCGGCGCCTGAACGAGCCTGGGATGTGTCAGCACTCAGGGGAGCCTGCCTGGCGCACCAGGGGAAAAAAAAATAATAATAACAATAAAAAAATAAAAGATGGGCCCCAAACCTCATCCAGGCACAGCAGGTGCCTCTCAACACCCTCCTGAGGTGATGGCAGCCTTGGCACTGGTCCTACCCTGGGCATCTCTGCGCTCCCTCAGGGCCACGGGCAGGATGGGCAGCACATCCCCATAGGCTGGGGCAACTCCCCAGCTGCTTAAAACGCACTTTAAACAGGTTTTGGCTCGTTTTCATTTTTTTTCTTTGTAAACATAGATTGGGGGTGCACTGGGGAGCAAATGGTGAATGCCAAAGGCAATAAACAGCTGGCAGAGGGTGTGGGAAGCTGATGGGATTTCACGGCCGTGTTGTGCTTTACGAGTTCCTCGCTTTAAAAAAAAGAGAAAATCAGGTGGGAATTGGAAGATACGAACAGAAAAGTCAAGTTAACGCCTCGGTTATTCACTTGGGCAGCCAAATAAACAAACCCTTTCCACATCGACGTTGTAGAATGTGCAAAAGTAGATGAAGAACACAGGTGGTGTTTGTGGTGGTGCCAGCTCCCTGCGGGTCGGGGGGACGTTCATGCACCTCTGCGGAGGGGAGAGCCACGGGGACAGGGGGTGCGGAGCCCAGCAGAGCCCAGCAGAGCCCAGCAGAGCCCAGCAGGGGTGTCTGGAGCTGCTGGGGGCCGTGGTGGATGGTGGGGACAGGCAGAACCCGCTGCCCTAACGGCGTGACCGAGCCGTGACGGCGGGGAGGGGAAGGACAGCAGGCACGGCCAGGACAGACGGGGGGTTGGACCCCAGACCGCCCTGGCCGGAGGGGAAAGGGCCGAGTGGAGACACCAAACCACCACATCCAGGTCAGCCCAGCCCATCCAGGGCAGGACAAACACCCCCGAATCCCCCAGGCAGCACAGCTCCAGCAGCAGCAGCGCAGGGGGACACAAACCCAGCGCCTCGGAGGTGCTGGCCCGGGCTTTCTGTCCCCTGGGCTTGGCATGTTTTGGTTTGTGAGATGCCACGAGGCGCTGGGGGCAGAGCAGCGCCTGCCATGGCCCCGTGGGCGCTGCGCCACCCTGTCCCCTCCACCCCATCCGTCCCACGGCCACCAGAGTCCCTCCCCAGCGCGGCCACCCCGAACAGAGACCCAGCAGAGGGTGAAGAACATGAGCTGGGCGAAAGAGCAGAAGTTTGGGCACCCTGGGGGACACCTGGCGAAGGAGGAGGAGGAGGAGGAAGAGGAGCGGGGTTTCGGTGCAGTCTCGCTCTGGTCTTTACCAGCCCCATGAACGCAACCAACCCGCACCATCCGTGGCGACACCGACCACAGCCCCGCTCCCCCGGGCCCGTGGGCGCCTGGGCTCGGCCACGTCCCACCAGCACCAGCGAAGACTTTCTCACTAGTTGCGGTATCGGTATAAAAAGTTTAAAATCCCCGGGGCGCACGGCCGCCGGCCGTGGACGCGTCCGGCCGCGCCGTCCGTCCCGGAGCTCCGGGCATCCCTCCGGCGGCGCAGAGCCAGGCTGGGCATCGCCTTCCTCCGGGGCACCGCGGGCAGCGGCCGCCTTCCCCCGGGGCTGGGCCGATCCGGCTGTCCCGGAGCCCCGTGGCCGGCGCGGGGAGCGGCGCTCGGGGGACGCTCACAGCTGGGTCTCGTCCCGCGTTTCGGGGTTGCCCGAGCCCAGCTTGTTGCTGCAGCTGCTCTTGCGGCTGTGGCCGTCGTTGGCCACGTGCGCCAGCGGGTCGGAGCGGATCAGGTACCTGCGGGGCACAGCCCGGTCACGCTGCTGGAACCCGCCGTGAGGAACACGGGGAGGTGTGCTGCTGGCTCTCGTTTGGGGCAGGGGGCGTTGAATAATAAGAGCCGTTGGTGTGAAGGCCATAAAATAATAATTAGGGAATAATCGGGGGTTGTTCCTCGGCCGTAAAGGCCGAAGGGAAATTCCGCGCTGCCCACGGGAGCCGAGATGGGGCTGGGGGGTGTTTGGGCAGCGCTCAGGGACACAGGGAGGGGGAATGGCCCGGGAAAGAGGAAAAACCCAGGGGTATACATGAGAAATCATGGGGAGCAACGGGATGGGGACAGCTGGGGTGAGGTAACACCTACACGATGTCGTTGAGCTCCAGCCGCGTGTCCGGGGGAGGGTTGATCAGGACGTAGGACAGGGTGTTCTGGTGGTCGTTCATCTCATCTGCAAGAGGAGGGACGGGGCTGGTGAGCGAGGGGCACCCCCACGGACACCCCAGCAGGCAAGGTGACAGATCCCATCCTGGCTCTGGCTCCCACGGGCACAGGGGAGCCGTGGGCAACGTCGCTGCCGCCGGGAGGGCACCAAGAGCGTCACTGCCACCTCCCTCCTGACCTCCCAGGCTCTCCCCCACCACGGCACGGCCCAGGGCACTGGCAGAGGTCACTCTTCGAAGCCCCCGCTCCCCCCCAGAATAAAGTGAGTTGTCTTACCTTGGTTCAGTGCAAAAGAGGGAACAGGTTAGTCCTGCTGTGTCACGTACAGCACAAGTCCAAGCACTGGCTGAGGGCAGCTGAACCCCCCCCGGGGCCGCCCCAACGCTCTGCCCACCTCTCCCCTTCAATTATTCAATTTAGCATCATCCAGGCACGGGATTTATCCACGGATTGCCTCCTTCCCCTGCCCGGGGGAAATCGCCTCGGTGCAGTTTCAGAGCCATCGATGCCATTTTGGGGATGGCTCTAAAGCACGGTGACCTCCCCGGGGGGGGCTCAGGGCCACCAAGAGCAGCACCCAGGGGTGCAGAAGGGGGACTCTCGGTGACTGGGGGGGGCCCTGCGCTTCCCGAAATAGCCAAGAACAAGATCATGGTGAAATGGATGGGGGTGCGAGGCTGCAGCGCCGGGGAGCGGTGGAAGCTGCGACGGGTGACACCGGCTCCAGACGGGCTGATGGGGGGCGGATGGACAGGGTGGAGAGGGGACGGACAGACGGACGCCGGGGCAGCATGAGGAGCACGGCGGGACACCAGCTCGCTGCAAGGCTTGTCACTGGGACACCTCCTCCAGGCTTTTGGAAAGGCGCAGAACGGAGCAAATGGAGCTGCTCTGGGGGTAGCAGGACCAGGAGCCGGCCGCTGGGCATTAACTCCAGGCTGGGGGCTGCTCCCCGTGGCCTGTCCTGCTGCTCCCACCACCCCGTCCCTGCCCTCCCCGGCCTGGCGTGGGGGACGCCCCGGTCACCCCCGCCCCACGGCGGGCACAGCCGGGCTCTCCTGCCGCAGCAACGGCCACGGCACGGGGGTGAAACTGCTTTTCTCCTGCCCTCGGATGCAGCTCCAGCCAGCGCAGGAACGCAAAGAGCTTCCCCTCCAGGTGCCTTTTGCCGGGGCACAGCCGGCTGAGCCCCGGTACCGCGTCCAGCCGCGCTCCAAGGACACCGGCCCTTCGTTCTGCCGCTCAGGCGCTTCCCTGGCACCTCCGAGGCCGCAGAAAGCGCTGCGGCCAGTGCACCTGGCACCGCCCTCGGGGAGACGCTGCGCCGGGCTGGCCTGTCCTGCAGCCAGCGGGGAGCTTTGGCCATCGCAGTGCTCAGCCTTCCAGCGAGACAGGGATGGGGGTGGCGAGGGTGGCACACGGACCCTGGGACCCGGCGGGACACACGGGGCTGGACGTGACACGGAGGCGGGGACGGGCTCTGGCTCTGGGCAGGTTTCCCTGCCCCATGGAGGTTTCCTGAGCCCACGGCAGCCCAGCCAGGCCCTGCTGAGCACACCGAGTATATTGCTGCATCTCCGCTGCCCCAGGCAATATACTCTGCTGGCCCTGGCGCTTCCACGAGCCGCCTGGCTGATGAAGGACACACGCTGTGGGGAAATGCCAACGTTTCACCTTAAGCCTGGGCTGGCGAGGCCAAAAATGAAGCTGGGATGGGCCGTTGCTAATCTCGGGGCTGCTGCAGTAAAAAGGAGCCTTTCCAGGGCGGGTTCCACCGTGGGGTAAAGGTGAAAATAAAAAGATGGGAAAACCTGGCAGGTCCCACAGAGCCCCAGGAGGAGCCCGGGGTGGCTGCAGCACCGGTGGCCCCTGTGGCTGCTGCTGCTGCCTCGGGCTGAGCCCAGCACCCCCCAACAGAAAATGGGGTCTTTTAAAGCTGGGGAGGGGTCCAGGAAGGCAAACCAAGGGGTGCAAAGGGGTTTTTAAAGCGCTGCCTTGCCCTGGGCTGCGGCTGACCCAGCAGGAGCTCCAGCGTCTCGTCACAACATGCACAGGCAGCTCTGGTGCTCCTGTCCCCGTCCTTGTCCCCTCCACTGGCTGTACAGCCCAAAGCCGCCTCACAGAGGCATGGAGGGAGGGTTTTGTTAATGAAAGCTGTGATTTCCCTGCAGGAATTCAGCTGAAAAAAAAAAAAAGTCCCTGAGGTTTCTCTCTCCCTGATCCGGCAGAGCCTTGCGTTTGCGCCACCACCACGGGATTGGTTTTCCAACGCCACCCAACGAATCAGTGCTGAAAGCTCGGGGATCTAAGGTGAAAACTGGCAAGGGTGAGGTTTGGGCTTAGCTGGCATGATCTTGTTGTACGCTGCACGCCATGAGTCACGCGGGACTCCCAGGGAAAGGGAATTACCTTGCAAATATCCCAGGTTTACCCGATTCATCACATCACTGGCTGTTAAATTTGCTACATCCTCTACAGAACATACAGGGAAAGGCACAGACATAAACAGAGAGAGAGAGAGAGGTCAGCAAGCCATGGTTCGGCAAATCTCAGAGACGAGCTCCTGCGCTGCAGCGATAACGTGAGCAAAAGAAAAAGGAGAGGGGCAAAAGGCAGAGCGAGGTTTGTCCACGGGCGTCCAGACTCTGACGGCGACACACGGTGACAACACACAGTCCCCAGCAGCGCTGGATGCCCAAGGAGCTGCCGGGCCCCGCACTGTGCCCGGTGTCCCTGTCCTGCACCCCACGCTGTCCCCTCTCCTGCCAGAGCTCCCCCGGTTTGCTTCAGCCAAAATTTGCCAGATGGGCCAGGACAAGGATGTCAGCCCCGACCTGTCCCCAGGCTGTGCCTCACCGAGGCCAGACAGCCCCCCTGGAACTACAGCAGAACCTTCTGGGGCTGGGAATCCAGGGAAAAAAGGAGAGAGGGGAGGGATACACCACTGCAAGCCCTCGCCTGGCAGTCCCTGCCCTCGCTCCACCCCACCACAGGCCAGATCTCCTGCCTCCCTCCCTGGGGACACTGGCAGTGCCACAGCCACCCCCTGCGCCCCCAAACCCCTCCAAACCCCTCCAAACCCCTCCAAACCCCTCCTGCGCTGCACTCCTGGACATTTTCTCCTCCTCTTTCCCGTGCCTAAAGCCAAGATGGGAAAGGAGGAATCCCACTCCCAAAATCAGCTCCCGTCCCATCTGGGGCTCCCTCCCAGCCTGAGTGCGGGCAGCGGCCAGCACGGGGTGGACGGACACTCTCGGAGCATGGAGCAAACAAGCAGCAGCACAGGATGGCTTCAAAGAAAGAAAGAAAAAAATAAAATAAAATAAAATAAAATTAAAAAAAAAAACAAAAAAACCAAAACCAAACCAACTAAACAAAGGGAGCTGTGGGCTACAGACTTTGTGACAACCGAGGGGTGGGAGCTGTCCAGGGGGACACAGATGCCAGCACCGACGGGCAGGTCAGAAGCTTCACGAGAGACGCGGCTGCACAGAGGGACCCTGAGCGCTGCGGCTGTCGCAGCCACGCGCCGGCGTCACACGCGACGAAGCAACTCTGCAGCTACCGAAAGGCTTTCCACAGAGGAGTTCGGGAGGAATTAAAGTCTACAACGAAAGGGGGCTGCGCCGGCGGATGGGGTTGGGCCTCTCCCTGCCACGCTGCGGGGGCTCTCGGGCACCGGGGTTGTGCTGACCTGGGGCTGTCCTGCACCACCATCCCTGCAGAAAGTGGGGGACAAACTCGAGGCTGTGTGGGGATGCCGGCTCCCGCTGCAGGCACAAGGGCCGGAGTCACTCTGCCGCTGCCAAACTCCTGCCTGGAGCCATCCCAGAACCCAGAGATGGCGGGGGGCTGCCTGCAGCAGGCCGGGGGTGGCAGGGGAGGAGGGGGTCTGCGTGGAGGGACCCCAGCCCGGAGCCGCTGGTCTGCACAAGCGCAAGCAAGCCGGGGAATGAGGCGCCGCTCGGCAGCGCCGCGCTAAGCTCGGCACGGGGTCAGGCTCGGCACGGGGTTAGGCTCGGCACGGGGTCAGGCTCGGCTCAGGGTTAGGCTCGGCTCGGGGTTAGGCTGGCTCGGGATGGGGCTCGGCGCAGGGTCAGGCTCGGCACGGGGTCAGGCTCGGCTCGGGGTTAGGCTCGGCTCGGGGTTAGGCTCGGCTCGGGGTCAGGCTCGGCACGGGGTCAGGCTCGGCTCGGGGTTAGGCTGGCTCGGGATGGGGCTCGGCGCAGGGTCAGGCTCGGCCCGGGGGTTACCTGAGGAGCCCGCGGGCGGGAGGCACCACCGCAGAGCAGCTCTGCCGAACGGCACTTACCGTACCCGGTGGTGGGCAAGCCCAGGTGCTTCATACGGTTTTTGACGAGCTCGGACAGCTCCTGCCGCTCGGAGCGCCGGTACAGGCTGAGGCGCTGCTGGCTGATCCACTCGGCCGTCTTGCTGGAGTGCTTGTTGCCCTTCCTGCTGAGCCGCCGTGCCCACTGCATGCTCTTGCGCCGCAGCAGCGGGTGCTCCGACTGGTCGCTGGAACACGAGTTCCGGTGGTGGCTCGTCTTGATGCCCCAGTGCTCCTTGACGTCCTTGGTGTCCTCGCAGTCCTCAACATTGATTGAGATCTGTGACTGGAAGCCCAGCAGGTCACGCGGGATGGGGGGCGGCCAGGAAGGGTTTGGCCGGTGCCTGGCAGGGTGGGATCTCTCCCCACGGGGTGGGCGCCTGCCTGTGAGCCACTCGGGCTCTGCCAGCACTTCGTCTCTGCGCTGCAAGGACCACCCGGCCGGCAGATTCCACGGAATCCCGGAAGGGTTTGGATTGGAAGGAGCGTTAAGCTCATCTGGTTCCGCTCCTTGCCGCGGGTGAGGGGACAATTCCCAGCAGATCAGGTTGCTCCAAACCTGGCCTGGAACTCCCAGGGTTGGGGCAGCCACGGCCTCCCTCGGGCAAGCAGTGCTGAGGGCAGTCTCATGGGCACCTGACAGCCCATGCAGGATCACCTCTGGGATGTCTGCCCAGGGAGCAGCCGTGCCCTCATCTCCCTCTCTTCCCTCTTACAGCATCTGTGCTGCCACACGTCTGACCCAGCAATCCCCGCTGCTGAGCAGGAGTTTATTAATAAAGCCTCTCAAAGCGTCTCGAGGAGCTGGGTTGCATTTAATTAAATATCAACTTTCAGCTCCCGGCCGCCGCTTCCTGACAAAGTTGAAAACTGAAGGTATTTAAAAGGGATCCTCCCTTGCTCTTTATCCCGGTTAATTACATCAGGGCGCTGAGGATTTTTCCCGGAGTGCTGAGGCTCAGCCAGCGTCTCCCTTCCACGGGGACAAGCAGCACAGGGCTGGGCTGGCACGGAGCAGGGGGTGGCTCTCGGTGGCAGATCCAGCCCAGGGGATCGGGGTGGGGACAGGGCGGCAGCGCGGCGGGACACGGGCGGCACTCACCTGCGCTCTGATGTCGTGGGGCTGCGGCAGGGGACAAGGGAGGGAGAACCAAGAGTCAGCCCCGCAAAGGGACAGCCCTGCTGCACCCGCCCTGCTCCCCAGGGCAGAGCCAGCGCTGCCCGTGCCCACCCTGCTCCCCAGGAGACGGGCGCTGACCCTGACCCAGCGCGTCCAGCTGGGGAACCGGGACAGCAGCCATGCAGCAGGGAAATTCCCCTTCCCTGGCTCTCCCCTCCCCGCCGCTGCTGCAGCCAGGCCTGAGGTGCCCCAGGGACCAGCGCCCTCCCGGGTCCCACCTGGGCTGGGACCACCGGCAGCCCCTGCCCGGCACACGCCGCCACCGAGCCCCCACCTCGGAGGTTGCGAACATGTGCGACTCCGTCCTGTAAATCCCGATGGGAATCTCGGCGCTGGAGGAGCAGAGCTTCTGGAAGAGGCGGCCGTACGTCCGGATCCACAGGTCATCCTCGGTGATCTTCATCTGAGGGACAGAGGACAAACATGGACCCCCCTGTGCACCTCGGGCTGCCCCTGAGCTTCACCCCGGCTCATCCACGACAATCCCAAACGCGAGCCCGACTCCACGAGAAAATCAGGGGCAATTTCTGACCCCAACATTCAAAACAGGGAGCTTGGCAGCACTTGGGCTTCTGGCAGAGCTGAGGTTCCCCAAAATGGAGGGGAACAACGACCTGGCAAGGCTGCTCCACCCCTGGTCCTGCAGACGAGGGGAACCCCCGCCCCCCATGCACAGGGTGACAGATGCCACCGCATCCAGGACAGCTGGGCCCGGTGGTTTCACCCCCAGGACTCGGCACGCACCGCACAGAGGTACCCGGAGCCCGGCGTGGTGTCGAGGCCCAGCAGCAGCCGCGTGATGGTGATCATGTAATCCTTCACGAACGACTGCGGAGACATTGGGGGCACGAAAGCAGGGAAAGGTTTGCTCAGGCATTCCCTGGGGGAGGCAGAGGGGAGGCCACAGCTGCAGGGCTGCGTCTCACCTGGTAGAGCAGCGTGTCCAGCATGCTGATGCTGAACACCCTCCCGGCCGCGAAGGGCAGCCGGAACATGAAGGCCAGGTTGGAGCCGTTCTCTCGCTCTCTCTGCAAATAAAAAGGGGAAGTTTGAGCTCAGGTTGCACAGAAACTTAGAGGACTCGTGGCAATGGCAGGGCACAGGTGTAACGTTTCTGCTGGCTGGGTTTCTTAGCGCTGTAGAAAATTGGGATTTTCTTTCCCTCTCCACGGAAATGTGCGAGACATGATTGGGTTTTCTGGAGACGGGAGAAGGACGGGACTTGGAGGAGCTCAAATGCAGTCAGTCACTGTCAGTGTTGACTTCCCTGTGCAGGGAACGACCTCCTCTTACCTTCTCCAGCTTGGAAAGGGCCAGGGAGTAACTGTCCTTTGCTCTGAACTGCATGAACCTCATGTTGGAGGGGTGGGTCAGCTCCGTGATTATGCTGAGGCTGGGGAAGAGCCTGCAATGGAAGGAGACCTGTTGTCCTGCAGCTGTCTCAGGGGATTTAAAGCCTGAGGAAGGCCACAGCCATCCCTGTCCTGTCTGAGGTCAGGAACAGCTGATTACCTGCTGCTTCCTACAGCAAACCCCGTGCCAGACGTGTCCCACTGTCCATAGCCACCACCCCAGGCACGGGAGCCCAGCAGCGGCCCCCCTCACCTGAACATGGTCTGGACGTTGACAATGGTCTTGGCGTCTGCCATGTAGTCCTCCTCGGCACTCATGGTGCTCTCCTTGTCCACCACCACCAGGTTGTCAGCGTAGATGATGCCACACTGCAGCAAACTGTCCAGGCTGGGCAGTGCCCAAAGAGAAGGGCGCAGGGTCAGCCCTTGGAAACGACACAGGGAAGCAGCACTGGGGTTCCACGGCGAGCCCAGGCTGCTCCCGGCCTGCCCTTCGCCTGCTCCCGTCTCCCAGGGAGGGGATGGCACCCCGAGGAGCCCAAGGTGGGCTCAGCTCTGTGCTACCAACCCCGGGGCTTCTCGTGGGGTGACTGAAAATCTGGGCTGGGGGTAGACGCAGCAATGCAGGCGCGACACCTACTTGTCGATGGTGCCCTCCATGTAGTAAACCATGGGGAAACAGCAGATGGCCTCCAGAAAGTGGTGCTCAGGCCTGGGGGGAGAGCCACAGAGAGAGAGAGAGATGGATCAGCACGTCCACGCAGCACAGACAGACACAAAATCCCAGGGCCAAGCAGCCCAGGTGCCCGAGAGTGGCACCGCTGCTCCCTCACGCTCCCGCCCCGCAGCACGAGATGCCCGTGGATGTGGGGCTGGTATTTCTGGGTCAGAGATTTCAGCCCACTGGCAGCCGCTAACTTTTTCCCAAGGAAAAATTTCTCAAGAAAGCTTCTTCTCAAAACAGCCTTAGCAAACAACTGTCCTCTCTCAAAAACACAACAATTATCCTCTCTCAAAAACACCTTTCTCCGGGCGGTGTTTTGCTGTTTTCTCCCGTTTCACCCATGGGATTAGAGAGGTGTCACTCCTAGTCACCAACCATGTTAAGTCTGCATCAGAACACCTTATAAAAGGTGGTAAGAATTAGACAATAAAGCCTTTTTTCCCACGCTCTTTGCCTCCTGAAATATTCGGAGTCTCTTATCTTTCGTGTCCTACAGCGACACGTGGAAGCTCGGGGAGGGTTCTATGTGAGGGAGAACATCCATGGAGAAGTACTTGCTTGTTGTCCAGCAGCAGCACGATGGGGTTGAGCTCCTTGCGGGAGCGGTAGTACGCCCGCAGCGGGACGATGAAGTTGTAGAGCCCGTTCCCGGCCGTCTCTGCGGAAACGATGATCAGCTTGTTCTTGAACCCGTAGGCTTTGGCGTCCTCGAAGCTGTTGTGTTTGCAGCCCTGTGCGTGGGACAGCGCAGGGACTCAGTGCACACGGCCTGGGGGGCTCAGCCCAGGGGCATTGCATTTCATTTCATTTCATTTCATTTCATTTCATTTCATTTCATTTCATTTCATTTCATTTCATTACATTTCGTTTCGTTTCATTTCGTTTCGTTTCGTTTCATTTCTGACCTTTCAGCCCCGCAGCCCCTCCTCACCTTGTCCAGCCTCAGGCAGCAGAACGGGGCTTTTTCGGGCAGAAGGTGGCACAGGGTCGGCGAGCTCCCGATGTAGGGCGAGTTTGGGGGGTAGCCCTTCACGTACCTGCAGCAGAGAGAAACCTGCGTGAGGGCACGGGGAGAGCTTTCCCTCAATCCAGCCCTGAGATGCTGGGGAAAAACAACAGCAACACTGGCAAATGCCCTGCAAAGCTCAGCTGGGGATTCCCTGAATATACGGATTTGGGAGTGTTTTTTGCTATGCAGAGGGCCACGGGATTGTAAAGATGCAGGGACAGGGCGCTGGTGGAAAAGCCAAGAGGGGCTGAGCCTGAGCATCCCCCAGGTGTCTGCCACGTGCCACGGTCCCGGCACCTCTGAAACCGGGACAAACCGGGTGCAACCACAACGAACCGGGAGCAGCCGAATCAAACCGGGTCCAACCGGAGCCAAGCGGACAAAGAGAGGCACTCACTCCACAACCGCCGAGCCCTCCTCGTCCGACTGCGTCATCTCATCCTCGGACTGGTCGCTGAGGAGGTCGCAGGGCAGCAGGGACGAGGTGTCAGCCAGCTCCAGGACGGGGGCGATGCTGGGCCGGCGCGTCCCCGAGCCGTTCTCGGCGGGCAGCGCCAGTTTGCTGCTGTTGGCGGGGCGGCACTCGGTGTTCTGCAGGTCCATGGCCACTGTACCTGGACACGGCGGGGAGGGAGCACAGCAGACACGCTCTAAGGGGGAGGAAGTGTCAGAAAAGCCTCCTGTCCTCAGCCCTGCGCAGGGGTGGGACAGCCCAGCTGATGCTCAGCCGTCCGTGGGCACGGGGAGCGCCGGGGAAGCGCCCGCCGCTGATCTCCACCCGGGCGCTGCTGTGCGCAGCATCTCCCCAGGGCTCGGCTGTGCCGGGGGTCTGTGCCTCCGTCCCTGCCCCTCACAGCTCCACCCTGAGCTGCCAAAGCGGGCTCTGCAGGGGTTTTTGTCACGCTGCTGCATCTCTGAGGCGACGACCCTGCAGCCCAGCCCCTGCCCGCAGCTCCCGGCGGGCTCCTGGGGACACCAGCCGGGGGAGGAACCACATCTGCCCTGGCACTGCCCTTCCTGTGGATGTCCCCTTGCCCCAGGGAGGGGCAGGCAGGCGGCAAGGCGCTCATCCACCTCCCACAGCCCTCCTGATCAGCTCCAGGTCTTGGAATCCCGGAATCTTTAAGGCTGAAAAAGTCCTCTGAGAAGATGGAATTCCAGCCATTCCCCCGGCACTCTCAAACCTGCCCCGGGGTCACAGTCCCAAGTGCCACATCTACACCTCAGTTAAATCCCTCCAGGGATGGTGACTCCACCGCTGCCCCGGGCAGCTGCGCCAACCCTTCACAGCCTTTTCTGCGAAGGAATTTCCCCTGATATCCAGCAGGGGACAAGAGAGACTTCCTCCTCCTCCTCCTGTCCTCCAGCAGCTTCCAAAACCCAAACATCGATGGAGCAGAGGAGCAGAGCCCGGGCATTGTCCCTGCCACACACCGCTGCCCTGCTGGCACCCACGTCATTTCTGTCCCTCTCGACACCTCTGCCAAAGGTGCCTCTGTGCAGGAGCCGTGTGACAGAAATCTGTGACAAACACCGCTCGGCGAAGCGCTCTGCGGCTTGCTGGGGGATAATCCATGCAAATTGCCGCTCAGGAGTACAAACACATAAATTATTTGCCTGAAATACAATGTGCTGGTGTGGCTCAGCTCCTCCAAAACTTGTTCTCCCCAGATACAAGAGGGAAGTAATGACTCATGGTATTTTTCACTTGCACAAATGCGCCGCTCGCTGCAGAGAAAACCGCGCTCTTCCTCGGCTTGGGAATCATAAACGTGATTTAGGATGTGCCCCACGGCGTTTCTTCTTCCAGCCTCGGAAATAATTGAGGGCTAAATCCAGGCTTGGGGCATTTATGCAAACACCCTTAATGATAATGGACATTGTGAGGTTTAATAATGATATTTGGGCTTGCTGAGAGCGCCCGGGGTGCAAGGAAACTTGTGTTTTTCCTGGTGAGATGACTGGGAGAGAGGGCGGAAAGGGGATTTCAGCGGCGGGGCGCGGCGAGGAGCGCGCACAACACAAAATAAAACCCAGTGTGGAGGGGGAAACCAACCCGAAGGTGGGGAAGGGGATGGGGTGGGGCGCGCAGGAGCCCCCCGAGCCCCCCGACTCACCCATGCTGGCGATGATGCTGTGCACGGGCAGGCGGGAGGGGCCGTCGTAGCTGCCCCTGCCCGCAAAGCCCTTCTTCTTCTGCTTCTCCTCCTGCTTGAAGATGAAGGCGGAGTTCTCCTCCTTGGTGATGTTGATGTAGAAGCAGGTGTCCGACGCTGCCATGATGTGCCGCGGGCCGGGGTTCAGCAGGATGCTCTTGTTCTCCTCCCTGCGGATGCCGATCAGGCACACGCCGTACCTGCGCCGGGAGCGGGGCGGGGTGAGCATTCCCAGCTGGAATAAACCCCCCTCCCGGGGCAAGGGACCCCGCAGCGCCCGCCCTGCCCCGCGGGCACGCAGATCCCTCACTTCTTGTGCGCGTGGAAGGCGGCGTAGGTGAAGCTCTTCCCCTCGTACTCCATGAAGAATTTGCTGTCCCCCATGCGGATGTGATAGACCTCATTGCCCGAGCAGCGCCCGTACATCCTCTGCCACTGCTCCGGGGACTCCTGGCCCTCCCTGCAACCACGGCAGCAGCGTCAGGAGGGACCCCGGGGCTGGGATGGGAGCCCTGGAGCTGGGATGGGAGCTTTGGAGCTGGAATGGGAGCTCTGGAACTGGGATGGGACAACTCGAAGCTGGGATGGGAGCTCTGGAACTGGGGTAGGAGCTCTGGAGCTGGGTTGGGACACCTTGGAGCTGGGTTGGGAACCCTGGAGCTGGGATGGGATCCTGGAGCTGGGATGGGAATTCTGAAGCTGGGATGGGACACCCTGGAGCTGGGATGGGAGCTCTGGAGCTGGCACAGGTCCCAGAACTCCAGCCAGATCCTGGGTCAGAGCACCAATAATCTCTGGAGCTGCCCTGGAGCCTGGCAGCGGGGAGTTGACAGTGACACATGGCCACGAGCTGTCGGTGCTCGCCCAGGATGAGCTCGTTCTCGTTTTGGGCTTTAAGAGCCTTTTTATTTAACGAGGGCTCCTGCAGAGTGCAGAGGGAGGGTTCAGAGCCCGTGTTGGCAAACAGCTCCGAGCATGGGGCGAGAGGCATCTGGCAAAGATGTTTCATAGCGGTTTGATGGCACTTTACCCAAAATTCAGACATTTCTGACTGGCCAAGGAGCGCAGGGCACACACCACTGCTCTGCTGTGCTGGCAGAGCTCCTCCCAGCCATGCTGGGTATGTACCCACCCAAAATCCCTGCAGGGTCTGGGGCTGCTTGTGCTGTGCATTCAGCCTCCTGCCAGCAGCACCGTGCCAATGCAAAGATATTTTTATCTCTGGAAAGTCGGCGTTGCCCAGCCCAGCTGCACTGGTGTGGTGCCCTGACTGTGTGGGATTTTGCTCTCGGCCTGAATGGGGGCCCCAGATCCCACCCTGCTCCCCAGACCCATCCCAGATCCCCACCCTCTGCCCCTGAGCTCAGAGGCCTCAGTTCTGCAGGACCTCCAGGCTCGGGCAGGGCCAGGGATGGGCAAGGCCAGGCAGGGATGGGCAGGGATGGGCAGGGACAGGCAGGGATGGGCAGGGATGGGCAGGGATGGGCAGGGATGGGCAGGGATGAGCAGGGATGGGCAGGGACGGGCAGGGATGGGCAGGGATGAGCAGGGATGGGCAGGGATGGGCAGGGACAGGCAGGGATGGGCAGGAACGGGCAGGGATGAGCAGGGCCAGGCAGGGATGGGCAGGGATGGGCAGGGATGAGCAGGGATGGGCAGGGATGGGCAGGGATGGGCAGGGATGAGCAGGGACGGGCAGGGACAGCACTCACTGGCCACGGGAGGTGTGCACCAGCAGAGTGATGAGGGTGGAGGTGGCAGGGCAGACGCAGTTCAGTGCCAGCATGGCGTATTTGCACTCCTCTTCACACACCACGTGATCTGGAAGGCAGAGGGGACCGTCATGGAGGAGAGGGGGACAGAAGGGTTCCCTGGCCGGCGGTGCCCAGGAACAAGGTCATTTTGGGGTGCTGCTGGGCACCGGGTGTTTCCTCCTCCTGCCAGTCCAGGAGGGCTCTCAGCTGAGCGAGCGCTGCTGCACCGCTGCTCCAACTCACCAGCAAACTTGACGTGAAATTTATTTTCTGGCTTTAAGATCTGAACGTAGAGAGGACAGTTTGGAGCAAAGTCTTTGACAGCCCAGGCCCTCAGGATGGTCTGGTGGTCCTGGACAGGGACAAGAGCAACAAGAGCTATTTGGTTGATGGTTTATTTTCCCCGAGGCGTCCACACCTGGGATGAACTGCGGAGCACCCCGCCACCCTGGAGAGGTACAGCAAGGGCTCCTCCTGCCTCCTGAAACCCAGCAGTGATGGGAAACCAGCAGCAGAAAGGTGAGCCCACAGAGATGTTGCCATCCCCAGGGCTCTCCGTGGCACTCAGCCCCTTCCCAGCACCCTCCTTGGCTGGGCACAGGTGACACCAACATCACCCCAGTCCCTCCCGCCTGGAAAATGCCCCTCTGGCCGGACTCACCGCCGCTGTTCTGTCCACCTCGTTCCGGCTGCTGAGAATGAAGCAAGCTTCTCCGTTGTCCATCCTGCCAGGAGAGAGAGGGAGCGGTGACCCCACGGGCTGCAGGGCCCCGCAGCGCTGGGCACTGCCCGGCCCCGGCCAAGGGGAACGCCTGGGGTGACGCTCCTCTCGGGGACGCGCGGCGTGTGCCTCTGCTCACTTGGCCCTCATGAGGTCCTGGTCCTTGAGCGCGGAGCCCTGCAGGTAAATCACCCTCTGCGACCACAGCGGGATCTGCAGCACGCGCCGCACCTGGATGTCCATCTCCGTCGGGCAAAGGATCACCACGTAGTAATCCTGCAGGGGAGAGGCCGCCCTGGGTGGGGGTCTCTGGAGTCCCTCCATCCCCTCCACGTAACACCCCGGGTCTGGCCCAGGCAGGACAGATCACAGAGCCCCCCTGCCCATCCTGAGAGAGAGAGCTGCCCAACAGCGCTCTGTACACGGTGGTTTGCCCCGGTTTATCCCCTCCCCAGTGCCCCTGGCCCTCTGGTTTCTCCTTTCCTGGTGTCTCCATTGGTTGTGGGGCCCCGGTGACCGGCCCTGTTGTCCCCATAGGTCACTGACCCTTTGCACCAGCCCCGTGCCCCCACACGTAAGCTGGGGCACAGCACATGGCCCGGTCTTTGTTCTGCACCTTCCCTGGGAAATAAATACTGCTGGAACCGATCTCACACGGGAGATCTGCCTCTCCCTGCTGAGCTGGCCCCGCGGCGTGTGTGGGTGTGTGAGCTCGGCCGCTTTGCCTCAGTTTCCCTTTCCTCTGGAGAGGCTTTTTGGGGTCCAGGCTGCAGCTGCACCCCTAAGAAACGCCGTGCCAGGGTCCCGGGGGCCAACAAGGCGTGAGCCGGCGGCGTGTGACGGCGGCCTGGCGCCCACCTGCAGGCGTGGGTGGGCGTAGAACTCGTTGAGGAAGTCCATGAGGAGATCGATCTTGAGCGAGCTGACGCAGAGCACCACGTGTTTCTCCGTCTGGGCGCGGTGCCGGCTGTAATTCCCTCCCGACTTCTGCCGCTCCATCCACAGGTAGACGAGCTCCTCGAACTGCAGAGGGCAGGGAGCCGATGTTCCCGTGGGCAGGGCAGCCCCGGGGTGGGCTGGGAGCCCCTCCCCGCCCCGGGTCTCACCTGGAGCGGCAGCACCACCAGGGCCACGCAGATCATGATCACCACCAGGAGCTGGGAAGGCCAAATCTTTGGCGTCACATCTCCGTAGCCCACGGTGGAAAAGGTGACGATGCAGAAATAGAAGGACTTGAAGAGGGAGAGCTTCTCACCTGCTCTTTCTAAATGCTGGATGCCGCAGGTCCTGGAAGGGAAAAGCCCCATCACAGCAGGGGCTGGCCTGCCCGGGACACGGGGCGGCAGAACCCCACAGACCTGCAGCTCAAAGCCATGCTGCCCAACACAAGTGCCACCCAAGCCTTCCTGGGCCCAAATTGTACCCCAAACTCATCCGGCAGCAGGGCCGGGAGCACCACTGCGCTCGGAAATAGCGTTAGTCATCCACATCCGAGCGTCGTCTTTATTGCCAAAAACTCATGAGCCTAAAAGCCTCATTTCCCCTCCATCCGGCAACTTAATGGTATAACATGCCTCAAAGGCAGACCGAGGGAGCCAGAGGAGAATTCAAAGCCTAATTCCGAGCTAAATAGCCGGTGATGAGCTCTGCTCCCCCTGCCCAGAGGAACACCCTTGGCGCTGGCAATGTGAGCGCGGGGTAAAGCGCCCGGTTAATTAGCAGGAGCCCCGGCGGTCAATCACACAAATGAGCTCAGGAGCTGTGACTTGTGTGGGAGGAGGAGCTCGGCTGGGCCCTGGCAGCGGACGGGTTCTGGTGAATGAGGGGATGGCATCCCACAGCCGGCCCTGGGCACTGCCCTGGCACTCACATCCCACAGCTCCCTCTGACAACGCCCTCATCCTCACCGCTAAAGCCCTGGAACGAGGAGGAGCCTCAGCTCGGCTCAGAAAACCCCTCGCAGTGTTCAGAGTGCGAGCAAAGCAGGGGAAGGTGGGAGCCCTGCTGGAGCCCAGCTCTGCCACAGCTGGGCACAGCTGGATTCCTGGGGTGGGCACAGATGGATTCCTGAGGGTGGGCACAGCTGGATTCTCAGGGTGGGCACAGCTGGATTCCCAGGGCAGGCACAGCTGGATTCCCAGGGCAGGCACAGTTGGATTCCCGGGGTCAGGAAGGGGGTTTAGAGAACCAGAGAGCAAAACTCACCCCGTGAAAACGAGACACAGGAGGGTGCAGATGAGGATGAGCACCTGGTTAAACATCGCTGACTGCGTCCTTTGGATGGCTCGGTGCAGATCGTTCTGGGGACAGAGGGGAGGGCTCCCACCAGCTCACAGAGCCCCAGGGAAATGCCCCCTCCAAGCACCAGCTGCTGCCCCGCTGGCTCCAGTGAAGCCCAAGCCCGGATGTAGCCCGTGGGATGGGATGGGATGTGCATTCCCATCGGCAGGTCTGGGATCTGCTCTGGGGTGAGACAGCTCCAGAGGGAACAGGGGAATGGCTGCAACACCTCACCCCTGTCACTGAGGGAATCCTGCTCACGGCCTGGCATTCCCAGCCTGGCATTCCCAGCCTGGCATTCCCTGGCACGGCTGCTCGCACCGAGCTCCAAATCCTGCCCCAGAGCTGGGGGCAGCCGAGGGTCCCCTCCCAGCCCTGCTGCCCTCCACATCCCCCAGGAGCTGGACAAAAGGGAGCACTCACAATCATGTTCTCCAGGGCGTACTTGGCCAGCCAGCAGTTCAGGAACACGGGGATGAACAAATTCCGCAAAGGGGGCCAGAATATCTACAAAGACAAGGGTTATTGGCAGAAAAATCCACGCTCTTTTGAAAAATTGAGTTACAAGCAGCCAATCCCCCCTGTGTGGAAGGATCCAAGCTGAGCAGGGGCTGCCACCAAACACGGCCCTGCTTCCCTGGCTGCAGCAGAGCAGCTGGAGAAGGAGGATGGGTTTTGGGATAACGCTCCAGAGAAAGTCATTATATTGTCAAATACTGAAGGAAAAATTTCCTGCCAGCCTTAAATACCACTTGGCCAGACACCCGTTTTTCTTTATTTCACCACCAAAAGTACAAAATTACTACACTTAGAGCTGCTTTCAAATGTCACCGGGACACACTCACCGTGATGATGAATGGCACTGTGTTGATCATCTCCAGGACGAAGGAAATGCGAAAAATCTGTTCCCAGATGTTCCCCTGGGGTAAATTAAAACCAAAGAAGAACTAAATGGGCTCCAAAACTCGCCAGAGGACAGTTGAAACCATCACAGTGTGCCACAGACCCTGCTGGATGAGGGAAATACGGCACAGGAAGCAGGAGAGGTGCAGTGGCGGCGGGAGACACTCTGGGAGCAGGAAACATTCCCAAAGTGCTCCGTCCTCTCCACAGCCACTACATCCCTCTGTCTGTGGCTGCTGCCACCCAGAACTCGGGGACAGCAGGGCTTCATGCAAGGATGGATGGACGGTGACGGTGACAGTGACAGGGACAGTGACAGTGACAGGGACAGTGACAGGGACAGTGACAGACTGCCGGAGCAGGGGTGACACAGCGCCCAAGGCTCTGCTGCCAACCCTCCCCTGGCCCCTGAGAAGCTGCCATTTGTTAAGGTCACTTTTTCTGCCCATTTTAAGGGGCTTTGATCGAAAGGAGCCAGCTTGTGCCTCTCCTTGTCTGGCTTGGAGCGGTGCCACTCCCTCCGGGGAGCTGGGCACGAGCAGGAGTCACCCTGCCGAGCCCAGGAACCTTGGGATGTGTCAGCCTGACGCTAAAAACCACAAACCTGCCTTAGACAGGTCTGAATCTCTGAGAAAGAACGAAAAAAAAAAAAAAACCCAAAAAAAAGAGAAGAGAATCTGCTCTGCACAGCGCTTATCCAGCAGCCCGAGGGGGAAGGAGAAAGGAAAACATGCAGAGACATCGCCGAGACAAACATCCTCCCGGGATGCTGCGGGCTCCAGACAGCTCCGAGCTGCAGAAATCAATTCCTGCCGAGGGGCTGAGCCCTCCGGGCCCGGGCTCTCACCTTGTAGCTGAGATAGATGAGCAGCATGGTCTCCAGGAAGCTGATGAGGGCGATGCTGACCTGCAGGGACACACAGGGGAGGGCTCTCGCCGGGGGTTCTCTCGGGGGGTCGGTGGCGGATCAGAGCTCTCCGAGCCCCCCCTGCCCCGGGGAGCCCCTCGGGGGGGTTCAGAGGCAGGGCAGAACTCCAAGCCCAGCTCCTCTGGGCTCCTGCACGCCCATCGAGGGCCGCTCACCTGCACGGCCCACAGAGGGGTTTTCCTGTCCACCCAAAAGATGTGGGACCTGCGGAGAAAACCCAGTCTCAGCTGTCAGGGCCTTTTCCCCTCGGTGAATGCAAACCCAAGGCCATGGCTGGTTCAGGAGCTGCTGCTCCCTCCTGCACGCTGTGCTCAAGCAGCCCCTGCACTGGGAAAAAGCCATTCCCAAGGGTGCAGCCGCTGGCACTCGCCAACGATTTGATCCTGGGACGCTGCTCCACATCCCTGGAGCAGCCCCACGAGCAAGAAGCGGCCTCAGGCAGCTGCCAGCAGCAGCCACCCTCATCCCTTGGCTCCCACACCCCGGCAGGGCTGAGCCAGAGCCCTGGAGCAGCTCCCCACTCACCAGTTGATGTTCGTGGACTGGTTGAACGCCGTGTAATTCTGCTTTTCGCATTCCCAGCTGGGAGAGAAAGAGCAGGGAGCAGCAGTCAGGGCGGGAATGTCAATCCCAGGGGTGCTGGGATCGACTCCCCGGATCACCAGGAGCGCTGGACAACATTTCCCTGGATCCAGATTCCTACGGCCCGGGCTTTGCACAGGAAAAGCCTCACCCAGGCAGCCCTGAAGGTCTCATTACTGGGGGATAAAACCCCTCAGGTGCTTCAGAGGTGCTGCGGAACGCTGCCTCTCCCTGGCACGGTGCAGAACACGGGGCTGCAGGGAGCCGGGAACTGGGAAGTACCAGGTTACAATCAGCCAAAAATTGCTGAGCTGCAGCTTCTGGGACAAGGCTGGCTGGGCCCCCAGCACCCTGCCAGGCAGGCAGCGCCGAGCCAAGCTCTCCCTGCCGTGCTGTGAGGGATGTGCTGCTGCCACACACCCTCAGGAGAACGGAATTCCCTGAGCTGCAGCTGTGCTAAGCCTCTCATGGATGAGCAGCCTCGTCCCGCTTCATTCTCCCAGGTCTGAAAGCACCTTCGGGAAGTGCAGATGTACTTGGTAGTCTGCAGCGTTTACAAGGACAAAATCAAATCGCCAGTTCTCCAAGCTCTTGGAAAAAAACAACCCCACACACTGTACATGAGCTAAACGAAGCAAGGACGCATTAAAAATGGGCTTATACTGAAACCCAGCACAAAACCGATGCGTGGAGTCATCCATCACCTCAAGGATCCACACAGCACAGAGCATTTCCCTCTCAAATGCTTAAATGGGATTTGGTGTTGATGTCTTCAGGGGCATCAGCCTCCAGAGAATATTCGCATGGCGCTGCCCTGGAGCGGCTGAGCTCCGGCCCGTGTCTGAAGGCCACGCTGAGCCCCCGACAGGGTCGGACAGAACTTGGAAATGGACACGGCCTGGATTTTCCACCGTGCACTGCGCAGGAACAACAGATACCCCCACAACCCATCCACGGGGATGGAGCCCGGGAAGTTTTGCTCAAGAACCAACTCAAAGAGCTGGGGGGGAGAAAATCCACCCTCACAGCTGCTGCGTGCCCACTGCGGGCTGGGCTGGGCTGGGCTGGGCTGGGCTGGGCTGGGCTGGGGGCCCTGGGGGCCCTGGGGACACTCACCAGCCGATGCCCTCCTCGGGGTTGTCCAGCAGGACACGCACGATGTACAGCAGGCACGTGAGCAGCTTCAGGGAGAAGTTGAAGAGCCGGATCCTCAGGCCTGGGGTGGAGGGGAGCAGGGATGGGGCAGCGTTCCCTGGGTGTCCCGCGCATCCTGGGCAGCCCCAGAGCACAACCCCACGGATTTTGCAGAGCCCCACGGCGTGGGAGCCCCCTGATCCCCAGGGGAGCTGCACTGCCCACGCTTTGCCCAGAGCCACAGATAGAGGAGAGCAACACAGAAATAAGTAACGCTGGGCAGCTCCTTGCTGACCCCGAGAGATGTGAGAGAGGAATGAGGAGGTGCTGGACTGTGTCCCCCTCATTAGCAGGCATCCATTTAAAAGCACCAGACCAGCACTGACCACGTTACAACCAGCTTGCAGGAGCAGGGACGGCGAGGGAGAAGCTGCTGCTTTATCCACTCTGCCTCCCCATCCAGTTCACGGGGTTATTACTCAAATTACAAGTGAGAAATTCATCACATTTTCATTAAAAACTTCCCCGTGGGCACCCTGTTGCTCCGCGCTCCGGCTTTTTAACGAGACAACGGGACGCAGGGAGGGAAAGAAAAGGGGAATTTATAAATTAACGAGCGGGCCCCCCTCCAGACAGCTAATGACATCTCGGAGAAGGAAAATAAAAACACCATTAGTCAAGCGGAGGCTGATCCCGATGGCCGGGGCGGGAGCGGGTAACTCACAGCCTGCCCCGGCCGTCCCCACAGCCTCGGGAGGCACGGCCAGCTTCGTGACGGGGACGTTTGCTCCCAGCCGCCTGGTTTGTGGCTGTCCCCGGGGAGCAGAAGGCGTCCTCCCCTCTCCACGCGAAGCATCCCCCAAAGCAGCCCCGAAAGGGGCCAAGGCCGCCAGCAGATGGCAATGGCTCCTCGTCCCGCAGGACAGGGAGCGGCTCCCCCGGCACTCACTCGATCGCTGGTTCTTGATGAAGAAGAGCTTCAGCCGCTCCTTGAAGGTGTTTTCGTTCACGTAGAACTCGACCTGCACCCTGCGGGGAGAGGGGCGGGTCAGTGGGGTGGCAGGGCAGAGCGGGACCCCCCAGGAGCCCCCCGGAGCGCCTCTGTCCCCCCGAGCCCGCTGACATCCCGCGGTGACCCCAGCCCGGGCTGTTCCCGCAGTCCCAAAGCAGCAGCGCCAGCCCCGGGGACCCCCAAAGCTGCCGATGTGACCCCAGGGCCAGCTCTGCTGGGTGCCCAGGGCTTGGCTTTCCTTCACACACAACCAGCCGACAGCGGGGGACAAACTGCCCCTGTCACACGCACTTCACAAGGTCCAAAACCTCCCAGAAGAGCAGCGGCCCTGGAGCAGCCTCCCCCCGTTTTATCCGCAGCAGGAGCCAGCATGGACAGTGTCCCCAGTGTCCCCAGCGTGTCCCGGCTCTCTCCACACCCTGGCTCTGCCCGGGGAGGAGAAACACTCAGCATCGAAGCTGTTCAAGAACAATTTTCGCTCTAAAAGGAGAAAATTTCCCTTTGTTGCTAAGATACCACACTTGGTCATTCCAGAAAAACCCAGGAGACGACAACCGGCTCCAAACCTCTGCCGGCATCCAGGGCCGCTGCTGGTGACCCGTGCTAGGGCAGAGTGCCACCTGCCAGGGCACTTCTCAGGATCCAGCGGGGAGGAGCAGCGGGTGAATCTGGAAATGTCCCATCCACGCCTTCCTCGGCCTCTCCTGCCAGCCCCACGCTCCGGCTGGATGCTTGTGGCCTGGGGATGGGACAAAAACTCCCCGAGGGTGGAGGCTCCTCCCCAGGGAGGTCAGCAGGCGCTGGGATCCTGGATGAGGGGCGTGCGGGTCCCAGCTCAGCCTCTGGTGGCACTTTCTAAAGGCGTCTGCAGACTCATTATCCATCACCCTAAATCGCATCGCTCCTGCCGAGCTCCGCTGAAAGCGAGCGGATCCTCCTGCCTCGGCTGTAGCGTGAGCAAGACAACGTCCGCTCCTTCCTGTCCGGCCCGTGAAGGAGTTAAGTGCCGTGAATTAATGACCGCTTCCCTGCTCGCTGCTTTCAGCGAAGGAGGTGCTCCTGTTATCACTCCTTTTTACTGCCCGTGAGGTCATCGAGACCTCGCAGATCGAGAGGAGCCGATTCCCGCTGCCCTCCCACTCCATCCCGCGGGTGCCGGCTGCGTCGGACCCGCATTTATTGGGAAGCCGCTGCTCCTCGCCCTGACACGCAGGGATGAATATTTACCGAGCATTCGTGCCCAGCTGATCAGGCAGAGGATTGGGAAAGGGTTTTAGGAGACCCTCACGGCTCGGGGGTCCCTCAGCCCGGGCTCCACCCCAGCCGGCCTGAGGGGCCGTCACCACGAGAAGGGGGCAGGGGTGGGCAGCCCCAGACCCCCTGCAGGGAGGGAGCAGGAGCGTTTACAAGGCCTGGCTCAGCGGCACCATGCTTGAGGAGCAGAGAGCGTTAACGCAGAGCCCCAAAGCCAAGCCTTTACACGTGTTAAAATTAATCGTTTCCAGAGCCAGACTCGGCAAATCATTTTTCTCTGCCGGGGCATAAATCAGCTGTCACAACTGCTCACAAGGCTGCACACAAGATAATTGCTCCTTCTCCTTATTAAGAATGCCCAGGAAGTGCTGGGAACTGGCTTTCAGCTCCGACAGCAGCACCCCATTCATCAGAGTCCCCGAGGATTAAGTGCCTTGAGGAGCAGGAGACTTCAGGGAGCACGATTCCTGCGCCAGACATTTGTCTCGTATCAAAGCAACAAACAGCAAAATCAATCTCTGTCAGCAGACAGATGGTTCAGTGATCTGTAGAGCTGCGGCCCACCTCGAGACAATGACTGTAATTGCTGGTGGATAAAAGGACTGAATGATTAGATCTAACTTTTTGTGATGAAGGAGCCCACGAATTCATCCATCCTGATGGCTGCTGGAAGAGGGAACGCTGGAAAAACAACACAAAAGCGACAAAAAGCCACGTCTTGATGGGGGGGGAGCGGGGTGTTTAACACTGCAAAGGGATGGGGAAGTAAAAGAATGTGGAAGGGACACGTTCCTGAGCACACAGCCTGCCAAGGCTGAGCCCCTGATCCTTGTGGGGGTCCCACTCTGCAGGGGGATCCAACACCCCACAGCTGAACGAGGGAAGGCTCTTCCCAGGCAGCAGCACCGTCCCAAGGCATCAGAGCTGCGGCTTCATTTCCAGCTGAGGGAAGGAGATGATATCACGTAAAACATATCCTTTAATTTCATTGTCAGGGAGTTAACTGGAAATAAAAATCAAGCAAAACTCTGACTGCATCCTCACCACCCCGAAGCACACGGTGACAGCTCTGCCTTCGCAGCAGCTCTGCCGGGGTGGGGCGTTCAAAGTGTGCCCTCCCTGCTGCCACGGCTGGGCATCCTGCCCACCGGGAATATCCTGCCCACCGGGAGCATCCTGCCCACCGGGAATATCCTGCCCACCTGGAACATCCTGCCCACCGGGAGCATTCTGTCCACATGGAACATCCTGCCCACTGGGAGCATCCTGTCCACCGGGAGCATCCTGCCCACCGGGAGCATCCTGCCCACCTGGAATATCCTGCCCACCTGGAGCATCCTGCCCACCTGGAACATCCTGCCCACCTGGAACATCCTGTCCACTTGGAGCATCCTGCCCACCTGGAGCATCCTGCCCACTGGGAGCATCCTGCCCACCTGGAACATCCTGCCCACTGGGAGCATCCTGCCCACCTGGAGCATCCTGCCCACCTGGAATATCCTGTCCACTTGGAACATCCTGCCCACCGGGAGCATCCTGCCCACCTGGAATATCCTGTCCACTTGGAACATCCTGCCCACCTGGAGGATCCTGCCCACCTGGAGTATCCTGCCCACCTGGAATATCCTGTCCACTTGGAACATCCTGCCCACTGGGAGCATCCTGCCCACCTGGAGCACCCCTCCCACCAGGAGCATCCTGGTGCCAGCCCATCCCAGGCCGCTCCAGGGGTCACCATCTCCACAGGCAGCCACAAGCTCCCCCCCCGAAGCCCCCAGGCCATGCAAACAACGATCCAGGTACAAGCTGCTTTCCAAGCCCTCTGCTTGGAAGTGTAATTACTGCTATTATGCACTTCATAATGCCTGAGCGACTTCGGTTTCCTTCGCTCGGTTATTTATTGTACTTTATTAATCTAAGATTAGAGGCAGTTTGTTGTCAGACGGTGAGTTCCCAAAAAAAGACACAATAGTTTGTTCGGAGAGGTGCAGGATGGATGTGGGGACGAGCACATGGCAGAGCACTGGCATTAAAATAGACACTGAGGAGCACAGCCCCTGCTCCACACTTTCAACTTCCCCGGAGAGCTGGGACAGTTCTCTTGAAAAGGAGGAACCTTTTTATAAAATTCAATAAATTTTATAAATATGCACCCATACAGGGATGGGGAGATGGAGACGTCCCCCAAATTCTGCACCCACGGGACACTCCCATGGGCAGTGGGGCACAGGCAGCTCCCTCCGATCCCCACAGGCTGTGACGGTCCCTGGCTCGGCCTGAAAGCTGGGACAGCCCCAAAATCCAGCGGGCAGCCAAGGGAGGGAGCTGCCAGCCCTGCCCCAGGACCTGCCCAGAGCCCCCTGCTCCTTCCTGCAGCAGGACTTGGCTTCCCAGGGCGGTTTTGCTGTGTTTTATATCAGACACTTCGCGCAGTGAGGATCGTGTCTTGAAATAAATGAGGCTCTTGATAGGGTAAAAAGCCCTCAGACTCTCCCCACAGCTCCGTTCCTTTCCCTCACACCTCAGCTGGGTGGGAAATGCTGGTGGTGGTAGGATGGGCTGGACATTAAAGCTCCTCTCATTCCCATCCCCTTCCACCCCTCCAGGCTGCTCCCACGCCCAACCAACCTGGGACAATTTCTGGTCCCAGGAGGCTTCTCAAGGAATTTCTCCAATCATGTAGCAGGATGCAAACAAGACCCTTTCAATTTTTTTTTTCTTTTTTTTTGTGGTGGTGGGGGGAGAAATACCCAACAAACCAGTGAAACCCCAGGAATCTCTGCAGTCTGGTGAGTGCCAGGGGGGAAACACCCAACAAAACAGCAAAATCCCAGGAGTCTCTGCAGTCTGGTGAGTGCCAGGGGGGAAATACCCAACAAACCAGTGAAATCCCAGGAATCTCTGCAGTCTGGTGAGTGCCAGGGGGAAAATACCCAACAAACCAGTGAAATCCCAGGAATCTCTGCAGTCTGGTGGGTGCCAGGGGGGAAATACCCAACACACCAGTGAAACCCCAGGAGTCTCTGCAGTCTGGTGAGTGCCAGGGGGGAAATACCCAACAAAACAGCGAAATCCCAGGAATCTCTGCAGTCTGGTGAGTGCCAGGGGGGAAATACCCAACAAAACAGCAAAATCCCAGGAGTCTCTGCAGTCTGGTGGGTGCCAGGGGGGAAATACCCAACACCCCAGTGAAATCCCAGGAATCTCTGCAGTCTGGTGAGTGCCAGCACCCACCTCTGCCAAGGCAGCTCCAGCGAGACCCCGCTTCGCCCCTCCACTCCGGCTCAGCCCAGATGACGGCCCTGCACCCTCCGTGCAACCCCCACGTGGATCAAACACGCAAGAAAGGTGGCTGCAGCCAGGCTGGAATTACAGAAAGGTGCTGCTGGCCCAGCTGGGCTCCCTGGGGATGGGCACCAGACACAGCTCGGAGGAAGGTGAGGAGCGGGGCTGGCAGGACGGGTCTGCAGCACTTCCCCTGCCAGCACCCCGAGCAGGATGTGCAGGATGCTCTGCGGGCACCGTGCCACGGCCGGGCTGCCTCCAGCCCTCGCTCAGCGCCGGGAGCAGCCGGTGCCAGCTGGAACCTGAGCAGAGCCAAAATCCTTCCCGGATAAACCCCCAAACCAGCCAGGCTGGGGCTCGGGTACCCGCTGATGGCAGCTACATGAAACACCCAGGCAGCTCCAGCCCTGCTGCTTCCCTTCGGGAGGTTTTTCCCTTTTTCCCACCGTTTTCCGCCATGGTAAGGGGTGTTTGGACACAGAATCTACACGGGGCGGGCTCTGTGCCCTGGGTTTGCCATCCTTCATCCACCCGGGGTGAGCAGAGGACGGGGACAGCTCCCGGAGCGGGGTTTGGGAGCGGGAACGGGAATGGGAATGGGAATGGGAATGGGAATGGGAACGGGAACGGGAACGGGAACGGGAATGGGGATGGGAATGGGAATGGGAATGGGAATGGGAACGGGAATGGGAACGGGAATGGGAATGGGAATGGGAATGGGAATGGGAACGGGAATGGGAATGGTAACAGGAACGGGAACGGGAATGGTAATGGGAACGAAAACGAGAATGGGAATGGGAATGGGAATGGGAATGGGAACGGGAATGGGAATGGGAATGGGAATGGGAATGGGAATGGGAATGGGAACGGGAATGGGAATGGGAATGGGAACGGGAATGGGAATGGGAATGGGAATGGGAATGGGAACGGGAATGGGAATGGGAACGGGAACGGGAACGGGAATGGTAATGGGAACGAAAACGAGAATGGGAATGGGAATGGGAATGGGAATGGGAACGGGAATGGGAACGGGAATGGGAATGGGAATGGGAACGGGAACGGGAATGGGAACGGGAATGGGAACGGGAATGGGAATGGGAATGGGAACGGGAACGGGAACGGGAACGGGAATGGGAACGGGAATGGGAATGGGAACGGGAATGGGAATGGGAAAGGGAACGGGAATGGGAATGGGAACGGGAATGGGAATGGGAACGGGAATGGGAATAGCTGTGCAGCTGCGTGCACAGACAGCCTGGGCGCCTGCCAAAGGCACAGACAGAGCGAGCTGCCCCCGCGCTCAATAAGCAGTAATTGAACAATTGCTCAAAAGGAGGAGAGCTGCGCTTCGGGCAGGGCTGAACGGCTTCAAACCGGGGCGGGGATCGGCTCCGGGGGCTGCTCCTGCCCCGCCGGGCCCCTCCTGGGGCGGGGGATGCTCGGATTCACCCCCCGTGGCAGGACACGCTCCCCCGGCCGGCGCTGCATCTCCCCGGGAAGGTCTCGGCTTCTCCAGGGCATCGTCCGACACCCGCCGAGCTCTCCCGGTGCAGCAGCTCCCCCGGTAAATGCCGGGCACGTTTTAAACCAGAAAGCACAAAACAGCCAGGGAGGGCCGGGGAGCGGGGGCTGCCTGTGCCTGCTCTGGGGGCAGAGCCCCCCTGCCAGCACTGCTGATCCACAGCAGGGGCGGGGATCTCTCAGCGGGGATTTCAGGTCCTGAGGGAGGCTCAGGGGAGCACTGGGACGCCGCTGGCAGGGGCGGCACGGTGGGAAAGGCCAAGCACTGCAAACAGGGCAAATGTGCCCGCTTTCAGTGGGTTTTCTCATCCCACGTCCCTTGAAGCTGCTCTCCCCCCTCATCCCAAAATCCCAGATGATCCCCGTGGGTCACAGCAGCCCCGAGGTGCTCAGCAGGTCCCACATCAGCCTGTGTGTGACAGGAATTGTCACAGCCACCGTGCCACCATCACAGCCACCACGGCACCGTCACACTGCCACAGCCACCACGGCACAGTCACAGCCACCATGGCACAGTCACACTGCCACAGCCACCACGGCACAGTCACAGCCACCACGGCACCGTCACACTGCCACAGCCACCACGGCACAGTCACAGCCACCACGGCACAGTCACAGCCACCACGGCACCATCACAGCCACCATGGCACTGTCACAGCCACCATGGCACAGCCACCACAGCACTGCCACAGCCACCACAGCACTGTCACTGTCACCACAGCCACCGTGGCACTGCCACAGCCACCGTAGCACTGTCAGAGTCACCGTGGTATCACCACAGCCACTGTGGCACCGCCAGAGCCACCGTGGCACTGCCACAGCCACCACGGCACTGTCACCACCCCGTGGAAGGGCAGCTGCGCCTCCTGGCTCCTGCAGCACCAGCAGTGAGTTTCCCTGGCACTGCACACGCCGAGGCTCAGCAGGATGGAGTCCCCCGTCAATAAACCCTGCCCAGGGAGCCAGGACACCGTGGCACATCAAGCCCAAACACTCATTTCTTCAAGCTTTTGTGCATTTACCATGGGGATCAACCAGAAAAAAAAAATAAAAAACCTCCTGTTTTACCATGGAGTGTGATTTTTTTTTTTTTTTCCCCTGAAGAAAGAATTGATATTGCCAACCACTCTGCAGCAAATTAAACCCAGCTGGGTGCAGGTAATGTCATCCTGGCCCCAGCAGTAATGCTGCAGTTTTATTTTGGGGAGTGAAGAGCAAACTCCAAGCTATCACTACGGGAAAGAGCCTGCCCTAGTGCAGGTTTGGCTTCCAGGGCCATTTATCTCACATCATGGTCTGAACTCATCCCACAAACCCTCGTGTGCCACAGGGACAAGGGCTGACACGGACCGCAGGAGGGGCTTCACGGGCCTCAAGAGATGTAAAAGAAGTCTCCTGCTCGACTTTCAGCTCTTTTATACATGTATCATCTTTTAGTAGGGAGGACACTGCAATGGAAATGGGATTTTTATCGATTCCTCATTCCCTGAAGGCAGCTGCAATCCCTCTCCAACGGCGTTCAGCAGTTGCAGAGCTCATTTCCAGGCACCAAACCAAATGCTGGAGGAAACAGGGACACGCTCAGGGCTTCAAGCTGTAGATAATAGAATACTTTGGGCTGGAAGGACTTTAAAGTTCATCCTGTTCCACCCTCTGCCGCCTTCCACTATCCCAGGGTGCTCCAAGCCCTGTCCAGCCTGGCCCTGGGCGCTGCCAGGATGGGGGAACATCTCCCACCCCAGGTTTGGATGGTGCTCCTGGACCTGCTCCGCAATAAAACAGTTCTGCAGAAGGCTGGAACCCCAAAAGGGAAGCAGCAGAGGGATGGCAGGCTGTGTTTCCTCTGGCCTATTTGTTTTGCTCTATTGGAGGCTGACACTCATGAGTCTGCTCCCGTAATTGCTCGTGCTGATGAATCTGCATTGTTTAATTAGGGCTGCGCATGGAGCTCGTCGTTAATGGGTAATTGCCGATTTGCTGCTATCGATTCTGCCTCAAGAAGCTTGTCTGTCGCTGGGAGCAGAGAATCCTCCCCACGGTGGGAGCTGTTGAAGGATTTGCTGCTCCCATACGCAATTCCTGGGTGCCCAGAGCACTGAAGAACAAATCTTGTGCTCCCTTAAAAGCAGGGAAATCATGGAACCGTGGACTGGTTTGGGTTGGAAGGGACCTTTAAATGTCATCTGGTTCCAGCCATGGGCAGGGACGATTCCACTAGAGCAGGCTGCTCCAAACCCCGTCCATCCTGGCCTGGAACACTTCCATGGCTGCACCATCCCCTTTAATCCACAGTAATTCAGAGCCAAGCTTAACCACAGTTCCTGGCAGCAGGTACTGCCCAAAAAATCCCTCAGCTCACCACGTGCACCAAACACCCCGAATTCCAAGGGTTTTTTTCCTTTTTTTCCCCCTCTGGAGAGCAGGGTTGGCTTTTCCCCAGAGCAAGCCGCGGTCCCTCGTCCCTCCCCGCGAAACGCGGGCGGAGAACTTACTGTGAGAAGGAGGAATCCACGCTGAAATCCTCGGCGTGAGGCCTAAGAGCGAGAGCAGCACAGAGGGTGAGGGGCCCGGGGGAGCAGAGGCCACCCGAGCGCTCAGCCCGGGTCACAGCGCGCCTGGCACTGTCCCTGCTCAGCTCCAGGGGTGCTCTGCCGCCTCTGCCCCTCACAGCCCCTGTGAGGACTGGGCTCCATGGAGAAAAATGGCGTTTGTGCCCATTTCATGCCCATTTTATGCCCATTTTATGCCCATTTTATGCCCATTTTATGCTCATTTTATGCCTGTTTTTTGCCTTTTTTTTAAAATTTTAATTTAAATGAGTCTCACAGACTGCTCTGCCTCTGATCAGTGCCGCGCTTGGTGCAGAGAAATGGGACTTTGAAGGATTGCTGCTTTCAGGAGCTCAGCATTGTGCCCCTCTCCTGGACTGGTTTTACAGACATGAGTGATGAGCGGAGAAGGGAAAGGAAAATAGAATTTAAAAAAAAAAAAATAAACCTAAAATCAAATCAAATAACAGAGAGGGACGATGAGGGTGATGAGGGGTTGGAGGGAAGGGGAGGAAGAACACAGAGGAAAACAAGCGTGGGTGGGAGGCAAAGGGCCTGTGCTTGTGTACTGTACATCCCACGGACAGACGGACGGACGGACAGCACAGGGCTGTCCCACACAGCAAGCACAGCTGCAGAGCAAAAAATCCCTCTGGGAAAATGATGCTGTGACCAGGACCCCCCTGGGACAGCCCTGGGTGCCCACCATCACCGGAGCCCGAGCCCCCCCCCTGCTCCAGCAGTGCCCTCTCTCCCTCCCTTACTCCCTGCCAGCCAGGGACACCAGAAATATCACCAGAGCCAAGGGGGCTGCCGCAGAACGTAAAGATTTTTCTTGCGTTTTGCTTTTGCTTTACGAGTCCGCAGCGCTCCAGCACGGTTCAGACTAAATAAAAGCAATAAATCCGCGTTCCAGCAGAAATGCGAGCCCAAAGGGAGCTGATCCATCCCTCAGCTGCGAGCAGCAGCCTCCCCGCCGCAGGATTTATTTTGCTGCTGCTCTGGCCTGTGCGGAGGCTGGGGAGGAGCTCATTGCTCCTTCCTCTGCCCCAGGTGGATATCCTTGGGCATTCCCAGAGCTGGGAACATCCCTGTGCCAGGGTCTCCCCACCTCCACAGGGAAGGATTTATCCCCAATGTTTAATCCAGCCCAGCGTGAAGCCGTTCCCCCTTGTCCCCTCATCCAAAGCCCTTCTCCAGCTCTCCTGGAGCCCCTTTAGGTGCTGTAGGATCTTCTCCGGGCTCAGCCCCTGCCACCTTCCCTCTCTCCCCTGCTCATTCCCAGCTCTCTCCTGCAGCCCCTCCTGGAGCACGGAGTTAATTCACACCAAAGTGGTCTCTTGTGCCACCCTGGGGCGTCTCTCCAGCTGCGCTGTGCCCCGCTGCGGCCCTGGCATTTACTCCTGCCCAGCATCCCGGATTTTCTCCAGCTGCAGGGCAGAGCCTCGGGAAGGAGGGAAGGAAGGAAGGAAGGAAGGAAGGAAGGAAGGAAGGAAGGAAGGAAGGAAGGAAGGAAGGAAGGAAGGAAGGAAGGAAGGAAGGAAGGAAGGAAGGAAGGAAGGAAGGAAGGAAGGAAGGAAGGAAGGAAGGAAGGAAGGAAGGAAGGAAGGAAGGAAGGAAGGAAGGAAGGAAGGAAGGAAGGAAGGAAGGAAGGAAGGAAGGAAGGAAGGAAGGAAGGAAGGAAGGAAGGAAGGAAGGAAGGAAGGAAGGAAGGAAGGAAGGAAGGAAGGAAGGAAGGAAGGAAGGAAGGAAGGAAGGAAGGAAGGAAGGAAGGAAGGAAGGAAGGAGGAAGGAGGGAAGGAGCTGGCCAGCCCAGGCTCCCTGCAGCTAAATTGGATTATCCCCCGTTAGCAGCAGGGGCTGCTCGGGTCCCTCCGCCGTGTTTGGTTTTGAGCAGTGGCCGTCTCTGCCTCACAGAGATGTTTACGGGGAAAGAACCAGAAAATGATTTGGTTTTCTCCTCATCTGGTGCCAGCTGGCAGCCGGGAGGAGCGGAGGAACGGGAGCTAATTCCAGCTGCAGAGCAACCCTCCTGAAAGCCAAAGAGCAAAGGCACCAACCCACACGGATCAATGGGGTCCTGCAGAACCTGGAGATCCCCAGGGTTCCTCCCCCCAAAGCCACGGGCTCAGGAGGAGAATAAACCCCTCACTCACAAGGGGGCACCACGAACAAAAGGGATTCCAAAGTCATGGACAGACATAAACCTCCCCAAGGGTGGCTTTGGCCACTCTGTGCCGTGGTTAAAGCACATGTAATAAAACAACTCTTTTTTTTTGTTACAAAAAGGTGCTTTTGGCTCCCAAATGAGTGAAGTTTGCTGTGCTGGGCACAGAGGGAAGAAGTGATTTGAGGTATCCTACTGAAACCTCTCCTTCTTCCCACCCGGCACCCAAATTCTCACCAACACTCCAGCTGCTGAGAAAATATGGAGATTTCTCTAAGAAAGCTAAAAATCATTCCAAACCTCATTTGGAAAACAGCCGTTTCCCAGACCCTAAAAACACTTTAACAGTGATTTACACCGCAGAGAGCTAAAGCCACTTAATGGAGTCAGAGAAGGTTATGCTGGCTTTTAATGTGTTTTAGATAATCTACTTCAAATTGACCTTTTTTATTTCATCCAGGTCTGGCTCCACGAGAGCAGACAAAGCTCGGCTCGTCTCATTCCCGTGGAAAACAACGTCGGCACGGGCAGGGAAACGACCTCTGCTCCCCTGCAGGATCCAGGGCCGGGGAGAGCAGAGCTGTGCCCTCACAGGGGGAGCTGAGGCCCCTTGTCCTGGTGCTGCCAGGCACGAACCACGATGCCAAGCTGCTGCTGGCACAAGCAGCATCTCCTGGATAGAGGAGCAGAGCAGGGAAGGGTGGGAGAAAGGAGAGGAGCAGAGGGGGAAGGAATTTCTTTGGCTGCTTCGGAGACAGGTCTGCCCCCACCTTTCAAGCTACAGCCCCTCACAGAAGGGGAAGGTTTTGTCAGGAGGTGAGGAGACAAAGGCACATTTATTATTAGAACAAAGCCGTAATAAAGCTTGCTTATGTAAAAGAGAGAGCAATCACCTGCCCGCCCATGCTGGAGGCAGCTCCTCGGCTGAGCAGCACCTTCCACCTCATCCTGCCTCCTCAGCTCCGGCTGCAGCACCTCCCAGCAAAGGCAGGGACCCCCCAGAGATGGGCAGAGAGGTGCACAGCACCCCTGGGCCCCAGCACCCCGGGAACTGGGGCAGCAGAACCAGTTCCCTTCTCTCCAGGGGGGAAGGCAGCCAGCCCCAAGCCCCATTTCTCCTCCAGTTCTGCGGGGTCTGGGGAGCGTTTAGCTCCTGTGCCTCGTGCCAATAATTTGAGCCTCGACGCTGTCCCTGCGCTCCGAGTGCTCCAGGGTGCTCGGAGGGAGAGAGCAGCAAAGCACAGCGGCAGCAGCTCAGCCCAGCTCACACAGGGACCCCGGAAACTCTGCCCCTTCACCAGCGCCTCCCGAATCTCTGGTAAACGAGGAGCGTTAAAAATTCACTTCTGGTGGTGCATTTCCTGTTCGATTTACAGCCATCATTTCCAAACAAACAAAAAAATTCGTGCCTTGGCTTGGAGCCTCTGGAAGTTGCAGACACAAGTAATGACCTGCCAACACCACTCCTGGCTTCAGGCTGCTTTAATAACCACTTGCAAGGCTCAGAGGCATTTCGGCACCGAGGTGGAAAGGTATTAAATCTGATAACCTTGTCCCCCGGCCCTGGGAAGGATTTAACGCCTTTTCACCTCGATCTCGGAATGCCTTCAAGACAGGGCCAAGGCAGGGGGGTGAGGATGAGCCAAGCAAGGTAAGGGCCTGGGGAGACTTCCCAGAGCAGCGCTCATCCTCTAGAGACAGGAGCTGCACCACGGCTCCTACCACACTGACAGTGAGAAACTCAGCCCAAAATAGCCTGATGTGAGAAGGACAGATGGGAGGAGATGAAAAAAGAAAGTAAAGAGGGGGAGAAGGAGCGAGCAAGAGGAAAGGGGAAAGCGAGAGAGGAAGAGGCACACGTCTGCTCACAGACCCGTGAGAGAGGGGAGGGAAGGGCAGCTCCCCTTCCTGGCTGCGGGATGACCCCGGGGAAAGGGCTGGAGCCTCCAGCACCCCTGGTGTGGAGGAGCTGGCACCTGGGAAAGCCACCAGCAGCTCCAGGCAGTTGCAGGGAGCTGCAGAGGTGCCACGAGGAGCGGCTGGCAGGAGGCAGCTCACCGGCACCGCGGGCTGGGCTGCCTCCCCTGGGAGCTGCTTTAACCACAGGAGCGCTTTTCCTCGGCATTCCTCTGCAAAAGCCGCGTCGCAGCTCCACCACGTGAAGTTTGGAAAGGAGCGGGAGCGGTGCCGGAGCCGCAGCAGCCGGACAGGCTGTTCCCAGCCCGGGGTCCAGCCGGGCCTGGAGCTCCCTTCCAGAAAGTTGTGCCTCTCCCGGAATCAGCCGCGGATCCACGGAGGTTGGAAAGGAGCTCAAAGGTCATCAGGTCCACCACCAAACCATGCCCCCAGCACTGCCGAGCCCACCACCAAGCCGTGTCCCCAAACACCACAACCACACATGGTCCAGCTCCCTCCAGGGATGGGGACCCCACCTGTGCCAGGGCTGGACAAACCTTTTGGTAAAGAAATTTTACCCCAAATCCAGCCTGAATCTCCCCTGGCACAACTTGAGGCCATTTCCTCTCGTCCTAGTGAGTGTTTCTTGGAAGAAGAGACCGATCTCACCCGGCCACCAGCTCCTTTCAGGTGGATGGAGAGGGCAGGCTCCGCCAAGCCCGGGCAGAGAGGCCCTGCAGGAGCTCAGGCTGCTCTGACACACAGCTCCCTGCCTTCGCTCATGAGCTAAATGAGTCCCTGCAGTCCTGACAAGAGACTGATCCTTGCTGGGGAGGCACTGTGGACAAGTTTGGAGGGGACGTGAGACCCTCATGGCACACCGAGAGGGGTGCCACCCTTCCAGCAAGCAGGAGAGCCTCCCCTGGGGGGGACACACGCCAATCCCTGCGCCCTGGCGGGACCCGATGGGAGTGAGGATCCTAAAATAAACCGAGCAGAAGCCCGAGTGCGAGCGCCGAGCGCGGCGTGCCGAGGTGAGGATCGTGTCTGCCTGTCAGGGCTATGTAGGGCACCGAGATCCTCAGGAGCCGTGGGAGGAGAGCTCAGCGCTTCCCAAGCCCAGCCCCAGCCCGCTCCCCTCCAGCACCAGCTCCCCTCCATCGCCCCGCGCCCTCAGGGCAAACCCTTCCTGCCAGAGCGGGCCTGGCGTTGGAGGGATGGGGGCACGGAGCCGGGAGCAGCCGCGAACACACCCCAAAGCCGGAGGGAGCCGGGGCTGAGCCCGGGGCGGGACACGGCCGTGTCGGTGCCGTCCCTGCGCAGAGAGGCCACGAAGCCGGGAGGGTGAGCAGGGCTCGGGGCCGCTCCAGCAGTTTGGGGCGGTTCCAGGGAGGAGAAGAAGCAGCCGGGCTCCAGCCCCGAGCCCGCAGCCCGGGCTGGGATCGCTGCCGCGCTGATGAACGGCACAGCTCAGTGCGAGGAGCGGCGGCTGCCGGAGGGATCCGAGCGTCGGGAGCTCACACACTGCCCTGACAGCCCAGCCCCCGAGCTCCTGCCGCGCTCCCGCAGCGATCCCACCCCGGGAGCACCCTCAGCATCCCCCAGTGCGCACCGCCACCTCCCCGGGCTGGCGCAAGGGGAGCCCACGGGAGGCGCACCCCGGGCTGGCAGAGGGGACGCTCAGCCCTCCACGGGCAGCGCTGGGAGGTTGGAGCCCAAGGCTGAGACCGTCCCGTGGGCCGGGCACTGCCAGGGCAAAGCTGGGAGCTGCTCCAGTGCGGGCAGAGATGAACACGCTGCCAGCAAACCCCAGTGCCCCCCACATAGGGATACCCCCAAAAAACACGTCCCAGCCGGGTCTGCCCAGCCCAGCAGAGCAAAAAGGAGCAGAACGTGTTGGATCCCGCGGATTCTCTTCCAGATCTTCTCCAGAAAGTCTCCCCCAGAGATGCGGGGCCCTGCCCTCCCTCGCAGAGTGTCACCCATGTCCCCAGCTCAGAGAGAGCGGTGCAGGGCCAGCTCTGGCACAGACCGCTCCGACACCTCCGGCCTCTGGGATTTTTTTCCTGGCAGGAGTGAGGCAGCAGAAGACCCAAGGCTGGAGCAGGGCAGGGATGGGCAAACCCCCGCAGGGAACGGCCCTGGCACAGCGTTTCTGCTGCACAAAAGCACCTCACCCAGGGCTGAGGCAGCAAACCGGCACATGGCATTTGCCGAGGGCTCTGAAAGGCCCCGGCTGGAAAAGGCTTTTGTTGAGGAAATGTTAAGAATGCGTCCTGTGGAGAGCATCACCTGCAGAGCCCCTGCAGGGACTGAGAGGCTGTTGTGGTTTCATTGGCCAGGCTGGACCCTTCCGTGGTTCGTGTGTGTGCAAGTGTCGGGCAAAAAAATCCACATTTGGCAAGTCCTGTCTGTTAATACCAGGCTGCCCCTGGGGGGAACAGACATCCATCGGTCAGAAATTCTATTTTCAGACACGTTTGGGTGAATTCCTCCCTCCCTGGAGCGCTTTACCTCCAAAGAACCCCGCATTAGACTCGGCCTAGCAGAGCGCTGCTCTTCCCCACTGAGGAGACTCCAGCCACCTTGCTGACTGTACCAGGGCTGAGGCAGAGTCCCATTTATTCCTGCCAAAAATATCTCGAACCGAGAGACGAGGCAAGGCTGCGAGGGGTGGGAGTGAGCAGCCTGAAGGAGAAAGGAAGGGAGGGCAGGATCCAGCTGCTGCCTTGGGCTCCCCGACGGGAAGGGAGCAGCCAGGCTCCTCTGGGACGCACGGCAAAAGGACGAGGGGGAACAGGTACAGGATGCAGCAAGGGAAAAATCATTCCCCCTGAGAATGATCAAACCCCGCACCTGGCACCCGAAGAAGCTGAGAAATGCCCCGTGAGATGACCGAAACCCAGCGGGACAGGTCCTGAGCCAGCTGGGACAGCTTTAAAGCCCGTCCAGCCTTGGAGCAGAGCCCTCCAGGTCCTCTCCAAGCCCAGCCCTTCTGCAATGCTAATCTCCCTCCCAAACCTCAGCGGCTCACAGTTCTGTTACGGGCAGACAAACACAACTGAAGGAGGTGAGGGGGGGCCCAGGGGGCAGGGAGGGGACACAGAGCCCTGCCAAGGCCTGGGGCAGAGCGTCCAAAGCAGACGGGAATGTTTGCAATCCCTCCGGAGCCCCGGCGTGCCCTGGGACAGGCAGTGGCCGGAGCTTCCCCTGCTTCCAGCGGAGCTGCACAAACAGGACGTGGTTGTCTTGTAAAAACCGTTCTTTGTGCTGTTAAACCCTCACCTCGGAGATCACCGGCCCGTGGAACGGGATCCAAGCAGATGTTTGCGTGTCCTGCCTGCTGCCAGCAGCTCCTTCCCAAGCACAGAGTGCTCCGTGGAGCTCGGCTTCCCTTCGCACCTCTCCCTTCCAAACCCCGCCAGCACAAGGGACAAACCCGCCGCAGGAAAATCCGGGATGAAGGGAAGAGACTGAGCCTCTCCTGGCCGGTTCCAGCCACTATCACCTGGTGCCAGGGGAGTCTCAGTGCCCAGGCAGCCGGTCTGCAGCTGAGCCTGCCCTCCCTGGCATGGCCACGAGGCTCCCAGCTCCATCCCCGTCTCACAGCAATCCCTGGCACACAGAAATAACTCCAAGCTTCTTTGGTGGGGGATACTTCCACATGGGCAGCCTGGGCTGGTCCCATCCCACCAGACACGGGAAAATATCCCTGTCCTGGACGCCCAGGGGCAGTCCTGAATTCCCCTTTTCACTCCCAGGCTGTGGAGTGTTTTTTTCTCAGATGAATTCAAATCCTTTCCTCCTGTTTTGACTGGGAACCCCTAAAAGCTTTGAGATGCTGCAGTGACTCAGAGACAGAGTAAGGAGGTAAATAAAGTAGGTGAGAATAAATTTCCCCGGCTTCAATCATCGGCAGGAATCATTTGCATCCCGAGAACGCCCTGCAGCATTCATCTCCATCCACCACCACCTGGAAATTCGCTCCCAGCTCCCAGGGACAATTGTCGCTGCTGACTTGGTAACGCCGCTCGAGTCTGGCTTTGGGTGACACAAAGCATCTCGAGCTCTCTGTTCATCACTTCCAAGCCAATCTCCCTGCCTTCGCTGCAGCAGTGGAAGAGAAGAGCAGGGATCTCAGCCTCAATTACCAGCTCATTGTTGGGAAGCAGGAGGTGCTGGCAGTCCGGAACCCAGACGGCGCCAGCCGCGGCGTGCAGGACTCTGCCCGCTGCCACGGCGGTGGCAAAGTGTTCCACCAACTTCTCTGCCTCACAGCAGCAGCCTCCTGCAACAGGATTGCAGCAAACCACTGGAAATTCCAGTGAAACCCAGGGAACTGGGTCTCTGTACAGCCCTGGGGCGCCTTCTCTCAAGGGTCTGCCCTAAAACACCGTGGTGATGTGATTTTTGGAATTGCCTCCCTCCAGGTGCAATAGTGCCTTGCAGCTTCCCTGCTTTATGCTGTGCTCCCACAAAAGACAAGGAGGATCAGCCCTGGGATGAAGGTTTGGTCCCCTGGGCTTGGGCAGGAATCCCCCAAGCCCCTGGGTGCCTCTGGCATGTTTAATCCCTGCTGATCAGCGGGATGAGTTTGTAGCAGCCTCCCAGTTGTCCTTTTCTGGCCCCTACACATTGGCTTGACCACTGGCCCTGTCCTCAGGGGACGCCACCACAACTTGGAAGAGCACAGAGAAGAAGCAGTCTTGCTCCAAAGGCTTTGCCCACAGCGGTGCTCAGGATGAGCCCCCGGAGGCTCAGGTACTCCCAGGACAGCTCCAGCTTTTTTGCAGCAATGAAAGCAAAGCACAAAACCAGACCACAAACAGCACCGGGAGCAGACCCAGACCGTCAAAACCTTCTGGGACCACACCAGCTCTGGGGATTTATTCCCACTGCACCCACATGACGCCCATTCTCAGCCCCGACACGTGTTAGCCCTTGCCTGGCAGAGTCAGAGTCAGCCCCACCGGCTGCCGGCGTTCGCTCGCCGCAGCCCCGGCCCCGGTGCCATCTGGGGCGCTGGCACACCGCGCCAGGCACACGCACCCACGGCTGCCCGGCGCACCAGGGCTCTGCCTCCCAGACCTGGGGACCGAAGCACGCGCCCGGCAGGGCTCGGCACCGGCAGCAGCCGCGCCGGTGCTCCCCGGCACACCCCTCCCTCCTCGGCTTCCCCGGCCGGCACCACAGCTGCTGCTCCTGGCTCCGTGCCACCCTCCCCTCAGATATGCCAAGAGGCAGAAGCTGAGGCATTAATTCGTTCCAGCCCAAAGGCAAACAAGGAAAATTCCCCCCGAGCGGGAGCTTTCCGCCCGTGCTCGTTTGCACCAGACGACACCCCAGGAGACGTACAGTACACGGTCACAGGTGGGGCAGCGCGGGTGGGCTGGGAGGCTGGGTGGATGGCGGAGGAGAACGGAACAGAAAATGGAACGAGCAGAACAAGAACTGAATTAGTGACATCTGCATCCTCATCGTAACCAGGGGACCCGGCTCCTTCTGAATCACTGAAATCCCCGAGCAGCTCAGAGCATTCTCCTCCTCCTGAAAAACAGCTCCTTCCTCGCTCTACACTCAGCTGTGTGCTTGCAGGAAGGCTGCAGCATTTCCTACGGCAGCCTTTTTTTTTATTTTTATTTTTTTATTTTTTTATTGCAGTTACAAATAAATTATTGCTCAGACGGGGGACCGAGCATCTCTCCTGCCATGCAAACATGGTGCTTCTGTACAGCCCGTTCCGTGGCGTTGGCAGCGTAAATAAGCTTGGGGTTTATCCTGCACAGGGAAGGTGCAGTGCAAGTTGACAGCGGTGTGTGGCAGCCCCACGGTCTCAGGTTGCCATTCAGACATGCTTTAGGCATATTTAAAAAAAAAAAAAAAAAAAAAAAAAAAAAAAAAAAAAAAAAAATCAAGAAGCACCTATAAAAAATTTAAAGGAACTGGTTTCCTTCTGCTCCAGCTCCGTATTTCATAACACAACTTTGGAGCTGGCGTGGCTCTTTAACATAGCAATCCAGGATTTGATCCAGCACCCCTCCAGCCCGTGGAGGCACCGATCCTTTCCCCCCTCATTTAAAAGATAAAAGGTGCTGCCTCCCCCGCCCAGCCTCCCCACGCACCACTGCAGCCCTGCAATACCTTTGTCCGACATCACTCCCCATGGATCCCATCCTCCGAGACGGTAACAAGGGGCTCACCCCGTGGACATCTTCCGTCGTGGCTGGTGGGACGGTTTTGACGTGGGAATTGCTCTCCGAAGGGGAATTCTTCAGCTTGGCTCTTGCCATCCTGCCAGCCTTGGCTGCCTCTGTGACTTCCTCCTCGTTCCCCCCTGAACTCTCTCATACATAGCAATCCTCACCGCAATCAGTTCAGAGCTGTCGGCACGTACCATCTCCTTCCCTCTTCTTCTCCTCTCCCCAGTCGCGGCTGCTCAGTGGAACAATCCTGCCCTGTGCATTTATTTTGGTAGTGAGGGGAGTCAAGGCAAACTCTCCGGCCTTGCTGCTGCAACAAATTCGGTGCAAAACCGCCGGGAAAACGTCCACCATGCAGAAATCTGTGAAAGGGCTTTGTTTGCTAAATAATGAAATCGCCTCGCCTGACTCTGTCAAAAGAAGGATCGCACTGCTCTTATCGCCACAAGCAGGGCAGGGGCTGGAGGATTATTATTTTTTTTTTTTTCCCCATCGCTGTTTTTCAGCAGCAACGTGAGGAGGAGGAAGCTATTTTATCTTATTCCTCTGTGCACAGAGCAGCGTGCAGAATGCGTGCCAGGGAACAGACTCAGCAGGTTTGGCTCTCTCAGACACAAAGCAGCAGAGCTCGGTCCCCGCTGTGAGCCGAGCAGAGAGGAACTCGCTCTGCTGCTCAGAGCGGCCAGCAGGGCTCAGCTCCTGCTCACCTGCCCAGGTGCACCTGACCCGCACCAGACCGACACAAGTTTCCCTCTTCGGGTGACAGCAAAAGCCGCTGCTCCTTCAACACTCTTGGCATCCATTTCTCAAGGTATCCAACAGAAAAGAGAATTCGTGGTGGCCAGGGGAGAGCTGAGCTGGAGGTAACACCTGAGCGCACAGGCGGGACTGGAAAGGGTCCTGTATCCTTCCCCGGTTTGGGAATGCTGCCAGGCCAGAGCTGCTCCTGCTCGTGTTTGATGGCAGCCGGGGACAAAAAGCGCCTTGAAGGTGCCACAGCCTGGGTGGGGCACAGGGCTCAGCACCACGGACAGCAGTGTCACCACAGCGTGTCCCCCGGCTCCTGCCGTGTCACCCCAATGTGCCAACCCCACCCAAATCGTGCCAACCCCACCCAAATCGTGCCAACCCCACCCCAAATTGTGCCAACCCCACCCCAACCGTGCCAACCCCACCCAAATTGTGCCAACCCCACCCCAACTGTGCCAACCCCACCCAAATTGTGCCAACCCCACCCAAATCGTGCCAACCCCACCCCAAATTGTGCCAACCCCACCCCAAATTGTGCCAACCCCACCCCAAATCTTGCCAGCCCCACCCCAAGCCGTGCCAACCCCACCCCAACTGTGCCAACCCCACCCCAAATCGTGCCAACCCCACCCCAAGCCGTGCCAACACATCACAGCAGTGCTGCCCCATGGCCCAGCCCCGTGGAGGGCGGTGCTGCCCCTTTGCAGGCTGGAAATTAAGAATAAATTCACCAAAACCAATGTGAATAGTCGGGCTCCAGCACAGGATTTCTTTAAAAGGTTTTTGTACAAAACACCAACGTACTGACTGGCAGGGTCTTCCCAGAGCCCGGGACCTGTAGCTGTGAGGAGGCTGGCTGGAGAGCAGGGCAGGAGGTGCCCTGGAACGGGAATTCTGGGATCCAAAGTTCTTTTCTTTCGGAATGAAAAGCTGAGAATTCCCTTTGGCACAGCTCCATGCCCTACCCACCCCTTCCATGCCCCTGCCAGGCTGTCAGAACACCCAGGATCACCGTCCTTGCAAAATCCCCTGTCCTTCGCTTCCCCTCTCCTGCCAGGAGCTGCCAGGAGCTGAGCTCTGCCCTTCCCCAGGGATCAGTGCCCCACCACCCCTTGCCCCATGGCACAAGGACGGTCCTCGGCTGCTCTGGGAGGAGAAGCAAAGTCCCCATTTCCTGTTAACCAAATCCTGGCTTTCCCTGCTCACAGCATTGCTTCTTAATGGGATTTCACCATCCGACAGACTTTGTTTCAGCGTTTGGAAATGCAAAATGGATAAAAACCCGCAGCCCTTTCCTTAATGTGCCAGCTTTCAGCGTACATTTAATTTCTCGTTTTGCCTTGAAATGATTCATTAGCTCAATACATTCATTTTCCACCCCAGTCATTCCTTTCTGCTTTACGGTTTGATTCAAACTCTTCAACTTACTGCTCCATGTCTCTTCACTTCGGGGTGTCGTCCTCCAACACCAAGTACAATCTGTCAGCCCCCTGGGTGGGAGTGTGCCCTGATAAATCCTCCTGGAGCACAGGGCCACTGGGACGGGGCAACCAGGTGTCCCTTTTGGATGAGTTCTGCATTCTATTGTATTCCTAACTGCAGAAGAACATTCATTTTAGGCTTGAGATTAGGTGCAGAAAGGGGCTTAGGCTTAAGTTATTCATCTCAGCACTTAATGCCCTCACACAGCAGCAGGAACTGAAGAGGGATTAGGGAAAGACCTGGGGAATTTTAACGGGAGATATAAACTCTCCTGTCACATGTGTGCTGCGCAGAAGGTGACAGAGAGCAAATCAAAGAGCCCCCTGAGGAGGAGCACAGATCCTGCCCGCAGAAGCCTCTCCGTGGAGTCGCCTTTTCTGTCAAGAGCCTAAACACAAACCCAGACAGGAAAAACGGAGAGAGGGGCACGATCTGACACCAGGTCACCAGAAACCACCACCAGGGCTGCGGGTCTGAGCAACCATCCCCCTTCTTGGGGGGGAAAGAGGTCGAGGAAAGCTGAGCAGAACATCTGCTGATGAGCCCAGCTGATCCCTCGCAGTGACTCAGAGCGCTCAGCCCTGCCCCGAGCTGCCGGAGCAGCTCCTTTGTGTGCTTCTGTCAGAAAAACATCCCTCTCTCAGCAACTGGGTGTGCTCCACGCTTCACCTAAAGACCCAGAGCCCAGCAGCCTCTCCCCTCGCAGCCCCGACAGTCCCAGACTGCTGCTGTGTCAAAAAGAGGAGGAGGGAGGCAGAAACTCGGAGCGAGTGCAGCCCAGTACCTCCAGTACCTCCACTGCCTCTGCTTCTGTTCCTAGAAAGAGCCGTGGCTGCGTCACCTGAGCCGCCTCTGCAGGGACACATCCTCTGCTCCTCTGCCCGGGGGACACAGCAGCCAGCGCCTTGTTTGTACAGCACGTCCTCCCAGGGAAGCCAGGTGGGGAAAAACCAACGAAACACAACCTCGGTAACATCAAAGCCCAAGTAAGGATTCCTCTGGTCCAGAAAGGCTTCCCGGGCCAGCTGAACGCCAACCATCTGACTGCAAGCCAGGAAATGGATGTTTAATTTTAGTTTGAGAGCCCATTACAAAGTGCTGATTTCTCATTTCAGCATCCACATTATGCAGAGACCACTGCTGTGCCCCGGGCTGGAGAGATGGCTGGGAATTGCTGAGCAGCAGTCGCAGGGGTAATAATACTTCAGAAAACAAGATTAAGAAAGAAGCAGATTCTTCATTGCTCTTAATCGAATCCACAGCAACTGCACTGTTAAATATTCTCCCTTTTATCCAGGCCGCTTTCAGTCCCGGCTGCCAAAGCTCCCTTCACTCACATATCCAGCTTATTAATAATAAAGCACCGCCCTGTCCATTAGAGGTAGCTGATGGTACAGGAAGGGGTTGAGCTTTTCCCATCCTCTGGCAGGCAAACCTGCTCTGCTGAGGTCCAGCCCAAGGGGGCTGGTTTGCAGGGCCTCCTCGAGGAAAGACAGGCTGATGGATCTAAAAAAACCTTGAAAGGCATCAGCCCTGCAAAGATCCTTCCAAACCCACAGAAAGTAACCCGGGTGGGAAAGCACACTCTGGAAGAAGAGCTTGTGCTCAGGAGCAGTCAGAACCTCGCAGGAGAGGTTTTCAGAGCTGCTGCTCTAAGGAGGGGCTGTGTTCACACAAACGGAGTGTTAACTCCAGGGACCCCGAGCTGAAAAGCCATTAATGCCCATTACCGTCCCTCCAGGAACCCCTGGACACGCTTGGCAAGCAGCTCTAGGAAAATCACCTTTCCCTGCATGGCCCCTCTGCGCTTCTGTGCCTTTGCAGAGCAACCCCGACCTCCCTTTATTTAATAACACCACAGAAAAAACAAGAACCCACGTAATTTATTACCGCCACAAACACCTCCCGCGTTTCAAGACCCCAACAAATGTCACAGCACGACATTATCAGCTCAATAAACTTCAGAGGGCCGCTAATGCTCAGATAAATGCACAGAGCTGCCTGGCACCGGCTCCTGCTGAAGCGTTTTTCACGAGGTGCACACGCACCAGTTCTGCCCCGGAGCTGCCAGGGAATGCCCTACATTGTCACCAGGCACTCTGCAAAATTGCTTTTCGAAAGCTGCCAGCGTCTGGAGGTTGCCAAGGCTCAGGCAGAGAGCCCTGCAAAAACCAGCCCCCATCCCACCGAGGATCCTGCGGCCAAGCCACCAGAAACGCCAGCTGAAATATCCCTCAGTGAGGAACCGCCCGGAAACGTCCGTGTTTCTGAGGGAATCCAAGGATTTGATTGGGTTTTTTCTCTATTTACTGATTATCGGAAGGGAATTTCTGCACGCATCACGCGGAGCGCACGAAGAGATCAGAGGACGCCCAGGAGCTGGGGGAATATTCCCAAGCAGTGGGGCTTGGAGCAGCTGGAGAGGGGAAGGGCAGAGGGGATAACACCCAGCAGGGCTGGGGCAGCAGCAGCTTTCACGGGCACCCCTCAGCAGGAGCCGGGGCACCGTGCCCTGCGCTGCCTCCCCGCTCTGCCTTGGCGGGGTTAATGCCTTCGCTCCGCAGGCTCCGACGAGCTCCCTGAGAAGCCATCAGATGGATCTAACACCGCTTGGAGCTCTCCTTTGCCTCCAGGACTCCTTTCTGACATTTCGCCTTTAAAAAGCAACACCGTTCATGTGAAAAGTTGATTAATTCCACTTGTTATAATTAGGCTCACAAATAAAAGCAGCTATTTCCCCCCCCTGCGAGCACGGGGGATAATGGCCCTCACCCTTCTCACGAAAGCCTTTCGGTTCCAGGGGTGAGAAGCTCTGTACCCGGCACTAAGCGTTGTTATTAAGCCGTCATTAAAAGCATTTCAGGAGAAGTTCGCAAACCGCAGGGGTTTCTGTCATCGCAGCGGCTGGCTGGGACAGCGGCCGGGCTGAGCGCTGCTGCCAAGATCACAAATCCCCTCTCCCCATCCCGGAGGCTCAGCCACCTTCGGAGGGGACTCGCCTCCAAGGATCTCTGTGGGATCAGCTCCCACCACGGTGGGCCTGGGGGGCTGCTCCATCCCCACGGCACTCCTGGGGGGATCCCTGGCGTCCTGGCAAGCCGAACAAACCCACCAGGGAGCGGGGAACGCCGCTACCCACCCACACCGCCACACAGCCGCAGAATCCCTTGGCCGCAGCAGGCACCAGGAGGATTCGCGTGACACGGGCAGAAATTCGCTGCCCGTGTTTCATTCCCTCACTTCTCCCTACTTAGCCCTGGCAGCTGAACCCAGGAGCGCCGGGCAGCAGCTCCCGCATCGCCCAGGCACTCCTCGGCAGAGCTGGGGAGACTCCTCCAAGAAACTGCAGCCACGGAGCTTCGGGCAAGGAGGAACACTTTGGAAAGCACAGAGGAGAGCACATTCAGCAGCTGCAAGAGAGCTGGAAACAGAAGGAAGCCCTTGAAGAGCTGGGCTGATGGAGAGAGATGGAAAAATTATGTAAAGTAAGAAAACACATCCAGAGCTTGCAGGCAGGCTGTGAGCCCGGAGGGGGACGGGCGGGTGCCAAAGAGCCTTTGATTCCTCTCCTCTCCCCAGTGTTCCCTGCATTAACACCTCAGATGTTAACAAATTCCAAACCTTCGGGCTCAGAAGAGAGGACCCAGGGCTCCAGAAACTGCCCGGTAATAGGAGCAGCGCCCTCAGATCTCCCTCCCACAGGAGGAGCTGCCGGGGGCTCGGCTGGTGCCCAGTAGCCGTGCCCTGCTCTCTGCAGAGGGATGGAGGGCATTTCCTAACAAAACCCCTTTTTTTGGCTGGCGGGGAGCAGGGAGGGCAGACCCCCTTCCCCAGGGGACTCCCCAGCCCCCGGGAGCCGGAGCAGCCCTTATGTAACCCCCGCTGAATCCCAGAACTGTCATCGCAGCCTTTGCAAAGCCATTTTTACCTCTCTAAGTGTGGCTCAGCAGCGACGAACGTGAAAGCTGCGATCCCGGTGTGGCAACTCGGGGCTGCTTAGCGGGGAGAAGGAGAAATAGAGCACGCCCGAGCAGCTGCTGAACAGATCTCCCTGCAGAGCTCCACTCCTGCGTGCATTTGACAGGCTCGCAAATGAGACCCTGAAGCTTTTCCGTGCCTCCCAATCTCTTCCTGCCCCTTAACAAAGCCGACGGCAGGCTAAAATGGCCGGAGGAAAAAGGGAAGGGAAGCGTGTACCTGTCGCGGCTGCTTAAGCCAGCGAGGAAATTATAAAAAACCTCGGGTAAAACCTAAATATATATCTGCAAGGGAAGCAGAAAAAGTCTCCGGGCAGAGCACAGTAACGAGGCACGGCCAAGTCACTTTTCCAGGTGAGTACGTAACGGGGTCACTCTCCGCTTCCCAAGATTTAATGGGAGCGGCGCCGGGCTCTCACCCAGGCAGAGCCGGGGCCGGGCAGCGCTCCCCGAGCGGGAGTCAGCCACGGAGCCGGGCGGGCACCCGGGGACGGCGGGCAGCGGGGCGGGCGGGGCGGCACCCAAACACGGCTGGGAGGAGATGGCAGGGACAGGGCAGCACCCAAACACGGCTGGGAGATGGCAGGGACAGGGCAGCGCCCAAACACGGCTGGGAGGAGATGGCAGGGGTACCCAAACTCAGCTGGGAGATGAGGATGTGGCAGGGCAGCACCCAAACCCAGCCAGGAGGAGATGGCAGGGACAGTGCCCAAACACCACTGGGAGGAGATGGCAGGGACAGGGCAGCACCCAAACCCAGCTGGGAGATGAGGATGTGACAGGGGCAGCACCCAAACCCAGCAGAGAGGAGATGAGGATGTCACAGGGCAGCACCCAAGTCCAGCCGGGAGGAGCTGGGGGGCTCCGGGCTCCCCCAGGCCCAAAGCACGGCCCTCGCCGCCCCTGCCGGCAGCTGCTGTTCGCTGCCTCCCAGCAGGAACGATCTTCGCACCAGAAATGTTCATGGCTTTCAGCATTCGTGCAGCGCTTTCCCCCCGGGGTCTGAGGACACCTCGGCGATGCCCCCGGGCACCGCAGGAGGAGCGCGGCAGCAGAGGCCCCGTGCCCGAGCTGGGGGACAGGAGGAGCAGCAAATCCACCTCGCGCGGCAGAATTACCGCTGCAGCTCCTTAATGTCCCCGCAGCCTCTCCCGGGGCCTGAACCCCGCGGGGTTCCCCCTTGGTGCCCTCCTCCTCCTCCTCCTGCGGGCTGAGCCAGCGCCTGAGGAAGGACAGAAAGCTCCGGGCACCCTCAGTGACCAAGGGCAGCACGGGCAGCAGCCACAGCCCCCGTGGCACCTCTCCATCACACTCCAGGGGACACCCCGGGATTCACCCCAGCTTCTCCCGGGGGATGTGACAGCGAGAGCTGGGGAAGCGCCTGGTGCTCCCCACGCAGCTCTCACCAGCCCCGCTGGGATTTGGTTTCGTGCCCAGCTGCGAAGTGCCGGGAGGAGCCGGAGATGCTCGGGATGGAGACGGCTCCGCGGCGCTCCGCAGGCACCGGCAGCTCCCTCGCTGCTGCAAACACCTCCGAGCCGCCCGGCTGAGCTCCCCAGGAAGCAATTTCACAGGGACTTTCAAAATGCCACAGCGATTCCCACTCGGCAGTTTTAAAGGGGTCCGAGCCTTTTCTTCTCTTGTTTTTTTACCCTTGCTTTTAAAGTATTGAAATCGTAATGTGATGCAGAGCAGTGTCGGCTTATCAAACGGTGCTGAGGGTTTCTGCTGAAAAATGGGGAGAATTTTAGCATCTAAAAACTTCCACAAAACTTCTAAAAAAATTCCAAGAAAAATGATTGACATTCAAAAAAGAAATTTTGGCTCCGGGGCTCTCCATCAGCACTGCCAATTATGTCTCCTGGCAATAACATTTTCTTCCCTCCGTGGGGTCGCTGGATGATGCCAGGTACCATTTCCCATAGTTTTTTTTCATTTCTCTCAGCATCCTTTTTGTAATACATTATATAAGACAGAGAAAATGGCAAGTCCCCATGAAGAGGAATTCACAGTGTGCTGCAGAAATGAGGCATGAACTCCACGGAGTCTGTGACAGCCTCATCAGGCTGTGTGGGAAGGACTGGAACAGGGGGTTGTACCAGACCATTGATCTCCAAGAACGTTTCTTATTTTAACTTCAGCTAGGGGAAAAAAAAAATAAAAACTGCTTACTCATCAACATCCTGCTGTAGCTGTGGGTTCTGCTGTGAGCCAGGAGCCCCTGCAGCCAGGGGATGTGATGTGCTCAGTGTCACCTGCAGCCAGGTGATGTGTTCAGAGTCCCTGCAGCCAGGTGATGTGATGTGCTCAGTGTCACCTGCAGCCAGGTGATGTGGTGTGATGTGATGTGATGTGATGTGCTCAGTGTCACCTGCAGTCAGGTGATGTGATGTGCTCAGTGTCACCTGCAGCCAGGTGATGTGATGTGCCAGGGTCACCTGCAGCCAGGTGATGTGATGTGTTCAGAGTCCCTGCAGCCAGGTGATGTGATGTGCTCAGAGTCCCTGCAGCCAGGTGATGTGATGTGTTCAGAGTCCCTGCAGCCAGGTGATGTGATGTGCCAGTGTCACCTGCAGCCAGGTGATGTGATGTGCTCAGAGTCCCTGCAGCCAGGTGATGTGATGTGCTCAGTGTCACCTGCAGCCAGGTGATGTGATGTGCCAGGGTCACCTGCAGCCAGGTGATGTGATGTGTTCAGAGTCCCTGCAGCCAGGTGATGTGATGTGCCAGGGTCACCTGCAGCCAGGTGATGTGATGTGCCAGTGTCACCTGCAGCCAGGTGATGTGATGTGTTCAGAGTCCCTGCAGCCAGGTGATGTGATGTGCCAGGGTCACCTGCAGCCAGGTGATGTGATGTGCCAGGGTCACCTGCAGCCAGGTGATGTGATGTGTTCAGAGTCCCTGCAGCCAGGTGATGTGATGTGCCAGGGTCACCTGCAGCCAGGTGATGTGATGTGCCAGGGTCACCTGCAGCCAGGTGATGTGATGTGTTCAGAGTCCCTGCAGCCAGGTGATGTGATGTGCTCAGAGTCCCTGCAGCCAGGGGATGTGATGTGCCAGGGTCACCTGCAGCCAGGTGATGTGTTCAGAGTCCCTGCAGCCAGGTGATGTGTTCAGGGTCACCTGCAGCCAGGTGATGTGCTCAGTGTCACCTGCAGCCAGGTGATGTGTTCAGAGTCCCTGCAGCCAGGTGATGTGATGTGCCAGGGTCACCTGCAGCCAGGTGATGTGATGTGATGTGATGTGCTCAGTGTCACCTGCAGCCAGGTGATGTGATGTGCCAGGGTCACCTGCAGCCAGGTGATTGCAAGGCCCGAGTCACACAGGTGCTGCGGTGGATGTGACAAAAACCATCCCTCTCTCCACACCCGGCCAAAAGCAGGGGTCGGCCCCGAGGCATTGAAAGGAAAAGGCAAGGATGTGTAAAACTGTGGCCCTGAGGGAAGAGGCTCCAGGAAGTTTTGCACGAAACCCCCTGGAATTCCCCCCGGAGCTGCCTGCTCAGAGCCAGGGCAGGAGCCAAAGGTGAACTAAAGCCACAAAAGGATTTTAAATCATTACCCACCGCTGCCCTTATCTGCTCATCAGCTTTTGGTTCGACTGCCACGACCAAATCAGCTGTTGCAAAGGGAGTTTCCACTCCAGGAGCTGGTGTGGCAGCAAATGCTGCTTCACACATCTTGGCTGCCTCGAACATTTACAGTAAAAAGCACAGGGAAAAAAAAAAAAAAAAGCCTTGGCCTGTTCTCATCTCTCACATAAAGACACAAAGAAATGAAAAAGAGAAGGCTGCAATTTTTTACACGGCGTCTCCTTAAAGACTGAACTGCAAATACCATCCTCGCCATTTATATCCATCCTGGCCAGGCTTTTAGGACGAGAGATGGTTTAATAAACAGACATTTATAACGAGTGCCAGACCTTGCAGCTTCATCATCTGGAAAGGAGTCGATTAAACCAAGTGAGAAACTCCCCGATCTCTAAAGGTGTCTAATGGAATTAAAATTGAATTATATCATGATTAATATCCTCACCAGCATGTTCAGCTGTACTCCTTTCCCCCCCCCCCCTAAAATCTGCCTGTGGGAAACAGAGCAAAAAAAAAGCTTAGAGGGGGGGAAAAGTTAAAAGTTTGGGTAATAGTTCCAGCTGTTCCAAATTTCTCAGGGTCAGTAGCAGTGGGGTCCCAAACTCGGTGCTCTCCTGTGCTCAGTAACCTGCTGGAACAGCAGCACTCGGTGTGATCCATCCTCCTTCGGAAGGGAACGGGGGATTCCTCCAGCACATCCGAGCACAGCGCTGGAAAAGGGCATGGCACTCATCCAGCCTCTCACCTGGGGCTCTCACAACCCCCTGCCACGGAGAGGAACATCCCTCCCCTGCCTCCTCCCTCCTGCTGACATCCCGACCCCTGCTCCCTGGGCTCCCAGACCCGAGCTTTGCTCTTGGTCAGAGTTTTTTGTGTTGTTCCGTTTTTAAACGCTGCATGCGCAGTGAGGTCGGCACAAGCCCGCCAGCAGAAACGTTTGTGCTGCTGAACCCTGGAAGGATGAACATTTCTGAGGCACAGAGCACAGCATCCGGCACTAAAACCATTTACAAGTTCTTAGCGTGAAGGAAATATTTCCCATTAGGGGCCGTAAGAGGAGCTGCCTAGAAATTGGTTTTCCTCTCAATTTTCGCACAATAGCTGCTGGCAATAAATCTCCCCATCGGCGCTGGGCAGTTCTAAGTGCAGTTTCTGTGCGGGAAGAATCCAAACAAAGTGACAACAGCGAGCTTTAAAAGCATTTTGGAGGAAGATGAAAAGGAAAAAATTGTTAAACGGCAGCTCTGGAAGAGGCTGAGCAGCTGTAATGGCTTTTGTGTCACCATCTCGCGCTCTGGGTGACCCCACGGAGCAGGAGCTCCTGCAGCAGAGCCTCCAGCTCGTGGCAGTCCCTGAACAACAGCTCTGAGACGACAGCTTGAGACATCTCCAGGCCGGAAAGAGAGTGTAAAACCTTCCTCCGCACGGAAAAACCTCATGGTGCTGATTTACTGACCTGGAACTGATGGGTCTTGAGAGACTTGGGAGAAGCAGGGATGAAAAGCTGCGTGGAGAACATGAACCTCCCCTTCCTTGTGTGCTGGCCCATGAGTGAGCACATTCCTGCACACGTGTGTGCCAGCGCCCCAGGACAGGAATGTCCCCGTGCCCAGGAGCTGGAGCTGCTCCAGGTGAGCAGAAAGAACAATCCCAACTCATCCGAAGCGTCAGAGGCGGCCTCGGCTCCCAGCGGCGTGGGTGTGATTGCGTCAAACTGTAATGGAGCAAATCCATCTCCAAAACCCGGCTTCAAGAGCAGTAACTAAACAGCTCCATCCAGAAAATTCCTTCCCAGAGCCCAGCTGCAACTTCCTGCCGAGAAACACGGGCACCACCTAATCCTCACTTCTGTCCTTGAGCAAACACCGTGACCGCGCATTAGAAACACCAAACTAAATTAACACGCGGGCGCCTGTGCCAATTATTCCAATTAAACTCTCTTCTAAGAGCCAATTACCACCCATTTTATTAAATGAGAAAATTTTCAAACAATACTCCCATACGGAGCTCTCAGCCCAGATGCAATCATGCACTTCACACGTTGACACTGGACACTGGGCAAACGAGTTCCTCTCGGTCTCTGCAGTGCCACCGCAGGCAGGGTTTGTCTGAAATGAGTTTTAGGCGGTGTTTCAGCCTTGAAAAGCCGCGTTTGGTACCCATCTGCAGCACCCTTTTCTGTTTGAACTGCTTTTTGCGCCCCTGCAAACCAACACGGTGCATCAGTGAAAAGGCCACTCTCGAAGGGAATTGCTCTGGGGTGAGGGAGGCATTCAGAGCCCAGAGGGGCTCAGCCAGACGCTGTCCCGTGGGTAAGAGCGATGCGAGCTGCAGCAGGATTCCCACTGCTCCAGGGAGCTCACGCTCCGTGATGCAAAACCGCCCACTTTTGGCAAAGCCCTGCCTCGCTCGTAAACACTTCACTGGCAGATTTTATCTTTTTTTTTTTTTTTTTTTCCTGCTTTCTGACAGGATAACACATTCCTCAGCAGTGTCACTCCTGCCCACAGGATGGCAAGGTCTCAAGCTGACATTTGCTAAACATCTTCACCACCTGCTCCCCCAGAAATATTCCTCTCTCCTAGACAGAGGAGACCTTTTCCCTGACAGCTCCTGCCACCAGGGAGGTGGCACATACCTGCCACGGAGCCAGGGTGAGATTCGTGCTCCAGCTGCTCCCTGACAGCCCAGAGAGGGCTGGGAGCAGCACGAAGGGGATTTGGAAAGCCCAGCTCCCGACCAAACCCGCTTGCGGTGATCTGGAGCCAAAAAACTCTTCGCGGCGAGGCTGGAGGAAAGCGATGACTTTGCTAATTAATCGTCCCCGGCAGCGCACGGGGAATGAGGCGCGCTCGATGGCTCTGCCCACAGCCCAGGAAGAGAGAGCTCCCTGCCTGGAGGGAGCTGCTGAATGTGCGGAGCCACCCTCGGCTGCTCGGGAGGCTGCGTGGGCTGCAGGAAGCTCGGCAGAGCGTCTGATCCAAACACAGCTCCCGCACGGCTCCGCCCCAGCCCCAGCGCTCCGGGATGGGGGAACGCCAGCCCCAGGGCCCGGGAATGAGCTGGGGAATTCCCGTGGGAGACACAGCCGAGAGGGACGGCAGCTCGAAGAAATCCCCACCAAAGCCCTGCAGATCCCAGCCCGAGGTCAGTCGCAGAGGGTGGGCTTGGGGCCGGCACCGCCCTAAAGTGGGGCTTGTTTAAGAACCCCGGTGTTGAAGCCGAGGCTGAGAGCACACAGCAGCGGCGCCCATCCCCAGCGCTGCAGGAGAGGGACAAAGCCCATCCTGGAGAGAGGAACCCGTCACAGCCCTCTGCAAGCCAGGACCAGGCTGCAGGGAACCCGGGGCTGCCCTCGAACAGGACAGGAGCAAGCGGCACACGAGGAAGGGAGGGCTCAGCCTGCACAGCCATGGTTAACCCCAGGGTCTGGGAGATCCATGGTTAATCCCAAGAGTCCAGGAGATCCATGGTTAACCCCAGGATCTGGAGATCCATGGTTAACCCCAGGATCTGGGAGATCCATGGTTAACCCCAAGAGTCCAGGAGATCCATGGTTATACCCGGATCTGGGAGATCCATGGTTAACCCCAGGATCTGGGAGATCCATGGTTAACCCCAGAATCTGGGAGATCCGTGGTTAACCCCAGGATCTGGAGATCCATGGTTAACCCCAGGATCTGGAGATCCATGGTTAACCCCAGGAGTTTGGGAGATCCATGGTTAACCCCAGGATCTGGAGATCCATGGTTAACCCCAGGATCTGGGAGATCCATGGTTAACCCCAGGATCTGGGAGATCCATGGTTAACCCCAGGGTCTGGGAGATCCATGGTTAGCCCCAGGATCTGGGAGATCCATGGTTATACCCGGATCTGGGAGATCCATGGTTAACCCCAGGATCTGGGAGATCCATGGTTAACCCCAGGGTCTGGGAGATCCATGGTTAGCCCCAGGATCTGGGAGATCCATGGTTATACCCGGATCTGGGAGATCCATGGTTAACCCCAGGATCTGGGAGATCCATGGTTAACCCCAAGAGTCCAGGAGATCCATGGTTAACCCCAGGATCTGGGAGATCCATGGTTAGCCCCAGGGTCTGGGAGATCCATGGTTAACCCCAGGATCTGGGAGATCCATGGTTAGCCCCAGGGTCTGGGAGATCCATGGTTAACCCCAGGATCTGGGAGATCCATGGTTAACCCCAGGGTCTGAGAGATCCATGGTTAACCCCAGGATCTGGGAGATCCATGGTTAACCCCAGGATCTGGAGATCCATGGTTAACCCCAGGATCTGGGAGATCCATGGTTAACCCCAGGATCTGGAGATCCATGGTTAACCCCAGGGTCTGGGAGATCCATGGTTAACCCCAAGAGTCCAGGAGATCCATGGTTAACCCCAGGAGTTTGGGAGATCCATGTTTAACCCCAGGAGTTTGGGACATGCAGAGAGGAGGATTCCAGCAGGATTCCTCAGGACCCTGGAGACCCCAGTTCGCCTCGGCAGAGTGGCCGTGGGGGCACAGACCCCCTCCTCGCCCCCCTGCACCCCGCAGACAGCGCATCCAGCCTCCCAAACACCGCCCAGCAGAGAGAGCTGTGTGAAGCTACAGCCGAAAGCTCAAAGACAGGTGACAGCAGAGGCTCCAGGAGAGCATGAGGAAATGGAATTCGCCTGGATTAGTGGAGGAGCTGGACGGGAGCGATGTGTGCGCTGGCCTCCAGAGGGCCCGTCTCACCGAGCGGCGGCAAAAATCCCCCGTGACCAAGGGACTGGTGACAGCAGCAGCGCGAAACCCGGCTCAGCACAGCAGTGGCAGAGGGCAGAGAGAGCCCGACGGGCGCAGTGGGTCGGGGCAGGGCTGTCACACCGCCGAGGGAGTAGTTTGTGCCCGGGATGGACGCAGGCACAGCCGGAGAGGGACACGGAGCACAGCGAACACCCGCGCTGCTCTCCATCGCTTCATGCGACACCCAGCACCCCGTCCAGGGACACAGACACCTCTCCGGGTGGCAGAAGGGTCCTGAGGGAAGAGTCCTGGCCCTGCTCCTCACCCTGCAGCCCCAGGGAGCTCCAGCTCCAGCCCACCAGAGCCACGCACACAGTGACACGGGTGGCACAGCACCACGGGGCAGCCGGCACCTCACCAGAGCCCTCTCCACTGAGCAAAACCAGGACGTTTCAGGTACAAACCCAACCCTCAGCTATTCCTCAGCTCGCATCAGGCAAGATTAATTCATTAGGAAAGGGGTGATCGAAGGGGTGATCGACACTGGCTGTGTCTCCCCTCGCCACAGTTCGGTCAGTCCCCTGGTTAATCCACGGCTGTTTCATTCTCCATTACCCCGCTGACCTCAGGGGCCGCCCACCCCGGCAGCGTGTGCTCTTCTCCATCCATCCATCCATCCATCCTTCCTTCCTTCCTTCCTTCCTTCCTTCCTTCCTTCCTTCCTTCCTTCCTTCCTTCCTTCCTTCCTTCCTTCCTTCCTTCCTTCCTTCCTTCCTTCCTTCCTTCCTTCCTTCCTTCCTTCCCTCCTCCCTCCGGCTGCGCCCACGGGCTCTGGGGCCGTGGCTGCTCGCACATGACGGCACACATCCCTGCACACCCACAGGGAGACAGCCAGGAAAACAGCCAGGATGGCTAAAGGGATCCTGCTCCTCGGGGGAAAACATCACAGCGGGGAAAAATCACCAGGGAGAGGTTCCCCTGCCACGCAGAAAATACACCTGGCTGCATTTCACCCGCAAAGCGAGGGCTGGCACCCAGCACACGCTGGGACTGACCGCAGGACGGCCCCGGAGATGTCCCAGCCCCGAGGTGCGCTGTGCCCGTCCCCAAACCTTGCTCCCCACCTCCGTTCCTCTCGCCAAGCACCGCTCCAGGTGCTGCTGGACCGTCAGCGAAGAGCCCCGCTGTCCCCTGCAGGAAGAGGAGCAGATGGTGTGTCTGGAGGAAGGCAGGAGCAGGACCCAGTGATCGCGGCCACGGTGCGGGTCCGAAGAGGCAAAGCCGGCTCAAAGCTCCTGGAGTCCTTCCAGAAAGCCACGGAAGGCCCTCGCAGAGCACGTCTGCCCCTGCACCACATGGCGGGTGGAGGTTTAGAACAGAAAATAACTCTCAAAAAAACGCTTGCAAGCGTTGCTTCACCCACTGCTCCAGGCTTCCTGCTTTGAAGGACAAGTTTCCTGAGTCTGAGAGGTTTGGGAAACATTGAACTTTGGAAAGCATTCCTTCAATCTGCCGGCGGTGTGCTAACACCCGTGGCATTTCTGTCTCACCAAGGCCTTGTAATTTCAACTCTGTCACCACAAACCTGTTCATTATCAATGATTTAGTACCCAGAATAATTAAAGGGGGAAACGCTGAACCTGCCAGGGGATTTGCAGCCCTGAACACCTCCTTCCAGCCCTCTGGATATGCAGGGGAGCTCTTAGGACATGGCCAGTGAGGTTGTGGGGACAGAACAGAGAGCAGAGGCTGCCACCTCCCCACAGACCGTCACCACAGGGACGTGCCTGCCCCAGCAGCCTGGACTTTGATCATCTCCCTGCAGTAAAACAGCCAGCCAGAAATTTGCTAGAACGGCAACAAAAAAGCTTCACAGAGAGAGGAAATGAGGTCACGGCGCCGATGAAATTCCACGCTATTAATTCATACAAAGTGTGATGTAGCAATCTAAACTCCGAACTCTCTGAAAGATTAAAAAAAAAAAAAAAAAAAAAAATTGCAGCAATGCAGCAAATTAATGGTCTGATAACAGAAGAAATCTGCAGATTTGGGGATGGGGAGGCTGCGCTGCCAGCCCTTGGTGGGCAACCTGAGAGCAGCTGGCAGGAGCCTTGCACAGAGCCTGTGTGACCCTCTGCAGGCTGGCAGCCAGGAGCAAGACGAGGAGTTTTATTTGCAAACTAACACCTTCATCTCTGCCCTGGACCCAGGCAAGTGCCAGTGGAGCAGAGGCAAACGCAGCATGGCAGGGAAATCTGCGCTCGCCGCGGGGCTCCACTGGCAACGTGCCCACGTCTCTCTGGATGAGCAGGGCTCAAATAGACACTAAAGGACTGGTCCTGTCTGTTGGTGGGAATTCTGAGATCCAGAGATGTTCGGATTCAAATCCCAGCCTTTTATTCCTGCCTAAGCCCCTCTGCTGCACTAAAATGCGTGAGACGCCTCACAGGAGCGTGTGCGGGAGCGCTGGCTGTGCGTGACTCACTGACCGAGTTATCCAGGCTCTGCTGCTGATCTCAGGGCTCTGAGGGAGAGCAGCTCACACCTGAGCAGGGCTGGCAGCAGAGCAGTGGCGCCTCCGTGTCCCCAAGGCTGCGAGCAGAGCGCGCCCGAGCTCCCCGCACGCGGTCAGGCGCTGAACAGGATGTGCAGAGGAAGAGCAGCCAGCACCACCCTCAGAACAGCGAGAAATCACTTGCCTGGGGAGCAAAGATGCAGCCGCGATGAGAGAAAGCGGTGGGAAAACACGGCGCTAAAATTTAATGCCTCCTCTGCCGTTCCAGCTCCAGCTGCCAGGTTGTTTCTCGCGCTGTCACTACGGCAGCGGTGACAGCTTTGGTCCCTGCCCGACCTTCCCGCCTCAGCTAAGGCAGCACAACGCTCCTGGGGATCCCTGTGCGCACAGCACACAGACTCACGCCTGTGAGATCTCTGCCAAGGCTTGACATCCAACCAGGCTTCTCCCCTGCCCTTCCCCAGCAGGCTGAAGTGGCACTGTCCCTGGCACAGAGATGCACCAGGGCCGCGGCAGGGGCAAGCAGCGATGCCCCAGCAGGCTCCAGCGCCACGCCAGCAGCACCTGGGAGCAGCTTTGCCCCAGCTCACCACGGCAGGAGCCAAGAGCCCGGCGTTTCCCATGCACTCTGCTTGCCAGGGAATTTTTCCGTGAGGGCTTTCAGTGTGTCCTGCGCCGCTGGTTGAGGGGAGTAAAACAATTCATTTCGCCCACGTGTTGGATTTTTCCAGGGGTGAGGTCGATGCCAGCCCCCAGGGGCTGCCCTGGGAATGTGCCCACCCCACCCAGCGCCTGCAGACCCCTTGCTCGTGCTCGCCCCTCCGCACAGACGGGCTTCAACGCCTTGAAATGCCGTTTTCTCTTTCTAGCCCGTTCCCCCAATACGTAGAAAAGAAACCAAAGGGAAAGTAAATAAGTGGGAAAAGAAAACCACCCCCAGGGAGGGACGGAAATTTGAGCCCACAGTGTTAAATTGCACTAAATAAGTGAAAAATCAATGTTATTCTTCCTTTTCCTCAGGGCACAGCCGTACATGGCAGCACTCCAGGGACACCTCTGCTCATTCCACCAGCCTGCTACGTGCCCTTACTTTTATTGCAAGCAAGGGCCCACTGCTGACAGTGAAAACAATATCCCCGGGAAAAAAAAGAGCAACGGCCATTTTTTAAAATAAAATAATAGCTATAATTACAAGAGAACTGCGTTTCTTCTTGGCTCTGTTACTTTCATAATTTTCCTAATGCTCCTGCTAATGTCCAGGGCTACCTGCCTTAAGACGAATACACAAGAGCACACCAATAGCTGCGAGGAAACATCAATTAAAACGGCTCCAAGCAGCACCGCAATTAAGACGCAGCGCTGGGAATCATCCCCGCAGCCTTTCAGAACAACTGGAAAAAACAAACCTCAATTAAGAATGCTGCCATAAAAAAAAAAAAAAAAAAAAAGAAACCTGCAAACACAAGAAAACCCAAATCAATTTTACAAATCTGCCTCAGGTTTCCAGTGCTCCTCACCCCGGGGTGTCCCACCTGGAGCTGGGCTGAGGGATCCAGTGCCAGCACAAGTTGGTTTTGCCTCTGCTGAGGGTGAGGAGCTGCGGGAGAGGAGGTGCTCACGCCATGCGGTGTGGAGTGTGGGTTTCCTGGCTTCTCCTCCGTGTCGGGGGGCAGATTTGGGAACACCAACACGCTGCCCTAGGAGATCTCCCCACCCTGCTCTGAGCTCTGCTGCTCCGTTCCCACCACACCACGCTCCGTAAGAGCCATGGGGATGGCTGGAGGCTGGGAGTGCTCGTTGCCGTTTGAGCCAGGAGCAGGGATGAGCCCCTCTGGAGGAGCACAGCCTGCTGCTCCCGGCCAGCAGCTTCTCCAAGGACTCCAGATGGATCTGGGGACGGGATTCAGGGTTGTCCACAGCCTTGGCTGGCACAGCAGAGCTGTTGGAAAGAGCTCTGGAAGGAGCTACAGCCGCACGTGCCACAAGCCTGCATGGCCGGGCTCCCTGGATCCAGCGGGAGCAGGGATGGATCCAGAGGGAGCACACAGGGATGGATCCAGAGGGAGCACACAGGGATGGATCCAGTGGGAGCACACAGGGATGGATCCAGTGGGAGCAGGGATGGATCCAGAGGGAGCAGGGATGGATCCAGAGGGAGCAGGGATGGATCCAGCGGGAGCAGGGATGGATCCAGGGAGAGCACACAGGGATGGATCCAGAGGGAGCAGGGATGGATCCAGAGGGAGCAGGGATGGATCCAGCGGGAGCAGGGATGGATCCGGGGGGAGCAGGGATGGATCCAGAGGGAGCAGGGATGGATCCGGGGGGAGCAGGGATGGATCCAGAGGGAGCAGGGATGGATCCAGAGGGAGCAGGGATGGATCCAGCGGGAGCAGGGATGGATCCAGCGGGAGCACACAGGGATGGATCCAGTGGGAGCAGGGATGGATCCGGGGGGAGCAGGGATGGATCCGGGGGGAGCAGGGATGGATCCAGAGGGAGCAGGGATGGATCCAGGGAGAGCAGGGATGGATCCAGAGGGAGCAGGGATGGATCCAGGGAGAGCAGGGATGGATCCAGGGGGAGCAGGGATGGATCCAGCGGGAGCAGGGATGGATCCAGAGGGAGCACACAGGGATGGATCCAGCGGGAGCAGGGATGGATCCAGGGGGAGTACACAGGGATGGATCCAGTGGGAGCAGGGATGGATCCAGTGGGATCACACAGGGATGGATACAGAGGGAGCACACAGGGATGGATCCAGAGGGAGCAGGGATGGATCCAGTGGGAGCAGGGATGGATCCAGCAGGCGCAGCACTCCTCCTGGCTGGGCTGGCAGGGACAAACTCCTGCTTGTGCTGTCACACAGAAACTTCCCGACAAAGCCTCGACTCAGGGAAACAGCCTAATCCAATTAATAACTGTCTTGGTTTTGCTTTGCCAGGTGGCAAAAGCAGAGGGGAAGCAATTCAATCCCGCTGGACACACGGGCACACCCAAGCTCCTGTTTGGGATCCCACCGCCTTCAGTGAAATTTGTTACTCGTTTTGTTCAGGCACCATCCCCGGGTTGTTCCTTGGGAGATTCTGCGCCCAGGGCTGGTGGAAATGGGTCTAAACATCATTACTGAGGGGATGGATACTGGCAATAATATCCATCCTGATTTACAAACAAGAGATCAGACTGCTGGGGATGAAGATCCTCCCCCGGGGGAATTTTGTGGCACACAGGCACCGGAGCTGAATCTCCTAATTCCAGGTACAAATCTTCACTGGCACAGATGCTACAGCCTGAGGAGACTTTGCACTGGCTTAAAATATTGGCCATTACCTCACCAGCACAGAAATAAATGTCTCTAGCTTCTGGATACAAATTGGAATTTTCAAATTGGCATCTGCATCTTTCAAATAAAATGAGGAAAATTGCCCATTAAATCAAGCAGCAATGAAGTGAGGATCCAGCCACAGACATATTCAAGGGACCTGCCTCGGGAACACAAAACTACCCAGCTCCATTAATGTAATGATGCATTTTGATGAGGAAGTCACTTGGGGCATGTTAGCATGAAAACTGCAGGGATAAGATCCTCCAAGGCTGAGATTGCAGCACTTCACTTTGCTCATGCCAAGCATAAATCTGACCCGGGATTCAGAGCCTCCACTTAGTGACGAATTAAAGAGACAAAGACAAGACACCAGGTCGCAGACAAAGAAGTTGTAAGACTCCAAAAGAACAAAAGCAGAAGCTTAAAAGTATTGGGCCCGGTTGTCAAAATCCTCTTTTCTCGGTTATGCAACATCCAAAATATCTTTGATTTTAAATAGGAGATGTTAAAATTTTATAGAGAAGTTGCTGAATTATTCTGCACAAGCAGCTTTTCCAAACATTCTCATCCACAAAAACGATTTTTTTTTTCTTTTTTTGCTGATAATTAGCCTCAGAAAAATGCACTTAATCAAAGTGACATCCATTACTTCTCGCTCCTGTAAATAGGACTGTGGCTTCTGACGATGATTTTCTGGAAAGCGTTCAGACTATTTAAATTAGGCAACAAATAAGCTCCTAATGACACTTTTCTGAGATACAGTTTAATTTTATTTACGGGCCTTTTTTTTTTTTTTTTTTCATACGCGCCCCAACCCAGCTGTCAGCGCTGCCCAAGGAAAGAGAACGCAGGAGATCAAAAACTGCCGCAGTCAGGACAGCGAACATCAAAGGGACGCCACAGCTTGGGGTGTGGAACAATATTTATCCACGCAGCGGATGTGCTTTCTCAGCTGCCTTCAATCGGCCCTTGCAGCACCCCCTCAGCACAGGAGCGCCGCCGGCAGCGCCCAGCCCCGGGGGGATGCTGTGCTCAGCTCCTGCTCCCTCCCCAGCACCCCTGGCCCTGCTCCCACCTCCCGTGCCCAGAATGGGATGCCAGGGATGTGAAAAGGCAGCCGGGCCCCAGCAGGGTTTGTGCCCCCGGTTCTTCACCTTCTCTTTGCCAGCATCTTAAACTCTGCCTTTGCTGGTGCACCCCAGAGGCTCCGGGTGCCTTCGTGTCCACGAAACATCAGCCAGATAAGAAAGGCAGTGCTGCCACGAGCAAGCAGAACAAATCCATTTTTCTCCCGGTGTTGACACTGAGAGCACCTTCCAAATGGGAAAGGAATTTCTGAACTAGGCAGGACTAATGCCAGGCAACGGAGGCGGCTGCAAGGTTCCCAAAGAGAAATCACCTCCCAGTTCCCATCTGTCAGATCCCTGCCCTGAGAGGAGTTTGTACTCTCTGGGAATTCAGAGCTGAGTGACACCTGATCGTGCTTCTCTAACCCAAAGACCTGCCTGGCAGAAATGTCAAGCCCAGAATTTAAATACAGCCTAGCCCAAAGCCTTCCACCGTCTCGTGGCAGTGAGCTCCAAAGATGAGTGAGACGATCCTGGAAGGAGCACTTGGACTTGACAACTCCAGATTTGCTTGTCATTAGGCTTTTCTCCCTCTGCTTCACAAACCCATTTTCCTCCCACATTCCCTTCCCAGTCAGCCGTTTCCTATTTGCTTCCCGGCCAATTTATTGCCTCCACCACAGGACGCTGGAAGTGTGATTTTAATTCTCCTGTCAATCAGTCCACCTGCCAAGGAGCAAGCCCTGCTCAGATCAGCCCTGTTCGTCTTTCACGCTCCAAAAACAAAAGTAAATTAGGAGCAGCCTAATTTACCCCATTCCACCTCGCACTCGCTGATCAGACCCTTCAGTTCCAGAGGTTATCTGCACCTACTCTCTCCTCCTGCTGTACCACAGCTCTCTAATTATCCACTTGTTCCAACGAGCCCTCATCTCCTCAAGCTCCAGCATTACCTCATTCCCTTGCCTCAGCCCAGGCTGGTGTGTCTTCAGCATTCTCTGTGATGAGGATGCACTAATTCATCTCTAACAGGAACGGTTTTAATTCTCCAGGAGCAGCAAAACCCGGGCTCCCTTTTGCCCTCCGACCCTTTTATTTCTTTGCTGACCCCAGAAACCTCCTCCCTTTCCAGCAGCACACCCGCTCCAGGGCGATGTTCAAAAGCAGATATCTGAGACACGGATGTTTCCAGCACTCCTTTTACAAATAAATGAGATATTCAGCGTTATGGGCGCCCTCCTTCAGTGTTACATCTCTGAATCCAGCCAGCTCCACTTTACCACTCGTGGCTCCCCGCAGAGTTTATGCGGGGGGATTTTCCCCAGCTCATCCCTGTCAGGGCTGTAACAAAGCCCTTCAAAGCACAACTCTGAGCTGCTCATCATCCACAAGCACTGCCAAAAAAGTCTTTCTGCTTCTCATTTTTTCCCTTTGCCAGCCCAAATCAGCTCCCGATCCAGCGGGTTTAGAGCAGACTAATGAACTAGTCATGATTACCCCAGCGAGCTTGATTCAGCACGAGGTCCCACTGTTATTAATGACTTGGACTGGAATTTAGGCCTAACAGCAACATCTCCCAAAGCCCACAGCTCATCTCGGCTCCCAGAGAAGTCAAGTGGACCCCAGTGAACAGCAAATGTGGGCTCAGAGATCTGCACTCCCAAATGCAATGAAATTATCAGTATTTTCCAGATGAAGGGGAAATCGAACAGCTCGGGAAAACAGCACAAAGCCAGTGAAACTGGGATATCTTGGGAAACGAGGCTAATGAATTCTTGAGAAACAGAGCCAATGAATTAACAAAACAACCCAGAGTGCCTCCACATTAACATTAAAGAGAGATGCTGAATCAGAAAGACTCAAATCTAGAGGAAAATGAAGGTTAAGGGGCGTAACCAGAGAAATACAGGAAGACCCCGACCTGCAATTGCCATCTTCCATATTTCAGATGCTTTCAAATACTTAAATATGAAAACTATTAAATCTTCAAACTCGACCAAATGAGCCATATCACAACCATTCTGAAACCCAGACATTTTCTGCGGCAGGAATTTCATCTTAACTTCTCACTTGGTGTCATAAAACTATATTAATGTTTAAGTGTCTGTTAAGGAAATCTGGGCTTTAAAACCTCCAGGATCACAGACTCATTTTCAAGCCAGACCAATTTTATGCAGCGATAAAAGTTAGGAACACTTATAGAGAACATTTGTAAAACCCACATTCGCAGTCTCAAAGCCAAATTCACTTTTTTTTTTTTTTTCCCATTACACTAGTACATATTAAAAAAAAAAAAAAAAAGAAATTATCCTTTGAGAGAGATGCACAAAAGCCTCGATGCAGGTGTACCGAGCACACAGCAGCTAGTCAAGGACTAACCAATAATTGAAAGGTTTTTCTCCAACACCTCTCTTTGTTTGCATCACGCAATTAATTGGTGGAGGAAGATAAAAATCTGACTCCCCATTAGCACTGCAGCTCCCGGGTATTTATGACACGAGCAGAGTCGAAGGGAAGGTGCTCGTTCCTCTCGATTTAACAGCTCTGCCCATGGAATTCTCTTGCCACTCATGGCATTCTCTCTGTTGCTCACTCGGCCCAGGGATAAACCCCAGGCAGGCTCAGCACACGAAGGCCGTTCCTCTGGTCAGCCCCAGGAAGGGAGAGCGGCGCCACAACCCCGGCAGCTCTCCAGAGTTACCCTGCTGCCAAAAAACTCATCCGAGGACAGCCTGCAGGAGCCGTCCCTCCGAAATAAACGGCTGTCAGCCCAAATCGGCACAGGGTGCCCCAGGGAGTTCCGCCAGCCCCTCGCCACCGCACACCTCTGCAGACGTCTCTTCAGCTGCCCCCAGAGCCCGGAGCCCGCCGGCCCAGCAGCGCCAGAGCTCCCAGCACATCCAGCGCCCCGAGGCACCCGCGGCCTCCCCCCGCCGCACACCCGCACATCCCAGCACGTCCCGGCGGGCTCACGCTGCTCCAGCACATCGCAATGCCCCCATCCCGAACCCCCCGAACCCTCCCCCGGGCTTCTCCTGCCCGGAGCCGGGGTCAGCACCGCGGAGAGCGCTGAGCCCGCGGGAGCAGCACCGCGGAGAGCTCCGCGTCCCTCCCGCCCTGCGGGGCTCCCGGAGGGTCCCGGCCGCGTCCCCCACCCACCCCAGGCGCGCGTCCCCATCCCCGGGCAGCGCCCCGGCCCCGCGTGTCCGCTCCCGGCGGCTCGGTGTCCCCGCGCCCTCCGTCCCCGCGCTGCGCCCCGAACCTGTCGTCGCTCTGGAAGGACTGGTCCCCCAGCAGCAGATCGCGGAAACGGTACCGGGGCGGCAGGGGCAGCACCTCGGACTCCAGCTCCGTCATCTTCAGGGAGGCGATGTCCAGAATGACCCCGCTCTTGCGGCTCCCGCCGCCGTCCCCGCCGCCGCAGCCGCCGGGCGACGAGAGCCTGCGGGAGGGAAAGGGAAAAGCGGCGAATGGGGGGGCGAAGGGGGAGCCCTGCCCTGCCCTGCCCGCCCCAGCGCCTCCTCCGGGGCCGGCCCCGCACCCCCCCGGCCGCGGTTACATTGCGGGGCAGGCGGCCGCGCCCCCCCTGCAGAGCGCTCCCCCCGGGGGCATGGGTGCCGCGGGGCTCGGCCGGCTCAGCGCGGGGAGCGGCGGCGTGGGCAGCGTCCCCCGGAGCGCCCCGCGGAGCGGCGCCGGGCGCAGGACATTCGCTGCTCGGCAGGCGAGCGACGGAGAGCAAGAGGAGCCAATGGAAAAGCCCCGGCCGCCGGCAGGAAATAAAACTGCTCGCAAGATAATCGAGAGCCGGCGGCCGAAGCCGGATCCACCCCCAGCCTCCTCCCGCAAGGAAAAGTCGGGATGGGGGGCAGGGGCAGGCGACGGCTCCACAAACGCGCTGGAAGCAGAAGCACAACCTCCTCTCCGGACTGCTGGCACTTAAATCATCCGAAGAACCCCAGGATTAAATGAGAAACCGCGAAGGCTGATGACTCAGTCGCCTGTCCGGCCGCCAAGTGTCGCGGCCAGGAGGATCCATCACCCATCCCTCGGCTGCCGGTGGCTCCCGTCAGGGGGTGGGAGATGGCAGCGCCCGCCAGAGGCCAGGCGATGGCTCAGAGACAGCTGAGTGTGGCCACTACACGCAGGGAGGAGACCAAACCCAACCAGCTTCCCAGGAGGTGATTTCAGGGGCTTTGAGGGCTTTCTTAGGTCTCTTTTCTCCAAGCACAATTTATCAGCCAGAACGTGGGCACGCCCCTGCTGCCCACGCCAGCTCCAGCTACCGAGCACAGCGGATTGCGGGGTTAAAAGGAAACTTCACAAAGCAGCAAAGCCACTCGTGGCAGAGACCCCAGAGGCAGCAGCACCCCAGGTCCTGATCCTCTCCGGTTCGGCCTCGCCAGTGAAATTCATCCATCCGTGACAAGAGCACCGATTTCACCGACCCTTTGTGGGAAGAGGGGAGCACAGGGAGGGCTTGGAGGAGGAGTCTCTGGGCTGATTCCTTGTCCCTCACAGGTAAATTTGGAGTGTGAGGCAGCAAACAGCTGAAAGACTCCAACTCTTGTCTGATGTACTTCCAAGAGTCTCTTCCAAGGCCTCTCCAACTCATTCCCACGGCTTTGCCTCCAGTGCACCCTGCACAAGCTAAAGACAGGCGAAGGAGCTTCCAGCAGCTGGGTGCCGAACTGGCACTGAGCACACATCCAGGGATTTGCCGCGGGGACGGCAGCGGAGGCTCCTCAGATCATCTTCTATCTTTAACAACTCACGCCCCTGTGAACCAGCTCCCAGCTGCCCGCATTCCGGAGTCCTGCTCAGCTGCCGCTCCCGGAGTTTCCAGAAGAGCAGCCGGCGCGCAGAATTCCTGCTGAAGGCGGCCCCAGAAGACAACCCAGCCCGCCCTGAGCGCTTCAGATGGTTCTCACTGATGTTATTCGCCACTTCATTCTATCCCCCCCGAGCTTTTCAGCTCCCCTTAGCTGCCGTAGGCGCAGTGCAGCCAAGGCTCTGCGCTGGCCGACGCATCTGTGCGGGGCCTTGGGCACCAGGGAGGATATTCTATGCTCCTCATCGATCCAGAACTTGGTCCTTAAGATAAATCAAGCCCAGCTCCCGTCAGCTCAAGCACTCCCTGTGGATCAACCGATACGAGCGCCGAGGTTTGCTGACCGCCTCTAGCTCACATTGCAAAGGAGGATCTAACGTTAAGCACGCAAAAAAAAAAAAAAAAAAAAAGAAAAGGAAGCCACAATTAAGTCTTTCCTCTTAGAGTTTAACTGTGATAAATCAGGCCAAAAGCACGCTGTTTCTAGGCCATCGGGGCAGCATTCTGAAACTCAAATTTCAGCGTGAGAAAATGCAACTTTTAAAAACCATCCACTCTCTTATTATAATCTTATTATAAAGTGGGGAGGCAGGTGCCTGGCTCCAAATGGGGGTGATTATAACTGCGCCTGAAGGAGACAGACTGTCACAACCCAGCGCTCTCCAGTGATTACGGAGCGCCTGTTCGAAGCAGCGCCTCGTTTCCTTTCCCAGAGGGAAGGCCGAGGGCTGCACGGCCACGGACACACCGCCTGCCATGTGGAAAGGGCACCTTTAGCCACAGCTGCCACCCTGTGTGGCGCTGCACAGCTCCCGAGGCTGCGGGCCGGCAGAGCCATCCTGATCCTGCACCCCCTGGCAGCTAGGGATGCTCACGGCTATTCCCAGCCTGGACATCAAACACTCCCCTTTTGGGGATTGGGTGCTGTTTTGTTTTGTTTGAATTCCACATGATTCTTTTCTAACTTAATTAATCCATCTCTCCCGGCCTCAGATCATGTGTCAGATCATGAAACAAAGCAAATATTTACCACTGTCCTCTATCAGCATTTAGAATATGTAGTAAAATCCAATTGTATCAGTAGCTCTGGAAACGCCATTTCTGCTATTTGCATCTGAATTTCTTCTCCCACTGGCAGTAGCAGCTACACTTTGAATGTATTTTCTCTTATTCTTGCCCAGAAAAATCATACAAAATTTTAAAATTTTGGCACATTTGTTTATTCTGGGTGAAGCCTCACTACAAGAAATACTGCATTTGCTTTTTTGTTAAAATGTCTTTACCAATTGCACAGTGACTTTGAGATGCTGCACATCCATGTCTTAGACAAAAGTGCTCCTGATCAGATCTCCTGACACTGGCAGAGAGGATTTACAACCTCTCCTCCCGAACACGGGGATCCTGAGCTATGGAAATGCCACAGCAACCCGGCTACTTCATCAAAGCTGTAGTGGCATAAAATAAAAAATTCATGAACAAGCTCATTTATTGCATAGTCTTCAAATACTACCAAAAAAAAAAAAAAAAAAAAAAAATCCTGGAGTGGTTTATAGCTAAATAGAGATCTGCAGCTTTATTTTTATCATCCCTTTCCTTCCTTCCTCCAGAACAACGTACCACTAAAAAAGCTCGCTGCAATCAGCATATGGAAAGCTCAACACTCTTCCACTCTCTGGCTACGTCTCCCGGCAGCTGTGGGGACGGGGTCAGAGCCCTGCTCATCCTCCTGGGAACGCTGGAGCTGGGATGAGCCCGGTGTGGCCCAGGCCAGACCCCGCTGCCGGTCCCTGCGGCCACCAAAGCACAGCCAGACCCATCAGTGCCCCAGAGCCGCCACGGTTCTGGCTCCTTTTTGTCTCTGCCGAGGTCGGGAAATGCAGATTCGTGCTGGGACTTGGGTGTTTATTGTTTCCTGCCTATTTACAGACCCATGAGCCGTGAGCCCTAACTAGCAAGTTAGAGAAAACGAGGTAAAATGGAGCACCTCTAACTCCTTCTGAGGTCATTTAAGTGATAATCCCCCAGTAATGAGGTGACAGCTCTGTTACTTATAGTTTAGAGCCAATAACGACCACCCAAGGCCTGCAATGCTGACCTTTCTCACGCAATTACAGAAAACCACCCAAACCCATGAAGAAGGAGGAAGAAGAAGGTGAAGAAGAATGATCCAGACAACACCCAAATCCTCCATCTTGACTCACTTGCATTGCTATATACTAAAATCTTAAACGTAAGTTCTTCACCCTGTGAAGTCACACAATACTATTCAAACACACACCCACAGCCCCAGTGCCATCCCTCAGTTTTGGAGGCGTGTTCCACGGCCTCAGGTCAAACGTGGTTCTTGCCAGAGGGTCCCGAGATCCAAGGGGCAGCTCTGCCTCAGAGGAAAACCCACAGGCAGGGAGCTGCTTGTAATGAACATTAGGATTTCCATCATTATTTTTAGCTATGTCTGTCGAAGAAGAGGAAGGACGCGGCCGAGTTCCTCCTCTGCTTCCTGGCACACTGCACACCACAAAAACCACAGAACATCTTCCTGCTTCCCACCACAAACCAGTCCCAAGCCGCCCGTGGTCAGCACAGACCCCACACCGGTGACGGAGCCGCCCGGACCTGCCAGGCACCAGAGGAGCTCCAGAGCTCTCAGTGACGCCTCTGCTCCGGCAGCACCAAAAGCTGCTGGAGGATCCTCTCCTCCTTCTGAGGGCTGGGGAGTGCAAATGGAACAGGTGAGCCTGCATCTGGGGCAAGCTCCTGCGTAACCTCCAGCCTAAAGCGTAACCTCCAGCCTAAAGCATAACCTCCAGCCTAAAACGTAACCTCCAGCCTAAACCCCTCCTCTCCCGCCCCAAGCTGCAAAAGGAGCCGGAGGCACAAGGTGCTGCTGGCAGCCATCCCCTCCAGCTCCGTCCTCCCCCAGGACGATGGCCAGGGAGCCTGGGTGCGCCGCCAGGACAGCCAGTACCTCGTGTCCAACATCACCATCCCCTCCTCGGGAAAAGCCGCTTCCCCGGACCTTCTGGGAGCCAGCACCTCCTGCAACACCACAGGCGGCTGCTGCTGCGCCTCCTGCCACCTCCGAGGGGACAGAAAGGACAATCCCCGGCTGGAACAGCGGAGCAGGAATCAGGCACAGGCTGTGCCCTTTCTCTGGCTCCTGGCACCGACACGGGACGCGCTCTGCTGGCAGAACCCGAGCTCTGGGCAGCAAACGGGCTCTGCTCGGGCAGGAGCCTCCAGCTGCTCTTTGCTGGCCCAGACCCCCACAGGGTGAGGGTGGATTGCCCCCAAGGGCTGGGATGCTTCTCCTTGGGGCCAGGCTGCTCCAGGACAGCGAGGACTCTGCCACGTCCTGTCCTCCCTGCCCCAGCCGCGGCTGCAGAGCCCGGTCCTGCATCCCGGTCCATCCTCGGCAAGCCCCCAGCCACCAGCAGGCTCCCCGAGGCTCTCCAGGGAGCCCAGCCGCACAGGAAACGCTGCCCTTTCTTTTCCTATAGTTATTTAAATATATACAATCATCTCGTGTTTGTTTCTCCTCCCACAGCTCTCCTGGTTACCAGGTTACAGTTGTTCTCCCCTCTCTCGTTGGTTTGGGGATATTTTTTTTTTCTCCCCCGTGTGAGTGACATCCCTGTGGGGTCTCCTAATGGCTGGAGTGCGTGGGGACACAGATTTGGCCCCTAGAGCCAGGCTGGAAGGCGGCACAGCACCTTCCATCACCTCCCTCCCTCGCTCCCAGCCGCTGCAGCAGCGCTGGCACGGCGTGCGGCACGGAGGGGCGGCAGGGCTGGCACAGCGCAGCCCAGGAGAGGGCGAGCACCGGGCTGGGAGGGAAGGCAGCAGCTCTGCACACCCGTGAGGGCGAGGACCGGGCTGGGAGGGAAGGCAGCAGCTCTGCACACCCGTGAGGGCGAGGACCGGGCTGGGAGGGAAGGCAGCAGCTCTGCACACCCGTGAGGGCGAGCACATGGGCAGGGCAGGCCCCAGCAGGGCATCCCCCCGCCCTGGCACTGCAGGGACATCCCCAGGGAGGAGCCGGGCTGCTCGCCGCAGAGCTGTTCTCTCTGCCAGCGCCTCCCGCCTGTGAGCAGCGCTGTTGGATCTGTCTTGGTTTGTTGGGGAAGAGCCCCAAACTCTCACCCCAGGGTCCCCAGAGGTGACTCGCGGTCACCGCTCACTGAGCACTCACGGTTTTGGGTTTAATCTTTTCTGATTCAAAGGGTTTAAGGGGCTCTGAGGGATGTGAGGAGGCTCATCCCAACACCCAAGCCGTCATTCCCATGTAGCCTGAGCAGCTTTGGCTCCAGCCCTGGCTGTGGGTACGACAGCTGAAGAACACGCACTCGCACATCTCTGTGCATCCCACACTCACAGCATCTCCCAGATGGAATTCCTGCATCCCAATCCCCATCTCCACAGACAGCTGGACCGTCCACGTCAGGAGCTGCTGCTGCTCAGAGCCTCTCCAGAACTGCTGAGCCCTGTGACAAATCCATCCACCGCTTCGCCTCCAACAAGCACAGGCAATTTAGCACCACAGGCCTCATGAAGAAATTAACATTTTGTGTGTTTCACGTGGAAAACGAACAGGAAGGGTGAGTCAGTGCGAAGCTCCACGTGGAAAATGAACAGGAAGGGTGAGTCAGTGCAAAGCTCCACAAGCCTTTCCCCTGCTGGCAAACGCTATTTTCTAGAAGATAAAAGTAGAAATTGCACCTTCCAGGTCCAAGAGCCGCTTTTCTCGTCGGGCAGCCCTGCATTAGCAATTGAGCCCCCACATCTCCCCATCCCTCCTGGCCTGGTGCACGCCAGTGTTCTGTGAGCTCACCGCAGGCACAGCCCCACGGAGAAGCCTTCTCTTCTCCCTCTCCTTCGATCCCACCGCAGCACAGGGAGCACACGGGTGGCAGAGGCAACTCAGCATCCCCAGCCCCAGGGGAATTTTCCATCGCTGACGCTCCCAGGGGACAGAGATCCCGTGAGAGTGAGGCACAGCCATCCCCTTTTCCCAGAGCATCCCGTCTGGAAGGGCTGGCAGTGCTGGGGGGTCCCAGCAGGCACCACCAAGCCATGCTGGTGTCCCTGGTGACTGCCAAGCCCAAACAACACCGGGGAAAGGAGAGAGGGAAAGCACATGCTGGGTTCCTGGCAGGTGAGGGGAACCTCCGGCCGGGGCTGGGGTCTCCTCACCTCTTTAATCAGAAAAACCAACCTGGAGCAGTGCCAGGGCTGGTGGAACCCAGCCGAGCTCCCCGGTCTATGGAAGGTTCCCTGCCCGTGGCAGGGGCTGGAACCGGTTAATCTTTAAGGTTCCTTCAGCCCAAATCCTTCTGCGGTCCTGTGCTTTGCAGCCAGCCCATCCTATTGTGTATGTATGCAAATGAAATGCAAATCAGCTCAGCTGATCCCTTGCAGCACAGAATTCCAAGCCTGCTTGCCTAAGGACACAGCTCTGCTCCCCATCCCCGTGTCCTCGGGCTCTGAGGGTCTCAGCTCAGCTCAGCTCATCCAGCAACAGCCCTGGGAGAAGGGAAAAACCCAAACCACGCTCAGCCTGCAGAGCCAAGGTCACCAGAAATTCCTGACTCGGCCATCTCCAGGGCTATTTGTGGATTGCACCAGGCCCCATCTCTGCTCTGGGAGCTGTTTGCTGAGGAGCAGCTTTCCCGGAGGGTGCAGCCCTTTCCCAGCAAGGACATCACCCCTTCCCCTGCCTGTCCCCGTGCTGGGTTTGTAGGCTGGCCTGGGAGCACACACAAATGCTTTTAAAAGCTGAATCAACCGCAGCGCTCAAGAAATGAAGCAACCAGGACTCAGAGCTGGAGAAACAATCCCTGGGGTGAGGCCCTGCCTGTCCCACTGGGAATTTCGGAGGCCGTGCACACCGAATTCCTCAGGGAAATCAGGCAGCCTTTAACGGCAGGGTGCTGCAGCACGCAGGGATAACACCGGGCTGGCGACTCACGCCAACCAACCACCACAAATCCTAAACCTCAACAGATTACGAGGCTAAAAAGAGAACAATTCCCTTGCCACAGCCTCCAGAGCTGTTCCTGGAGAGCCAATGGCCAGCCCTCCCCTCCTGCCTGTGTCTGTGGCATCCCAAGGGACACGATCCTGGCGATGTCTCACTCCCCTGCACCCCAAGCTGTTACATCCACATTTGCCAGTGCCAAGTAGCTTTCAGGCTCACACGAAAATAAAAAGGCTGCAAGATGGTGAAAGCACTAATTCTTGCTAATAAACTGCTGGGAAAATCCTCCCTTCTGCCCAGCCCCAAGCTGCTGCAAGCGGCAAGGGTTGGAGCACGGAGGGAAAAAAAAAAACAACTTCTTTTTGCTCCAGACTCCTGCAGAACAATCCCTGCTATGGAAGCAGAAGATAATAGAGGGACGTAGGAGGAGGAAGAATCTTTTCACACCGTTCAGAAAGACAAAGTCTTGCCAAAATAAACCCCCAGAGGCAGGTTTGTCAACACACAAGGGTGTGATGGGATGAAGGGGAGACGTCTCCTGGATTGGAAGGCAGCAGACAGAAGGGGAACGCTGAAGCAGACATCAGTGGGGTCCCACAGGGCTCTGAACCATCGCCCGGCTTCAGAAGGGATGGGGACGGCTGCTAATTAGCCAGCGTAATCAAACCAAAACCAGGCTGTCAACGGGAAGATCTCGCGGCACTGACCCACCTCGTGATAAAATGTCAGACAAAAATTAGCATCGATAAATTCCAGCTGATCCAAAGGGAGAGGGGGGCGATCATTTCCTGCACAGGCACGAGGAGGTTTGCAAAGCAGCACTCAGAAAAGAGCCAGTCACGGCTAAAGATGCTCTCAGCGGTGGTCAAACCCCCAATTTTAGGGAAGGATTTTTATTCCAGATGAGCCCACCATGGAGTCACACACAGCTCTGGCTGCTCTCCTCAGAGCTGAAACAGCACACAGAAGGGCACCAGAGATAATTTCCAGTTATAAAGTGTTTTGTGTAAGGAGAGGCCAAATAGATCAGGAGGAGTCTTTAGCCTAGAAAGAGATGCAATGAAAAGCAGATAAAATCAGAGAGGACAACCAGGGAGCAAGAACATCACAGGAGCTGCAGGAGCACAGGGAAATCACAGGGCAGCAGCTCAAAGGAGCAGCAGCACCACAGAACCCCCATCCTCCTGTGGAAGCAGAAATTCCCAGGGATTCAAGAGGGAGCAGGGGAACCACAGCCACTGGTACAACCTCCAGCCCTGGGAGGGGCTGCTCTGTCCTGCCCTCCGTCCCTGCCCCAGAATCACACAACGATTTGGGTTGGAAGGGACCCTAAATCCCATCTCATTCCCAAGGGCACGGACACCTCCCACTGTCCCAGGCAGCTCCAAGCCCTGTCCAGCCTGGCCTCGGACGCTTCCAGGGATCCAGGAGCAGCCAGAGCTGCTCTGGGCACCCTGTGCCAGGGCCTCCGACCCTCCTAGGGAACAATTCCTTCCTAAGGTCCCATCCAAACTTTCCCCTCTGCAGTTTCTGTCACTTTCAAAGGACACCAGGCCAGAGGCACCTGTGCTCGGAGCTCGCCTGGCTCCTGGCCTGGTTTTATTCATGAGGAGGATGAATGAGATGTTCCACGCTCCAGCCCAGCCTGGCAGGGATGCAAGGGAAACGTTCACAGGCTCCAAAACAAATTGCGTGCAGCACTCGGGAACCAGGCGTGGGGGTCAGGGAGAGGTCGCTGCAGGAGGATTGGGAGGATTCAAATAGATGCTGTAAATATTTTTGCAGAGCAGAAAGAGCCCTGAGCACAGGCAGTGACCTACTTTGCTGTTCTCCAGTGAAGGGTGATACCAGAGCCCAAGAGCAGCTCCTGAGGGGGGCATTCAGCACACTGGGGGTCACACATGGACAGAACACTGGGGGAGGATCCCAAAACCTCTCCCCACTGAGCCAGGTGTGCTGGTGGGCGCTCCCCTGCAGCAGTCCAGAGCCTCACGCTCCCCTTTCCCAACCATCTGAGGGAAACAAGAGCAGAATTCCATCTTCTCTCTGCTCCACAAACACTCTGAAAACACAGGATGTTTGGCTCTGTAGTTTCACGGCTCCCCATTGCAATTTCTCCTGGAACAGCAAGGCTCTGATGCCCAGGGCAGCCAAGGCAACAGTTGTTGCAATCCGGGAGGCTGACTTTCTGGAAGCTGATAAATGTCCAGCAATCTTGCCTGGAGGAACTGGTTACTAATCAGCTACAGAGTCTGGTTCAGTGCAAGCTCTGTCAGAGAAGCGTCTCCTCATTCATTTCCAGAAAATGGAAAGCTGAAGAGACAACAGCAGGCTGTCAGCTGCGGGGACCACCCTTGTGCTAAACTGAGACAGCTCCCTGGATTCATCCAAAGATTAGCAGGAGAAGCCATGAGAGAGCCATCCTGGGCCTGGGTGAGTGCTCACACTTAGCAAGGATCCCATTTCATCAAAGCTTTTTTTTTTTTTCTTTTCTCCTGCCTTTGGACTCGGGCAGAGGCTTTAACCAGTGTGGCAGAAGGTGCCCGTGGGCATTTCTAACGCGGCTGCCACTGCTCCAAGCCTCGCTGTGATTTCTAGGGCCAAAAGCGCTGTCCTGGCCAGGAGGGACTGAGCCCAGCCCCTGCCAGACGCCGCCCGCCGGGGCTGGCACTGCACAGGGGCACCCCGAGCCGGGCAGGCTGCTGCTGTCCGGCCTCAGCTCCTCCGCCACTCGCGCTGGGGCCCCACCTTCCCCCCACACCCCGCTCCCAAACCCACGGCACAGCACCCACACCCTGCTCCCAGGGGCTACGAACGGCAGCAGCCACCCAGAGCCCCCCAAAGGAGCCATTCAGGGCAGACGGGAGAAAAGCCACGTACGTCTACCACGAAGCCATGACCGTCCCGAGCAGCAGCTCCAGGTGGCCCCACGTGCGCGCGGCGCCTTCCTCCGAGCTTGTCCTTCTCGGACGGGCCATGGGAACCTCCTGCTGAGGGGATGGGAAATCCAAACTCCTCCCGCCCATCCCTGCCTCGGGCAGGATATTTTTGCGTGAGTCCTTCCATCTGGCCGCTCATCCATCACTCGTGCCCGAGGTGCCCTTACATGGGCAAGGCGGAGGAAGCGCAGCCGCTGGCCCGGGGAAATCCTGAGCTCCCCGAAGCGACGGCCTGGATCCTTGTGCAAACATTTACCCAGATTTCCCACGAGGCAGGAAAGCGAAATTTAGGCGCTTTGTACCCTCTGGGTGCCAGAAATGCGTATTTGCTCTCCAAACAAATTCTCGAGAGCTTTTACGGTTAACCCTTTGCTTTCCACCTGGGAGGGACTGTCGAGATCATTGTCCCCTTAGAAAGAGCGCCGGGAGGAAGCTCACGGACATTTCCACACGCACCTCTCCACACTCGGGAAACCGAGAAGACGGAACTTCTCTTTAACAGCTTTTCAGCCAGCTCTAAATTTGCTAAGTGAGGCGATAATTGAGTTTTCCACTTATTTCAGCGAGGCCAGCCCAGCTGAGGTCCTTGACCATTCAGCAGGAGGTTCAGTGAACGTGTTCCACATCTCTGCTGCTCTGTCCTGGCTCTCACACCCCTCCCACACCCCTCTGGTGGCACCTCTGCCCGTCCGCCACCACACCTGCAGCCCCACACCTGGCAGCACAGGCAGGAGACCAGAAGATGGTGTTGGACTGCCGAGCCCTGCCGTGCCCGGGGGCCGTGCACAAACCCCACAGCAGCCGGGAGAGCAGGGGAGGCCCGAGGGGGGTGAGGGAGAAACCCTGGTAGCAGGCAGAGCTGAGGGACAGCCGGTGGTTAAACGTGGGGGATCATCCCCCGGCAGGATTTGTACCCCCAGCCCAAGCTGCAGAGGAGGAAAGCAAAGAGCAACTCGGCCAGGGCTCCCCCGGGATCCTCTAATGGTGCCCATTGCCTGCTCCTGCCCTTTCTCTTTCGCCTGTAACAATCCTTCTCTGCTCCTTCAGCTGATCAGCTCTGAAAAAAGTGCACTAGACACCGGTCTGCTCCGAGCTGGAGCTGGGGAAACTGCCGAGCCCTGAGGGCTCCGGGCAGCTTGTTTAATATCTCCAGAAGGGCAGCGAAGGGCTGAGCACAAGGGCAGGCACGGAAAGCGACGGCATTTCAACCTCTCCGGAGCCCGAGGGGGTTACAAACACATCGAGCTGTAGAACAATAATTAGGAAACAAAGTTCCTCCGTCCAGATTGAAAGAGACAGGCAGGAGGATCTTCGGGCAAGGATTTTGTAGTGCAGGGGATGAGGATAAATGATCCCGGCGGGGCTGGCGGTGTCAGTAATGAGGAGGAACTCCTCAACTTCCCCTAAGGTTGGAGCTGGAAACCTCCGGGAGCTGCTGTCTCCAGCCCGATCCCTGATCTTCACAAACACAACAGCCTCCTCAAGGGTGTCATTTCTGCAGATGCACCAAGCACAGCTGCAAAGTGAGGCGCTTTGGGGGCTGGGGAAAGCACTGGGCTCTGCAGCCCGAAGTAACTGGATGGTGTTATCCAGGTTTGGGGGTCCCGAGGCACCACGGGGCCTTAGATGCTTTGGACATTGTGTCACTGACAGAGAGAAGGGGATAATGAGGGTCTTAACCCTAAAAACAACATGTGAGGGTTTTATCAATTACTCGCTCAGTGGCAATATAATGAGAGTTAAAGAACAAACTGCTTCTTCTTTTTTCATGTCGGTTTTTAGGAATAAAAAGATCATATCCCTAAATCATGGCGAGCAGATGAAGACGCAGAAAAACCCATCTGGGCAGCCCAGGGCACAAACCCAGCTAAGGTCCTTATCTGCCAAGCAAGAATTGATACACACAGTCCATCTGCACACTTCAGCTGGCATTTGATGAGTGCGGCAGCCAGAAGAGCCACACTAGTGAATTTAATCAGAACAACGACAATACACAGCATTTTTCAGCAAAAACTGGGCTACTTCAGCAAGGGCCGCTTGTGAGGAACTGGTGCTGGTGCCAGGCACAAGGGGATGGTGGCACTGAGCCCCCCTGATCTCAGGCAGCTCTTCCCCTGCCTCACACCAGGCATTGTAACTTGGGCATAAAACCAGCCCCAAAATGGAGCAGGGGCTGGGCAGCACCTACAGGAATGTAGCTTTTTCCTGGGGTGTATTTGAGCCCCTTGGTTTTGGGGTGGCTCCAGGCTCAGCCGAGCACTGCCTCACGCTCACACCCCGGAGCACAGCCTCGGTCCGTGCTGGGCTCCACAGAGGGATCAGCTCGGACCCTCTTCCCATGAAGGACGTGGCTGCTCAGGGTCCCCGGGCACCCTTTCCCCGTACACGGGCAGCTCCCGACCGCCCCATTCCCGCGCTGCCGAGCCCACCGGGGCATTCGCAGGGACCCCGGCCACGCCTGGAAGTGCCGCAGAAACTTTCCTGCAGGCTCGGGGCACGGGGAGAGCGGCGGGATGGGGGCCGGGGGTCCCGCCGGCCGCACCCGGCTCCCCCGGCAGCCCCGGGGACCCTCCCCAGCCCCGCGGCCCCGGTACCTGTGCGCGCTGCCATCGTCGTAGACGAAGGAGCGGTTGGTGTAGCACTCGGAGCACGCCGGCCGCCCCTCCGCCGGCCCCGCCGGTTTGTAGATCCCCTGCAGGCTCCGCTCCTCGCCCGAGAACGGCATCGGCGCAGCGGCGCGGGGGCCCGGAGCGCCGAGGCGGGGCAGAGCATGGGAGCCCCGCGGTGCCGGGGGTGCGGGCCGGGGGCTGCCGGCCTCGGGCAGAGCCAGCGCCGCCGTCCCTCCCGCTGCCGGGGCCGCCGCCGGCCGCCCATCACGGCTCGCCCCGCAGCCCCCGGGCCGCTCGGGAGCTCCGCATGCCGGGGCCGGGCGGCACCGCGGGGAGCGGGCGGCAACAGGTGCGGGATGCGCGGGGATGGGCGGGGATGGGATGCGACGGGATGGGATGGGCAGGGCGGGGCCGGGCTCCGCCCAACGGGCGCCGCGATCCGCGATCGCCCCCTCCCCCGGAGCTGCCCCCGCCGGCCTCGCCCCGGCCCCCGCGACCCCCGGGGCAGCAGCCGGTGATCCCCCCGCGGTCCGCGTCCCTTCGCCTCTGGCCTCGGTCAGCGCGACCTTTGGGTGGCTTGCTTTTTTTCACTTTTTCCTCTGCTTTTTCCCTATCTCTTCCCAGCCCTTTCCCCTTTCCCTTCTCCTCTCTTTCCCTTTTTCCTTTCTTCCTCTCCCTTTTTTTTTTTTTTTTTCTTCTTCTACTACCCACACAAATATTTGTGTAAAGCGCTGCTGCGCCTCGGGGTTGTGCCGAAAGCAAACAGCGCGGCCAAGCCCCGGGAATTCCTGTGCCGTGCTGCGCGGCCGGGCCGGGAGCGTTGATCTTCCCGGGGGACCCTGCTGCAATAACAAATTCCCACTGGGGAATGGCTCCGAGCCCAGGGACAGCGTGGGCAGCCTGGAAACGAGCCGGCCGCCTCCAGGAAAGGGTTAACGGGACGGGCTGCAAGGTGCCTTACTTCCCTCCAAGTTCAGCCCCGTGTGCCAGGAGGTGCCAGCAGTGATGATGTGGCCAAATGTGAATGTCCCAAAACCGTGTCCCCTGGCAGGGGGCCGGGTGTGAGCGGCTGCGAAGGGAGCGGCACCGAGCAGGGGTCGCAGGGCCCGGGCTCGTCCTGCCCCAGCTCGGGTACGCTCCTCTCCTTTTTGCTTCTTTTTCCATTCCTCTTTCCGAGCCCAGGCCGTTGTGAGCTCGCTGGGGGACGGCGGAGCGGTTACTGGTGAGCCCAGTAAAGGAGCTGCTCCCACAGAACCGCAGCGGCCGCACAGCCCCTTGTGCCAAGCGCCTGTGCCCCCTCAGTCGCACCCAGGGGCGGGTGACACCATCCACGCTGCGATCGCGCCGCTTCCAGAGCTTTGGTTTCTGTCCGGCAGCTGCTGACCCCGGGATACCCCACCCTCGCAGCCCCGGGTGATCCATCGGCACACGGGGGAAGCCGCAGCCCCCGGATCCAGAGGGAAGTGCCCCCGCTGGGATGCGCTGGGCTTTGCGCTTCTCTCCAGCGCCGGAGACTTCTGTTTCTCCCGCAGCATCTCTTCCTCCTCCTCCTCTCTCTCCATATGGACTCTCCTACACCAGGAGTCACTGGAGAGAAAAGCAATTAACGCTCCCCGTGCAATCCACCCGTGTGATGCTTCCCAAGCCATCCTGCTTTTAAGTGGGAAGGTTTTTCTCCATTCACTAATTGCCTCACATTATGCGGTGCAAAGCGTTAACGCGAGGCTCCGGGAGGAGAGGGGTGGGCGGCACAGCGGCGTATTGACATGCTGGGTGATAACACCGGCGTGGGGGAGGAATTATTTAAAACAGTTACAGTCAGATGCTGAGAGAAATGAAAAATGAAAGAGCCAGAAGGAGAGAACGGCCCCAGACAAATGCTGGAGTTGGAACGGCAGAGTGGGACCGGTTCCACCTGCCCCTGGTGCCACCCCAGTGGCAGCTGCTCAGGCCACCACAGGGACAAGTTGAGCAATCTGGCGGCATCCTGCCTGAGGGAAGAGCTCTCGTGCTGGTGACTGCTCCCAGCTCCAGCACGGAGCAGTTCCCTGCACCCCAAAGCCAAGGGGGGAAGGCAGGGCAAGGCAGGGCAGTGCTCTCAGCAAAGGCATCGCTCAGTTCTGAGCTGATCCCACTTCCATCTGCAGCACTCCCCAAAATGCTATCGATGCTACAGGTCCTCGTTTCCCAGCAGACATGGACACAAAATACAATTAGTAAGGATTTCATGTACCTCCTGCTGCAGGACCGTTCAATTCCCTCAGCTCTGCTGGGGAGCCCCTTCAGCACCCCGACATCCCTGCTGCACTCCAGAGCAGAGCACACATTCCAAGGGCTGCTTTCTGCCCGGGCAGGGAGTGAGCAGCACACGCAGCCGGGAATGGGCACATCCCAGGATGCCATTGCCACAGCTGGGTGCTGTGTGAGCTCCCCAAAGCAGAGCCAGGCTCGGGGAGCAGCACGGGGGGCTCCTGCAGGGCTCCCAGGCAGGCAAAGCCCAGGTCTGAGAACCCCCAGGGATGAGAGCAGGGGAAGGCCCGGCTGCTCTGACAGATCCCAGCCCAGCTGCCCGAGGAGGGGCCTGGCACAGGGCACAGAGACTCAATTCTGCTGTTCCTGCATCTGGGAGAACAATAAACAAATCTGTGGGAAGCAACAGTGGGATGAGTCAGAGGCGAGAGTGAGAGAAAGTCATCCTCTGCAGAGCACGTCATCCGAGCCCAGCCATCCACAGGGCTCCAGGGATTCGTGTCACGGGGGTCCCGGCCCTGCTCCAGCCCCCATAACCCCTGCCAGGAGGGCGATGGGGACAGCCCCACCAGCAGCAGCCTTGGCCATGGCTGGGGGGCTGCAGCCCCTCCCCAGCCCTGGGGCACCAGCTGGAGCACGGCTGGATCCATCCAGCACCTGGAGAAGGCGGGTTGGGGCATCACTGAAGCCCCAGGAGCTGCACCCAGCTCCTGTTCCCCCCACAACCTTGGGCAGGCAGGGACCCCATCACCCCAGGGCAAGGAGGCGCCCAGGAGAAATGCCCCAGCTGAAACTTCTCCCAGGAGAAATGCCCAGTGCAGGGCAGAGCAGCCACGGAGTCGGGAACAGCGACACCGGATCCGCTCCCAGCTGGAAATGTTGTCAGAGCGTGGACTGAATTTAATCAAAGCAGAGCCCGAGCCGAGACTCCAACGCTGCGGATGTTGTGCGTGTCAAATGAATTTTATGTGAATCTCCATTCGCCAGGCACAAATACAGCCCGCAGGGAATGAAAGGGCGAGGCAAAAAGCACCAAAAAAGCATCAAAAAAAAGCAACTCACATGGCACGGTCTGAGAATTAATAACAAGGAAACTTCTGGTCCAGTGCAAAATAAGCAACTTTTCTGTCAAGTTGACATCTTTGCAGGGAGATCACTCGGGGAACCCGCTCGGCCCTGTGGCCTCACGACCCAGCGTTTCACACAAGTTTATGCTCTTTCCACTCAGCTCACGTTTAACTCAGCGCTCCCGAGGCTGAATGCAGCACTCGCAGAACACACAGGGGGCTGAGGCTGTCGTTATCCAGGAGGACAGAGGAAGGGAACTGTCCCACTGTCATTAATCTCAAGGAGTAATCAAACATACCGTAAAAGAGGAGAGAGCTCTGTAGCTCCTAGACTGATGCATGCAAGACAAAAAGAAGAATGCAGGAAACCTGGCTATAAAAACATGGTTTTAGTCTCATCAACCGAGCCATTAAATCAGAAGCAAAGACACCTTCATCTGCACATTGGGAGCCACAGAGATGTTTGTCTGCTGTGTCAGTGTTCAGGTTTGTTGGCTTGGTTTTCAATTCTCTACTTTTATTTAATACCCAAAGGGACAGTAAATATCAAACAAGTGAAAAACAGGCTGTAGAACTCTTACAAAGCCTCTTCTTCCATCATTTCCCAAACCCCGCGGAGAACGTGAGGTGAAGAACTGCCTGCAAGAGCTGAATCACGTCTTCAAGCACAAACATTGCTATTAGGTGACTAAGACCTAAACAACCATCTCTATTTATTGCAACTGATGCTGTTATTAAAAACCAGACAGGTCCCTTCGCAGCCCCTCGCGCTCTCAGGTCTGTGTGTGCTGGTGAAACTGCAAAAAAAAGGCAGGTTGGAATAAAGGGGAGCCTTTGTGTAGCATCCGAAACGCTTTGGAAACCTGGGAGTGCTCTGTGTTCCCAGAGCATCCTGGCAGGGGACAGCTGGGGTGACAAGGGGCCTTAGAATCAGACAGTCCATGGAAACACAGGGAATGCCCTGTGGAAAGGGATGTTGTGCCAGGTGGGCTGCACAGAGGGGCTCTGGGCTGTCCCTGGAGCAGGAGGCAGCGAGGGAAAACTGGCAAAGCTGTCTGTGGGAATCAGCCTGGCTTTTGGGGAGAGCCCGAGAGCAGGGGCACCACGGTGGGCACAGAGAGGGGTGCCCACCCTGCCGAGAAGGACATCCAGGGCAGGCTGAGCTCCAGCTTTCACACGTGCACCAATTGACACTGGGAAACCCGATTTTCACTGCCATCCATCCTCCCTCTCCTGCTCCATCGCCTGAGAACGGTGCGTCATCCAAAGCCTTCGCATTTTCACAAAGTGAAGTCAGGCAGAACTGAGGGAAGCCAGGCTCTGCTCCCCCTTCCAAATGTTCCCAGCACTGGGAGGGAAGCCAGGAGACTTTAGGAGACATTTTAAGGAGCTGCAGGTTCGGCTGCTCCCCTGCAGCCCCCACCACCTGCTCCGGGCTCCTCTTGCTCAACAGCATCTCTCACCACCCTCCTGACAGCTCTGCTCTCATCTTTGGATATCACAAAATACCTGCTCTCCAAAAAAATCTAACCCAAACACGCTTCAGTCTGAGCACTCCCAGCTTTAGGACAGCTCAGGTTGCTCACAGCGTTATGTCACTGCTCCTGAAGTGAGGTTTGCTTGGACATAAAATTTAATGAAAATGTGAAAACATCTGATAGAAAGCAATTTCTAGCCCCGTGGCTCAGGAAAATCTGCTCTCCTGTTTGACTGCCTTATTTACAGCCCCAGGATTGTGCAGGGTCTCAGTGCAGCTGTAGGAACAACATTCCCACCCCCACTGACCTGACTCCAGCCATTCCAGGATCCTGAATTCACTCCTCTCCAGGAAACTCTTGGATCTCCCTGGGAGCAAAGATGTCCCCAAAAGAGCTTCACTTTACCCTTCTGCAAAGTGAGGTTAAGGTCACCCATGAGCTGCTGGGCGCTGTGTTTGCCTGAAACCTGGCGTTAAAGCTGACGGAGGGATCACCCCCAGACAAACTTCCTGCAGCTGAGGAACTCAGTTAATTTCCCCTTCAGCAGCCTCTGCCTCGCTGTTCCTCAGCTTTCTCCCAGTGGGATTCCACCAGGCTCTGTGGATAAATAAAAACCCACATCCAAGAGCTGCTTGTGCCCTGGCTGGGGCGTGTTAATTTTACGTATTTGGTATCAAAGTTGCTGCTGCCACCACAGAGCAGTGCTAAAGGAATGGGTTCAGCAGTGCTGCCAGCACCATGCTGGGCCTAATTGCACCAGGGATGATACACATGTGGGGCTTATTATTATTATTATTTTATTATTCTAAAGATACTCAATTTTTAATGTAAGAGGTTTCAAACGCTGGTATTTATTTGCTGATTAAATGATTCAGCTGGAGACAGAGTATCTTCAAAGAAGAATTTTTTTTTTTCCTCCCAGAATGGGTATCTGGAGCTGCAGGGCTGTATTATTGTACATGAAAAATATTTCCTTATTAGCCTTTTATTTCAGGGCACACAATTAACTGACACTTCCCGTGCTGACAGCTCACCCAGCTTCAAAGCACAACTTGTGTGAGGATTGCAGAGTGTGAGGCTGGGCTGGATTAGGCTGTGGCCCAGCTGACACACGAGCCCTGGGGAAGGAGTTTTCCTTCTCTTTGGAGAGCCTGAAGCAGAAATCCACACTGGGACTTGCACACTGTGAGTGTTTGGGGGTTTTTCACAGGGGTAAGATGCACTCCTCCCAAGCTGTGAGCAGATTTTGGGAACCTGGTTTCTTTTGTAGTTCCTCTGTTCCCTCTATCAACACAGCTGGGAGAGCTGAGCAGCTCAGCCAGAGCTGGGGATTAACCCCGGACCCCTCAAGGCAGAAATCAAAGCTCTTCCCCATGTCCCTGGGACATTGGGCTAATCCAGGCTGCCCTAAGGATGCTGCAGGGAGCCTTGCAACGGCCCAGCCAAGACAAACCAGAGCAGCGCTGCGTTCTCCTTTCACCCAAGGATGCAGAACAGAAACGCAGCCTGACCTCGTACAAATCTCAAAAGAAACCTCAAAATTAAAGAGAAATCATGATCTCCCTGCTCTCCCATGAAGCTGGGGTTCCCATGAGCCTCAATCTACCCCTGAAGCAGCAGCGCTGCCATCACCCAACCCTTCCCTGCCCTCCCACAAACCCCTCCGAGCGCTCCCCGGCCCCACGGCCAAAGCCAACTGTCCCCCTGCTGACAGCTCCATCCTGTTTGTGGCGTCTTTGGCACTTCCCCCTGCAGCACTTCCCGGCCCCCGTGGCTCCCCAGCCCCATCAGCTCCGCTGAGCCAACAGCAACACGCGGCGGCTGCGAGGCACAGCCTGCCCAGGCACACAGCCCCCTGTGCTGGAGCCAGCCTGGCCCAGCAGCACCCACGGCCCCGGGGTGTCCCCCACCACCCCACACAAGGCAAACACACAGCTTCACACCCCAAAGCCGCAGCTCAGGAGATGCAGAGCGCTCAGCAGCTGCAGGACCAACACCACAATGGCACAGCTGGGAAAAACACAACCCCCAGCGCCAGCAGCAAGCTGGCAGATCGAGGACAGAGTCAGCAGTACCAGGGAATCCTCTGACCAAGTGAGCCCCAGCATTTGCTTCACTTATTCCTCAGAGCGACAGAAATTAATGAAGGGAAATGCTGGGGTTGTGTTTGCTTTGTGTCTTATGCGGCTGCAACACGATCAGCCCTGGGGATCATCTTTCCTCGGCCCAGGCAGGTGGGGTGGAAGGCACAGGCTGCAGGTACTGGGCAGTAACTGGATCCTGCAGACCCAGATAGAGCCACGGCCAGGAGAAACTGCCCAGAGAGCCCCCGCTGCAGGGACAGCTCCCAGCACCATGCAGGTAAGTGCTGCAGCCTCTTACAGCTTTCACGCGGTTGGGGTTGGAAGGGACCTTAAAGACCAGCTCATTCCACCCCCTGCCATGGGCAGGGACACCTCCCACTTCCCCACGTTGCTCCAAGCCCCATCCACCCTGGCCCTTCCCTCTGGATTCTAACCCTGACAGCTTCCATAGGGCAGTGTCAGGCCAAGTACCAAAAGCTCTCCTTCAAGGACATATTAAGGGGTACCTCAGGCCTACAGTAACAGGTTGAAAATAGTCCAAAATTATTCATAGCAAGTCATGCTTCAGTATTTCCATGCATGGATGCACAGAAAGAAGCTTTCAACATGCTAAAATCCTTCTGTTTGGGATGTGACTGTGCCCCCAAGTAGATCCCTTAAGTTTCTAGCAGAAAAAAGCCTCACACTAATAATACAAAGCCCACGGTGTAAAAGTTGATTGCTTTGCGTGGGTATGTTGTAAAATGAGTGAAAGCCGTTTGTTTTGAGAGGTAAGAGAATTCAGCATGTTCCTGTTCCCCAGCTGACGCTCTGCAGGCTCCGCACACACCAGTGGTGCTTCATCCTCTCCAATGTGCTGCTTTTCCACGCGCTGCTCTTCGGGGCGGATTTACTGGAGCAATACTTCCTGCGCTCCCTGCCCCTCTCTTACACCGACGCGAAGGCTCTGGAGATCAGGGAGAGGGCCAGGAAGCTGGATCTGGATCCTCTGAAGGCCAACCTCTCTTACAGCAGCAGCAGCGCTGCAGAGACTTGCTCCAGTCGAGAGGTATTTCTGCTGATTGTTGTCCACAGCAGCCCAGAGAACGGGACAAGGCGCGACGCGATCAGGCAGAGCTGGGGCAACGCGACGGGCCCCGGGGGTTACAGCGTGCTCACCCTGTTTGCTGTGGGAAGGGCAGCTTCGGCAAGCACCCAGCTGCAGATCAGTGAAGAGGCTCAGAAGCACCGAGACATTATTGAAGGCAGTTTCATCGATTCCCCCCAGACGCAGACACAGAAGATGCTGATGAGCGTGGAGTGGACGGTGACTTTCTGTCCCCGTGCCAGGTACGTCCTTCACGCAGCCCAGGATGTGTTTGTTGGTGTTCCCAGCCTGGCTGGGTACCTGCTGAGCTTAACCCAGCTGGAGGACATCTACCTCGGCAGGGTGGTTCACCACGGCGTGCCTGACAGGGACCCCCGGAGCCCCGGCTTTGTCCCCATCCATCAGTACCCCGAGCAGTTCTACCCGGATTTCTGCCACGGCAGCGCTTTCCTCATGTCCCAGGACGTGGCTCGCAAGGTCTACGTGGCGGCCAGGGAGGTGCCGCTGGCCGTGCCCCCCGCTGCCTTTGTAGGAATCTGTGCTAAAAGAGCTGGCATCGCTGCCAGGCACAGCTCCCGCTTTGCCGGGGACAAGCACATCAGCTACAATCGATGCTGCTATAAATTCATTTTCACCTCTTCCCACGTGAGAGAGGACGAGCTATTTAAGGACTGGAAGGAAACGAGCGACGGGGAAGATTGCTCCTTACTGGAAACCTACTACAGCCTGGTGTCCTGCAAGGTTCTGACCTACATTGATAAGTTCAAAGAGTTCAAATTGGACAGGATCAAAAATGAGCTCCTTCATTTTGTCAATTAATGGTTTAACTCCTGCAAAAAGAGGCTGGGTTTCCTTTCATCAGCTGGGTTATCCTGTTAACGTTCAGTACAAAGTCTGCTCTCTTCCCTTCAGCAGCAAATGAATCCTCACTGTTACAGTGTGACAGAGCAGAACTGGATGTACTCTGCCTCTCTAAGTACCTACAAGTGCATGCATGGAAGTAAAAAAGAGCATTCCGACTGACTTTGTCTATATCCAGGGATTTTCAGACTTTAGAGTCTGAAAAACTCCTTTTTAATGTGTGAGGTATTACCTACTTCCAAAGGATTCTGTATCAAAGGGGAAGCTTTCCATCCACCAAAGGAGCTGTCTCTGAGCAGGCTGGTTCACAGAGAAACAGAGCAGCTCCAGCAGGAACAGACACTGAGCCATCCTGGAAATTCCTCAAGTGATGCTGTTCGTTAACATCCATCAAATGACAAGGTTTGCTTTGGTGTTTTTTGCTTTTTAAACCGAATGTTCAGCGTGTTACCTCAATTCTCCAGCACTCCATTTCGTGTTTCTCCTCAATTATCTCCACCTGTTATTTTAAGGGGGGATGACAAAACCAACACACTTCAATTTTGTCATTTATATCAGGTACAGCAGCAGCATGTAATCCATATGGCAATGCACAGCACGGGCAAGGAACTGCATCTGAGTAATAAGGGGAGAGCGATCAATTAATCAATCAACACCGAGCTCAAAACTCAACAAAATAAAGCATATGTGTATACATAAAAAAATCCCCTTGTTTGGCATCTCTGCACACTCTAAAATATTGTCTTTGGCAAACGTACCATGCAAAGCAGATGCTAAATACTCAGCACAAGGAGTAGCCTTCAAAAGCACCAGCTGAAAACACACATGGAAGAGGCTCATGAATTGCAGAACAGGTTTATATATTGATTTCTTTCACTGACATTTCAGCATATGGCTCTGTACAGAGCCACCAGCACACAAAGCCACCTAATATAACACAACTGCCCAGAGCAAGTGCAAGCTAAGGACTTCTACACTCTTTTGATTTCCTTTCTGGTGCTTTAATGTGTTTGCTGGATGCAGGATTCATGAAGCTCCTGTGCTCTCTCCAGTCACGAGACACTGCAGCACATTTCTCACTGGCAGATGTTTATTGGGCACATTTAGGATAAAAGCAGCAGCACTGGGATGGAGGGTGACAACTCGGGGACATCCTGGGGACGTGAGCAACAAGGCACCTCACCTGCATTTAGACAGCTTAGCAAACATTTAGGGATCTCCCCCAGCTCCTCTGAGCACACCTGGACTCCTGGGCAGCAGTTTTTGGCAGGCTGCAGCTGCACCTACCACAGGCAAAACCACAATTACTGCAGGACAGGATCCTCCTGCTCCCCCTGGCAGCACGAGCACGTGGGGCCAGTACTTCCCATAGCTATACCTGGCTGACACTTAACTAAAACAAACCCCAAAGCAGCAATTTCGTGTTTTATTCTGCTCCCCCTCAACAAAAGGAATACAAGTCTTTGATGGACAGCAGCCTGTGGTCTCTGTTTGTGGACAAAGGTACTTCACATGTCACTGCAGTGCCCAGCCACTCCTGATTCTCTCCCACACTTCTGACATCCTCAAAAGGAGATTCCAGCTTCCTAAGATGCCACATTTCCATGCTCCCACTTCACTCACTCCCTTCAACACAAGAGCTTTATCCCTTTTAGTCTAACTCATGTAACTAAAATACCACATTTCTTTAAATAACATTTAAAAAAAAGTGTATCTCTGTTAAAAAAGAGTGTAAACAATTCGATATTTGGTTCTGAAATAGCCTTGTAGTGCTCCAGCCACCAAACTGAGCTGCCACTCCACAGCACAGCCAGCAAGGGAGACAAAGCTCCCAGGTGGGTTTGATCCCTACAGAGTGCATTGATTTGTTTTTAAAAGGGCTAAAAACTCTTCCTATTTTTTTTTTTTTTTTTAATCCTCATCAGAAAATGTAAACAATATTTAGGATAATTTATTCCAGCAAGACTCACATCCAGCAGGTTGAAAACAGGAGGATCCAGTCCGTACTCCCTCATGTGGACAGTGTCACTGGCTTATTCAGCAACAGGATTCTGACAGAACACAGTGTTCCATGCAAGTGCCAAAGTTCCACGCAAGTGCATTTTTTGGCAGGTAAAAAAAATGAATTAAAAAAAAAAGAATAGAAATTGTGGCAGCATCTGAGGTTATAAACCTTGAGGTGTTTTGGTGGATTTTTTTTTTTTTAACTGAGCTGTAACCTACTGAGAAAACACAACAGAAACTCCTAACTCGAGAACAATTTAGACAAACACTGATAAATTCTGCCAAATAAAACACAGTCAGCAGCTGCTAAGCGCTCACCTGGGTTACCTGTCTCATGAAGCACACAGGGAACTTCTGCCATGACATTTTAGGGGGAAATATCCAACAGCCTTTAATTTGCTCTCCTGACTCATTTCAAATAGAGTCAAAATATCTTCACGTTCCTTTAAAGAGACAACCTCCAGTGTGGAGAGTTTTTTTACACCTTGTACCTCAACACCTGTGCCAGGACTGCGCTCTGCAAGAAGGGGAGCCCAGCCACCAAGGACATTATTCTGCTCCTTCCACAGCTGTAGTAGAAACTGCCTTAACATAATAGGGGCCCTCGTGCAGGTAAGCCCTGAGCCTCAGGTAGTACTGATTGCCAAAGATCTCTGCGATGGTTTTGGAGTTCACCAGGGCCTTCACCAGTTCGTATTTAGCATCCTTTGAAGCTTTGTCGGGCTCCACGGATCTGTCCACAACGTACTCCACAAACCCCGGGCTGCTCAGCATCAGCTTCTGGGCCCACGGTTGATTTGCAATGGCCTGAACGGGGAGACACAAGATGTGAGAGGAGGGGGAATGTTTTAAAAGCCCAGAAAAGCAGTTACACAGCAGGGGTTTTGGTATATGGGCGAGGAACAGAAAAAAATTAAATGAGATACGAATCCACCACTCGAATCAAGCAGCAGGGTTTAACACTGGAGAACAAGTAGAGCTCAGTGCTTATCCTCAAAGTTTTGAGGGAATTATCACAGCAGTGCCTCTGGTATAGAAGCAGCACCTTAGAGCACAGCTCTTGCCTTTTTTCCCCTTCTCCAACTAATTAGAAAATTAGCATTACAGACATGATGTGTCTGCTGCATTATTTAAATGAGGAAGCCAAGTGAGGCACGAGGAAAAAGGCCTTTATCTGACCTCTTCTGGGCTTTGACAAGAAGTTTGTGGCATTCAGTTCGAAAAAATAAATAAATCTGAGACTGAATGGCAACACGAGTCAATCCCTGATGTTTAAAACCAAAAGCACTCACAGTGAACACCCGCAGTGCTCCGCAGTGGAGATCAGGGAACGGCTGAGTGCTGATGCTCCTGAACAGCTCCAGGGGCTGGCTGGACAGGGATGTGAACCAGGATTCAGTCATTCTTAAAAGGTCTTCTGTCTGCTGCTCTGGCTACGTAAAGCACAAAAATGAAAGAGTTTGATTAGGATCATGAAAAGCTTTCAGGTTTTCAGGATGTGCTCAAATGGTTTAATCACTCGTTTAGAGCTGCACTGTTAACTCAGAGCCCTGGATCCAATGACCACAGGGACTGGAGCAGTTTGCCCCTATCCCTCTGAGCACAAGGACAAGAACCTGTTTACTCTCATTCCCTCATCAATGAAGTCTTGAGTTCATCTTTTATTAACATTTCAGAACACCTGGCTCCTTACAAACAAACCCAAACCTTTAAGCAAACCAATCAGGGAATTTCAACAGTAAATCAACGACTCAGAACACTGAAAGCACCACTGTTACCCAACCCAGAGGCTGCAAAATGCCTCCTCACAATCACTCAGGTGTGTGATGATTTCATTCTTGGAGATTTAAAGAAAAAACAAAGACAAAATCCCCAACTTACAGGCAAGTAAAGCAGAGATGAAATCGCATCCAAGCACCGAAGCCGTAACTCGGTGGGGGCATTCTTGGCCTGGTGCCCTATTTTGCTTAAGAGATTTTGAAATCTACTTCCTTCCAAAACAAAAACAAAGTGCTTTTAATTAGTTCAGCCAGATCTCTACAGGAATAAAGTTACCCATCAGCTATATTATACATATATTAATTAGATAAGTGAATACATTTTTCAATTCCTGTCTGTATCACCCCAAACCAATTCACTCTCACGTTACAATGAGAAAGTTTTATTAAAGAAAGAAAGGATACTAACTAGTTTTCTGTAAAACCTGTTTGCCTTCCACATTTGATCCCAGGATTCCCAGTGTGTCCACAGCCACTCCAATCATGGTTGGATCCTGACTTTCTGCCATTTCAAAGACTTTTTCCATAAAGACAGGGTAGCGCTCACAGATCTGCTGGGGACTGTCCACAACAGCCAGATTGCCAAAAAATTTAACAAATCCTGAGAAAACAAGACCCAAAAAAACCATTGAGGGGAAGAACAGCAACTTCTGCAATGGTAAAATTAAACGTATGTTAATGTGAGATTGATTTGCTCCTAAACATGTGTTATTGAGTCTGAACAGGGTTGATAAAAAAACCTCAAAGAGAGAACTAAGCAACAAACCAAATATTTTGACCGTTGCTTAATTCATTATGTTTGTACTCCTAAAAAAAACCACTACAATAACACAAACTTTAAAGCTACAGCACAGCCTGTCCAGATCTCAGCACTCTTACTGAGGAACATTCCTCGTGTCTCAGACTTCAGCGCTTTTTAAAGACGCAGTATTTTACATATCTGATCCAATATCCAAGATTTCCCCGGAGCTTTCAACACAGAGGTTTAACAGAGCTGTGAACTTAACCCACGACCAAAGCAAGCAGCAAAGCCTGGGAAGAAGGAATGCACGGTGTCACCTGGCAAATAGAAGCTGGAGAAGGGATCTGACTCTGCCCCGAGGATGATGTTGGAGATTTTGTCGATGACTCCCTGCTGAGCCAGGAACTGCCGCCCGTGGGGGCTGTGGGCCAGCGAGGTCACCATCTCTACACACGTGGCTCTGCAACAAACAAGGTTATTTTAGCTTCTTTCGGGTGGGCTTGGAAGCACTCAGAGATTAAGAAAAAGAAATCACATCCATGAGACAAAATCCTAGCCAAAAAAACCCCAAATGACCCCAAGTGTCCAAGCTTCTCTGAGCTCATTCAGCTCTTTGGATTTGTGAAAGAACTTAAAGAGTTCCTACTGCAGCCAAACATGATAATTATCACTCCAGCTTGGTCCTTAGATAAAGGTGTACAGCATTTGACACTCCAGCCAGTTTGAGAAGAGGCAGATAAAGTTGAAAACGGTTTTACGAGAAGCACACACAAATAGGTTTATCAGAGTTGTAACAACGCTGGAAATCTCCTTGGCAAACTCACCAACGTACCTGACCAGCACATCCTCTCCAGTCAGCTCCCCAATTAACTCCGGGATTAACCCACTGTTTGCACAGTAATTCAGAGACTCCGCTGACACTGATGAAATCTCCACGATTAACTAAACAAAAGCAAAGAGGAAGGTTTATAAAAATATTATAATAATTCACAGCAACAGCCAAATACATCTCACGGTGCTAATTAACCTTGCACACATTAAATATGGAATTAATCACATTTTTATCATTAAGCTAAATGTTTGCCTGAAGGAACTTCATAAGGATGTTCCAAGTTTACAGCACATGCATTTGATCTCTAGTCACAATCAGCTCTTCCTGGGCTATCCCCATTAAGCTCTAGAATGGCTAAATTGTGTTATTTCCCCTTTGTCAAACACCTCTACACTGACAACTGGCATCTCCCCAAAACTTCCAACAGCAGCACTTCACATCCAAAAGTTAAGAGGCTACAGCTGACTATTTTATTTTCAGAGAAACAAACACTTTCTGGTGTTTTCAGCAATTCTGTGTAGCCCTTCCAATGCCTCAGGCACTACAAGTTAGAAAATGAACAGTAATTCACACTTTTGTACCAAAAAAATGGGCAAGAGAAGTTACAACATCATGCTGTAATCCTCCTGCTCCTTTCTAGCTTTGATAAAACACAGACACAAAAGAAAAAGTGTGTAAAGCAGTGAGAAACAATAACTTAAAAGCCACAAAACCCAGAAGCACCAGAGAACCTCCCCACCTCATAGACCCTGTATCGGACAACGTCACTGGTGGCCATGACATCCCTCAGGTCACCCAACAAACTGCTCCCAAACAGAGCCTCCAAACCCTCCTGGCTCTGGGCTATTCTTGACAGAGATTTGATGGCCTGCAAGCAAAAACAGCAGCCTGTTACTGAAAATGAACAAAACCACCCGGAGAAGAAAATCCGGGATTATCAGGTTTAGTTTGCGACGTTCTTTATTAACTTATTAACCACAGCTATACAATTAATTTTAATTATAATTCAATTTTCACTGAGGAGATCTCATTATTATCCTCACCCACCTCAGCTTGCAGAGGAATGGGGCAATAAAGGCACGTTTACCTCTTTGGCCACTGCTATTTTCTCCCCACCAATGCAGTTTATGATCTGCCGTAACAACTCGGGGCTGTGGAGAATTTCTGTGAGAGCAGCTGAGTCTTCAACAATCCTCCCAACCTGACCAAAGAGTTACAGAAAATAACATTAGAACAGTTGTTTGTTTGGGGTTTTTTTCAGCTGCACTTTCAGAAAGCCAGAATCACAGTTTTTTGAGGTTTTTAGATCAAAACTCAACAGGACAACACCTTCAGCTCTTAGCTGAATTTCCAGAAATCCAGCCCAAACCACAACATCCCACAGGCCTGTTCTTTTAAATTAATGCAACAAGTGTCGAGCTCCCACAGCCTGTCTGGTGTTTCCACAACGGTTTAAGGCATCCTGAATATCGAAATGTTGCTGCTTTTAATTCTTACATCACCTGCTGTCAGTGCTGGCTGGAAAGCTTTAACCAGGACACGTGGCAGAAGTTGTATCCACAAGTTGCTTTTCTCAGGACATAGTTTTGGACAGTACTATTATTATAAACCGTTATATACACACTGCATGGTAATTATCCCAAAAGGCACGAGTGTCGAAGGACACAATTCTTGCTTTTATCACAAACTGAAGCGGGAAGGAGCAGATGGGGACTAACCCAGAGCTCTGTCCCCTCCTCCTGGAGGAAACCCTGTACCTGGGACATGGTGAGGATCTTCACAGAGTCATCGGGGTGGACAAGGCCCTTCTGCAGCTCCTCCCTGAGGTTCTGGATCACGTAAAGGGGGTCCAGGGCCTGCAGGAGCCTCTCCAGGATGGAAACACACGTGGACACCTGTTCCCTGGGCGGGACGGAGAGAAAACCGAGCCCTTGAGGAGACGGACACCGCTGTGCCACCTCCCGCCCCGAGAGAGGGCAGGGAATGAGCCGGGGAGGCGGCAGGAACCCCCCGCTCCGGGGGAACAGCAGCGGGGCCGATCAGGCCCGCGGCACCGCGCCGGGGCTCACCGGTCATTGACGGCGAGGAGACCAAAGAGCGCGCCCAGGTGGTGCTCACCGAGGCGGGCGCGGAGGGCAGCGGGCGGCACGGCCTGCAGGGCGACCCGCAGGGCCCGCAGCTCCTCCGGCGCCGCGTCCCGCCGCGCCGCCCGCTCCAGCAGCTCCGCCGCCGCCTCCGCCATCTTGGCCGCCGCCGCCTCGGCCATCTCCCGCGAGTCTCGCGAGAACTGGCGTGGCCCGTAGCAACAGTAGGGAGGGGGTATCGCGAGAACTCGGGCGGCCCATAGCAACGGCGCGGCCGTTGCTAGGGGCGCCCCTTTGCGCCCGGCGAAACGTAAACAAAATGTCCGCGCGCCACGCCCCCCCGTGCGCACGGAAGGGGCGTGGTCACGGCCAGGGAGGCGTGGCCGTCGCGGCGAGGGGCGTGGCCTAATGGGGCGCGGTTTGATTGGCATGGCGGGTCCCGTTCCCTGAGGGGCGGGCCGAGGCCGGTGCGCGGCGTCGCCTTTTTTTTGGATAAACTGGGATAAAGGGCGTTTATCCGCGTTCGGGAAAGGAAAGTGCTGATCCCGAGAGAGCGGGAACAGCCGGTCCCATCCCGGTGTTTGCCCGGAGCAGCTCCCTGCGCTGCGGAGAACGTGCCACCACCCCCCCCCATGTCTTCGAGCTGAATTTTCTCACCTTTTGCAAACGGATTGATGTCGTCAGATGACTTCTACAACTCTGTGCTTCCAGCTCTGCGAGAGATTACATCCCCCTAAATAAAGATGTAATAGATAGGCGGGTGTTCCGCAGGCTGGCAGGGAATAAATTCTCCAGGCAGGTTATGGGAACGGACAGTAAAAAAGTTACACGGGGGACAATAAAGTTACAGATACAAAATAAATAAATAGACAGAAATAGCGCTGGGCTCCGCTGCCCCGCGTCCCTTTGGGAGAGATTTTGGGTACAAACACCACGCCAGGACTCAGCACCCGCCCGCTGCTTTCGACCCAAAGAGCCTCAACCAGCCGAAATCTGAGAAAATAACAATTTTATAGACAAGGACATCAAAGCAAAGGTGACAAACGGTGTCGGGACGTCTCAGAGCACCGGGGACGGCACCGGGAGGGTTCCAGCGCTTGTCCTGGAGGGCGAGCCTGGAAATCCCAGCAGAGGCTGCTGCGGGCAGCTCGAGAGCAGCACCCGGGGCTCTGACCCCGCTTTTGGGGTGCAAATCCCCGATATTTGTCCCTGCAGGTCCGGCAGGTGCAGAGGCCGGGGGCGGCAGTGGGGACACCGCGATGTCCCCTGTCCCACGCCACCGCCGCGCACGGAGGGAGGAGGAGGAGAGGGAGAGGGAGGAGGAGGAGGAGGAGGAGGAGGAGGAGGAGGAGTCAGTGCCGCCTGTCCGGGCAGCTCCCGGGCGGGCAGAGCAGGTGGAGGGGCCGCAGGACATGGAGGGGCTGAGCCAGCGCTGCCCGCTGCCCGCCGCTGCACAGGGCTGCCCCCGGCCCGGCCGCGGAACCGCGCTGCTGGTGAGGGACAGCTCCGGAGGGATGGGGCACCGGGAGGGATGGGGCACCGGGATGGGGTGGGGATGGACACGGGGATGGGATGGGGATGGGATGGGGATGGACACGGGGATGGACACGGGGATGGACACGGGGATGGGGTGGGGATGGACATGGGGATGGGCATGGGGATGGGGATGGGCACGGGGATGGGATGGGGATGGGATGGGGCTGGACATGGGGATGGGATGGACACGGGGATGGGGTGGGGATGGACATGGGGATGGGATGGACACGGGAATGGGGTGGGGATGGGATGGGGCTGGACACGGGGATGGACACGGGGATGGACACGGGGATGGGGTGGGGCTGGACATGGGGATGGACACGGGGATGGGGTGGGGATGGGATGGGGCTGGACACGGGGATGGGGTGGGGATGGACACGGGGATGGGATGGGGCTGGACATGGGGATGGACACGGGGATGGGATGAGGATGGGATGAGGATGGACATGGGGATGGGATGGACACGGGGATGTGATGGGGATGGACACACAGCCGGGATGGGGATACAGGACACATGGCCGGGATGGACACACGGCTGGGATGGGGATGGACACAGGGATGGGATGGACACAGGGATGGGATGGACACAGGGATGGGGATGGACATGGGGGTGGGATAGGGATGGACGCAGGGATGTGATGAGGATGGACACACGGCTGGGATGGACACACAGCCGGGATGGGGATACAGGACACATGGCTGGGATGGACACGGGGGTGCAAGGGACACACGGCCGGGATGGGGATGGACATACAGCTGGGATGGACACACAGCTGGGATGGACACGGGGGTGCGATGGGGGTACAGGACACAGGACACTCCCCGGGGAGCAGAGCAGACACCGACCCACACCAAGCACCCATGGAAATGTGTGTCCGTACCTTTGTTAGCACCTCTCCCCAGAGCCATGGTGCAGGAGCGGGGTGCTCCCTGTATCTGCTGGGAGAGGAGCAAATATTCAAGTTATTTTACACTCAGCATGGCCACAAGTTGTGTTCAGGTGGTGTTGTCCAGTTGGAGTTTTTTAACAGAACCTCATCAAAACTAAACAAAAAGTCCTAGCACGGTGATCCTAAACCTAAAGCTGTTTTTAGTTCACCAAAGCCAAAAGAAGTGCTGCACAAATCGGAGTCTCTCTGCACTAAACCGGCATTTTGCTGCTCGCTGCTTTTCAGTGAAGTTCTTAAACCCTCACAGGGGTGTTTTCAGTTTTGTTCACTTCAGTATTTTGGCAATCAGGAGTTTAATTGGTTTTTCAGGCAGGAATCCTGATGTTTCAATCCTCTTTTGCACCATCCCTTGGCAAATAGAAATATTCTGGAAAAAAAGAGGGGGGGAACTTTCCTTTAAAAAAAAAAGGAAAAAGGTTGGAAACGCTGGAAATAAACACAAGACAGTGTTCATGTTTGTACTAATATTCAATCAGAAGTGATCCTGGGGATTTCCTCATCACATGCACACACATTGCAAGAAGATTGATGATCAGCAGGCTGAACAGGTTGGATGTTTGGGGTTTTTATTTTTTCCTGAGCAAGCAGCATGATTACATTTTAATCTGGAAAAAAAGAGGTACACCAGCACATCACCATTTGGCTTGTAACTCACTGAGTAGCTTCTGGGATTTGTTGTATAATATTTGTTAAATGGCTTAGTGGGAAAAAAAGAGCACAGAAGGAGCTCTAAAAATTATGAGATGAGAAGTCTTGTGGTAACGAAGAATATTTGCTCAAATGGATTGGGAAAGAGGAGACAAGCAGTAGAGCACATCAGTCATTTTCCAAATGGGAAGGAGCTCCTGGCTTCATGGTGACAAGAGAGATTTTTAATTCAATTTAAAAAAAAAAAAATTAAAAAGAAAAATGGAGAAAAAGAGAGAGAGATTGCTACATTAGTGCTGCGATGACAGGTTTTTCAGAGGAAAAAGGAGAGTGGAAATAAGGGGAGAAAAGGAATATATTCTTAGTCCTCTGAGCATTTTTTTTTTTTCATCACTGTAGCTGAATCAGAGCCAGATGCTGTTTATGTCAAAAACAAAACAAAAGACAAAGGCAAGGCGCTGCAGCCCAGAGCGGCACCGTCCCTCAGCTGCTCCTCAGCGCTCCAAATTAACCCCAGCACCCCCGCGGGGAGAAGGATATATTTTTGGGGGGCTGTTGATGCCGTGCGAGCACAACCAGCGCTGGAGGAGCTTGCCGGGACCCTGCGCAGCACATCCCACTTGTTGCTGCTGCTCTGCGGGGCCAGGGGCAGAGCCCGGGGGTGCGTGCAGCCCTGCGGCCCCGGGCTGTGCACAGCGAGGTTTCCGTGCCCCGCGGGATCCTGCTCCGCTCTGCTCTCACTGGCAGATCCTTCAGAGGAGATGAACTCAAAGCCGGGCTGGGAGGCTGGAGCGTGGGCTGCGTGTGCTGCACTGAGCCGTGGCAGAGGAGAACAACCTGACAGGGCAGGAGGGAAATTCCCCGGGTGCCGACAGCAAATCTGTTTCCCTGTGGACAAATCCCGCTCTTCCCCTGCCCACACTCCCCCGGGGGAAGGGGGTCCTGTCCCCCCCATTTCCCAGAGGGATGGACACCCCTGGCACACGGCTAAAGGATGGCTGCAGATGAGCCCTGAGCAGGAGAGCCGTTCCCTTCTTGCCCTTTTTCGCTCTATAAACCGAAACAGTCCGTGTCTTACCTCCTTATTCTTCTTCAGAAAACCAGCGCTGGCTGCTGTGGTTGGGTGGTGGGGTCTGTAACCCCCCTTAGTCTGGGGGTGATACAGCCTCAAAACTGCTCCTCTCCTGCCCTGAGCATGAGATTGGCCCTCTTGGAGAGCAATGAACCCCCCCAAGGTGCAGGTTCTCACCTTAACTTAATTTAACTGCTTCCTGCAGCGTTGAGAGGAGCCTGGAAATGTCCCTCAAGCCGCGGGAGATGTCAGTGCTGTTTCCCAAAGTTCCCAAATTTCACCCGCCGCCCCCCCGGTGTTCTCTCGGAGGTGCTGACGCTGCTGGTGCTGGTGTACCCCCTGCTCCAGGGCCTGGCCGTGCAGCTGCACTCGGCTCTCACGGGCAGATACATCCCAGGGACGCATTCCATCGCCTTCGTCAACTGCCTCAACGAGCAGATCGCCAGGGACATCGCCAGGTACGGGCACGCTTCCCCCGCTCCTCTGCTCCGGTGCTTCCAAAAGCTCAATGATTTCCTTGTCCCTCGGCGCTTTGCGTTTCTAGAGGGGTGAGGCCCTGGCACAGCGTGCCCAGGGAAGCTGTGGGTGCCCCTGGATCCCTGGCAGTGCCCAAGGCCGGGGTTTGGAGCAGCCTGGGATCGTGGAAGGTGTCCCTGCCAGACATAAGATTTAAGGTCCCTCCCAACACAAACCATTCTGGGACTCTGTGGTTCCCGAGCAATGCTCCTTCCCACTGCCTCTGTGTCGCCCTGGCCCAAGGAAAGCCGGCATTTGCCTCTGAAGTCAATGCCATGGTAACAGCGGGCAATTCTCAATTCATTTCACTGCCTTGCATTTGCAAGACCCGTTTTCGTGACCCTGAATTTCTGGGTTCTCAGATGGATTAAGCTCCAACCTGATGTTCTCTGATCTGCCACGGTCTTCATTCCTCCCTAGAACAAGAGAGACAACAAAATTCCAGGAGGGATATTTATAGACAGGGACAAAGCCCAGTGCTCTGACATGAAAATAAAGGAATTAATGAAAGGGGGTGCACCACAAACACTTGTGAGGCACCACTCTGCTCACCAGGCAAACTTCAGGGGGCGAGGGCTTCTCCTCGATTTTTTCCTTCTTCTGTTTTAATATATGAGATACTTTTGCACACAGAGGGTTTTTTTTTTTTCACACATCTGTCAGTCCCTGGCTCAATGGATGGTCTGTTCAAAGAACTGAACCCGTGTTGACTGGGGAAGTGTTTATGATGGACCGTGAAGTTTCCTGCAACACCTCCTGCGCTGTTTTCCTGCTGCCAAAACCCCTCCATCTCCAGCAAAGTGCTCCCAAACATGTTCAGGAACTGACAGGCTACTCAAAAGGGAGTTTGTGTCACCCTAAATGCTTCAACTGTGTTAAGAAATTCAAATAGAATTATGTCTGCGCCGCTCGGTGTCTCCTTAAAAAAAAAAAAAAAAGGAGGGACTGTACCTGGTGAAAAGAGCCTCAGTTCCTGAAAATGCCTCATCTTAACAGCCTTGCAAATGCCTTCCACACTTTGTTCCTCATCTTGCAGGGGAGGGAGAGGGGATAAATCACTCCCCCTCGCTGGGATATGTGTATCTCAGTTGTGGTTTTACTGGTGGAGTGATTATCCCTTTGTTCTGGAACCGGGAGCAATGAGCCCTGCTTCCCGGGGATGACACAGGACTCCTACACTCACTTCCCCCCGCTCCTTTTCCTGTGCTGTCCTGTTAATTCTTCCTTTGCGCCCCCTCCAAGGGATCGGTCTGCAAGGAAGTTTTCCGCTGGCTCGAGGAGAAGGGGTCCAGGTTTTGGGAAAGCAGAAGAGCTGCAGGGGGAATTGAGCATCTCGAGAGCTTCCTGCCTGTCCTGGGAGGAGCTGACCCCCTTGGCTGGCTGGGGTCACCCGACTCACCCAGCCCCAGCTGCTGCCTCGGATCCGTGCTCATCATTTTCTCTGCTTTACTGCTAATTAATATTTAATCTGTCTCGCTCCAGGGCCCATTGTGGGGCACAGACAGAGAAACACACGACTAAGTGCCCAACCCAAAGCTATCGTGCATTATGCAGACATTTTCCACAGATCACATTCAGCCCCTTACAATGCTCTCTGTTCCCCTGGTGGCCTCTTGCTGCTGCTCAGCTTGCTGGGACAAAGTTCAGGATCTCAGTTAGGATCTCAGTTTTCTGGGACAGAGCACCAAAACCAAAAGGTTCCTGTGCTGAAGGGCCTCGAGAGTCGCAGGCAGCAAATCCAGACTGGTCTGTGCCATGTGTGACACGGCAGGCACAGCAGGGGCGGCTCTGCTCGTGCTGCTGCACTTTGTCGGTCTGAAGATTAACTCAAGATGCTCCACGAGCATTTAATGCCTGCAACTGCCTACACATGGCGAGAGCAAACAGCCCTGAGCCTCCTGGGGGGCTTTTCCTCTCCAGCCACGGTCCCCCCGAGGCAGCGTTAAAGAAAACCAAAGGTGGAGTCGCTGGTGCCCTGCCTGAAGGGACGGCTGCCACCTCTGTGACGCGGGCCAGACGCTGCTCTGGTCACAGAACACAACATTTGCTCCCCTTCCTTCTAAAACTCCTCCCTGGGATTGCTTCAGCACTCTGTAATCTCGGAGGTGTCGCTTCAGCTGGCAGCTCTGCAACAACAAACCAGCCCACGACTGACGGAGACAGCCGGAGGGAAGGGATTCCTCTGGGCCTCGGATTTCTGGGGCATTTTTTGCAGCTCCCAAACTCGGCACAGGGAGGGTCCCAGAGCCCTGCCAGGAGGGCCTGGTCTGAAGCACCTCCAGCCAAAGGTCACCTTTGCCTCTGTTCTCTCAGGGTAATAAGTAACCCAAAATTCCCCGGTGTCAAGCCGCTGCTGCCAGTCCTGGGCAGCAGGGAGGAATGTGCCCATGTGTCTTGGTTTGGAAAGACAGCTGTCTGCCAGGGAAAGCTGGAGCCTCCCTTGGAATGGAGAATGTAAACCCCCTTCCCTCCAAATTATTATAATTCTGCAATTAGGGGCTTTCAGGCGAAGATACGGGAATGGAAGTAACAGTTCTTTACTAGGAATATATTAAAAAAAAAAAAAAAAAAAAAAAAAAAAAAAAAAGGAAAATACAAATGTAGTAGTACCAAAAAAAAAAAAAAAAAAAAAAAAAACCAAGCAAGGAAGCAAACAAAAATCCTGGGAAAAACCCTGACAGGGTCAGGGATACGACCCGGCACCCTGGTGGTCAGGGTGTTGGAAGCAGTCCAGATAAATCCTCCTGGAGTAGCAGCTGTGGTTCTGTGGAGTAGAGATGGTCCTGTAGAAAATCCAGTAGTGATGAGATGGGTCCGGTCTTCCTCCTGGCATCCAGTGGAAAAACAGGATCCCTCGTGTCCTTCAGTGCCAGTTTTTATCCAGCTGGGAACAGCTGGCTCCTCCCCACTGTGTGGAGATCTCACAATCATGTGTCCTGTCACTGGTGGGCCCTGATGGCCCATTATCAGATGTCCCCTGGAGGATGGAGGGTGGTGACAGAGAGAACAAACACTGCCCCACCTGGGTTTAACGGCTGGGACGTTATCAGGAGGCGTCCGACCCTATCCATGGAATAGAATACACTTTTTAGGTTACATGACCCAAGACACCATGGTGGGGGGTGGTGAGCCCCGAGCTGGGCTGGCACTGACTCCCCTCCTGTCTCCCCCAGGGCCATCATGGATAAGAGACTGGCTGCCTGCGTGAACATCCTGCCCAAGAGCTCGGCGTTGTAAGTTGGGCTGGATATTCCCCAGGAGGGGAGGCAAACCTGGGCTCTGCAGGGAGGGAAGGAGGGATGGACACAGCGCTCGGTTTCCAGAAGCTGCCGGCTCCTTTTGCTGTTGCAGCTGGTGGGGATGAGTCCCACCGTGCTCACTGAGGAGCAGAGATGCTCCCATGACCCTGGGGATCATCCATTCATTGGTTATTTGGCCACACAGCTGTTTAGGGTTTATGGTCCTGAGGACGTGGTGCCTGTTATTAGAGGCTCCAAAAAGCAGCCAAGGTGGGGATCAGAAAAGGCCTTTACAAAATTAAGCAGCTTTTTCAGGCAGGAGGAACAGCGGGTTTGACCTTGGAACAGGCCCAGCCCTGCTCTGCAGGTGTCCTCACTCGTTAGAGGGGTTCAAGAGCAAAGCCCCCACACAGCTTCTCCTCACAGAAACCCCCTGGCAGGGGTGAGGAGCAGATCCCAGCAGAGCTTCCCTCAGGAGGGGAGCCCCACAGTGCACCCCATGTCCCACCTGAGGGCAAACACGAATTCCCTTTACCCACCACTTCCCAAAGAGCCGGAGCAGCGCTGCTCCTGCACGGCCCTGGCAGCTCCAGCCGGGTTCTGCTCCGTGCCCTGCTCAGGAGACACCGGAGCCCTCCCGAGCAGCAGCCCGGCAGGCAGATGAGATCAGGACGGGCTCCTGGCAGAGGAAATGCTCTGAAAGGTCACATCTGACTCATGAGAAGTGCAGCTCCTCTCCTGCAGGGAAAGAGGAAGAAAGCTCAGCCACAATCCCTGCACTGTCCCCTGTCACTGCCCAGAGCGGGGCCACCGCCACAGGACACCCCAGCCCCAGCAAATCTGCCCCGCCGGCCCCCCTGGGCAAAATTCTCTGGAGGAGCCTCTGGTCCATAAATCCGGGGTGCTCACTCACGTGCTCAGCAGTTTTGGGGCCAGCAACGCTTCTTGAGGCACTTTGTAAAGAAATGGCCACGGGCAAAAAAGTAACCGAGGGTTGGCATGGCCACGGCCAGAGCTGGATTTGCTGATGCTGCTTTTCTTTTAAATCCAGGTATTTCTGGAAAGGGGAACTGGAGGAATCCACCGAAATACTGCTGGTAAGTGATCATTCCCCACGTCACAAAAATCCCTGTTGCAAACGGCCCCAGCTGGAAGGGGCTGAGGGGAGGTTTGGGGAGGGTGGCACCAGCTGCTGGGTTTGGGGACATCCCCCAGGGAAGAGCCCTGGAAAAGCTCCTGTCACAGTGGAACTGTGGAGCTGCAATCAGGATCCCTCCCTCCCTCCCTTCGCACCTCCCTTAGGGCTTGTTTCGGTTTTTCACTCCCCACAGCTGGTGAAAACAAGGACGTCCAAAATAGGGGAATTGTCCAACTACGTCAGGTGAGGCTCCAGGGGAGCACTGGGTGTCCCATCCGAGGTAGGGACACCTCCTGCTCCAGTTCCCTGAGCCCCTTCCCACCCGGGCTGGGTTAGGTGCTCCTGCTGCATCTTAAAAGCCAGAAAAACCCAGAGATGGCATCAGCAATAAAAGGAAAAGGTGGCAGAAATATGGACTGCTGGGCTTCAGCCCAGCCCTGCGTGCTGGATTCCAGGAGGGATTCTCCTCCTCACGCTGGTTATTCCCTGACAGGATTTCCTGCCTTTCCCGAGCTGGGAGCACGCTCAGCTTTGGGCCAGGCCCCCGGCAGTTTGTGGTAAACCCCAAAGTCAGGGCAGAATTCCCACGTGGCAGAAAAGGAGCTGCGGGTGCTTTGAAGAGCGGGAGGGCGCGGGGCCGGGAGCGCGGAGCCTCCTGCGGGGCTGACTGTGCTCCGCCTGTTCCCGCTCCAGATCCATCCATCCCTTCGAAATCCCCGACATCGTCAGCCTGCCCATCGAGCAAGGAAACCCTCTCTACCTCAGATGGATGGAGGAGAACGTCCCGCGGGACTGAGGAGCGAAACGTGCGGCTCGCTTCTGGGCACACCGGGACCCCGCCGAGCCTTTCTCTTCTGGGGTTCGGGGTGGGGAACCCTCCGCTCCCCGACCTGCCCCGGAGCCGCCGCAGCCTGAGCCGCCGGCACCCGTGGATGAGGATACGCGGAGATGTTCCCGTCGGGCGGCTCGGGGCTGCCTCGGGCTGTCAGCAGCGAATTCCAGCCGGGAGCCGCGGCCCGGCAGCCCCCGCAGTGCCTTGTGTCCCCCACAGCCAGCCCCGAACCCCGCCCGGGCCCCGCTCCCCGCATCCTGCCCCGCTCTGCCTCAGTTTCCCCAGCCCGGGCGCTGCAGGATGTGGCCGCGCCTGACGCAATCCGAGGAAGGAGCGAACTGCAGCAAACCCGGCCAGGATCCAGCAGGAGCCCAGAGCAGCTCAGTCCCGGAGAGCTGGGGTGAGCTGGGCAGCGCCCACGGCCAGCTCCGGGGACACCAGTGCCACCAGGAGCACGGCACTGTGTCCCCGTCTCCCCACCTGAGCGGGGCCTCTCTGCCCAGCGGAGCTTTGTGAAAAGATCCTGATGTTTGTGGGGTGTAACTTAGGGGGTATTTCCGAGTTCTTTATGTGGCTGGGAAGGGAGCAAGCAGCGTTCCTTACCTGGGCAGGAGAGGCCTGGGCCGGGCTGGCAGAGCTCAGGGCACCTGGCACGGAACACAGAACACAGCCCAGCAGCACCAGCTGCCCCGCCGTGGGCACGGGGCACCCCAGCTCAATAATCCCCACGCTACAAAAAAAAACAAAAACCCAGTGATACTGAAAAAAAAAAAACCAAAACCCTTTTTAATTGTACATCAGGCATATTAATTACAACTCGGGCATAACGAGAGTTGCTTATGAGTTCAGCAACCCGAACTCAGAAATCAGAAGGTGCACAGAGCTGTTACAATCTCTATCACAGCGAATGCAAAATATACTCTGCAACAAAAATGCTTTTAAAGGCTCCACGTTCAATTCTCTGCAAGAAGCCAGGAGAGGGAACAGAGAGGGAGCAGAGAGGAGCCAGGGCCACGTCCTGTGGGTGCTTCCAGGGGTGTGATGTCCGCTGGCATATCCCACTGGCACAGCCCTGGCACAGCTCCTGGCAGCCCCTTGGGAGGGGCTCCATAGGCACTAAGAAAGGGAAATATTCGAAGTGATGCTTCCAGGACAAAGCTAAGGCAGGACAGGGAGTTCTCCAGCTGCTGGACACCGCCCTGCCAGGCATGGGGGGTGTCCTGGCAGCACCTCTCCCAAAAGGACAGGGACACTCTGCTCCGGATGAGCTGAAATCCCAGGAGCACGGGCAGGACAGGACCCCACAGCCCACACGGCCCATCCTCCATCCCATGGGACAGCCACGGCGGCATGGGGCAGAGATGAGGGGGACATTAAAAACATCTCTCTCTCTCTAAAGGAAAAACATCTAACACATCTATCTGATATTGGAATCTTTAAAAAGCCAACTGCTCCTGCCCAGCTGGCAGTATTGCTTTGTGAGAGGAGGGAGCTGCTCCTTCTGTCCTGCAGACAAATCAAGCCCAGGGCTCACAAACATCAGCACGGGGGGAAAGGCACGGCCAGGAGGTCACAGGGGTGGTGACAAGGACCCCAGTACAGCCCCCTCCCCTGCCCCCGCTGTCCTCTTCAGCCGTTTTTGGTTTGTCTGCTGGTTTGGCACATTTGGGATGAAGATTCCTGTAGAAACAAAGGCCTCGGGCTCCAGTCTGCGAAGTGCCCACGGTGGTTTTAAGGCACAGGAGGATTGTTTTGGACGATCTCTTCCAAGATCGTGATTGTCAGGACGGGGAAATGAAGCGGGTGCAGCACCACACACAGTCCAGGTTGTGGGGTGAGAGCGCATCTGCCCCATGGCTGCAACAGCCACGCGTGGGCTGGCTTGGGGGCATTTCCCTCTCACGTAAAACAAACCACATTCCTGCCATGAATGGATTCGGGATCAGGTGGAAAACCCCGAGAGCCGTCCCCATTTTCCCGCGGGCACAGGGACGAGCTGCGAGAGCCCAGGGACGAGGAGGGGTTGGTGTTTTGGCAGCAGGATCCCCTCGAGGCTGCTCGACGAGCCAGGCTGTGCCAGGCACAGGCCGAGGTCCCTCTGTGGGGTGCCCCCCGAGCAGCTGCTCCAGCTGTGCCAGGGGGACCCTTCTGGAAGGGCCGGACTCTCTCAGTGCTCTGCCAGGAGGGCAGGGCTGGGCCACGCTCTGCATGGGCACAGCCGAGAAACAAAAAACTGTTAACATTAAAAAAATAAAAGGGAGAACGTCAGGGCTTCGGGTTTCATTCCTGGGCAACCCTGCCGGCCTGGGCGCTGCCTCCACCCGGGAGGAGGGACCGGCACCTCTCCCGTGCCTCACGGGCTTCCCCAGCGGCCCCCATCTCCTCCGCGTCGGCTCCGGGAGAGGTTTCGGGGCTGGCGGGGCTCAGTATGGGGTGGTGCCTTCCCACTCCACCAGGTACTGCACCTTCCCGTCCAGCGTCACCCTCCGCGCCAGCACCTGGTACTTCTCCCCGCACACCAGCCGGCCCGCGGCCCCGAAGTAGCTGCTGATGGAGGACTTGAGGTGGGACAGCGAGGAGTCGTCCTCGCTGATGCTCTCGAAGGTGTGGCTGTCGATGCCGTCGTCGGCGCGCTCGGGGCCGGCCGCCGCCTCGCTGCCCTCGGGGGTGGTGGCGGTGCCCTCGGGGGTGGTGGCGGCCGGGCGCCCGCCCAGCTCGGCCCCTCCTCTCCTCTTGCCCCCCGAGGCGTAGGCTGGCACCGCCAGTTTGCGCTTGCGGCTGCCCACGGTCCTGCGGGGAGCGCAGGGCACGAGTGAGGGCGGCGCCCGGAAGGTGCCCCCCAGCCCCCCGTGCTGCCTTCCGCAGGGGCCAGGCCTGGAATTTGGGGGAGCCCAGCGAGGACCACCCAGTCAGCGCCGCTCTGCGAGCCCCAGCCCGTTCTGGGACACGGGGAGGAGAAATTCCCCAGGGTGGGACGTGGAAAGGGGAGACACGGGCTCTGCCCCCCCGGCCGTGCCAGCGGGACCCCTCCAGAAGGGGACAAGGGGCACAGCCCTCACCTGGACTCGTAGGAGAGGCTCGTGGTGGCCGAGCCCGAGGTGCTGGTGGCATCTGTGGAGTCCAGGTCCGACAGGAAAGTCTGTCCTGAGCTGGCACTGCGGAGGGGACAGGGTGGGATGGGACAGGCCGGGACGCAGCATCGCCGCACCCCTGACCCCCACAGCCCTGCTCCGGCCGCACGGACCTTCTCAGGCTCTGGATCTCGTCCAGCGTGAAGTCGAAGATGCTGGCCAGGTGGTGGTTGGTGCTCCAGGCCGAGGTGAAGTCGCTCTGTCCCAAAAAAACCACCAAGCTCACTCCTCACTGCCAGGCGCTGGGTGCTGCCCACACCCCGCCGCTGCCACCCCGTGCCCGGAGCGAGGGGCAGGAGCTCTCCCTGCCCTCGGGAGCGGGGACAGCTCGCTGCAGACAGGAGGAGGAGGAGGAGAAGCACTCACGCTGGGAATGGCATCCTCCAGCAGGAACTTGGCCCTCTTGCGCCGCGCTCGCCGCTTCTGCTGCTGGAGCTGCCGCGGCAGGAGGCTGCAAACAGGGCGTGAGGGGGGCGCGGGCGGGGGGCTGGGGGCCGCCGCGGGGGTGTGCGGGGCGACGGGGCCACTCACCCCTCCTTATGGGCGTGTTTGCTTTTCCCCCTCTTCTTCAGCTCGCAGGAGCCGCTCTCGCCCTCGCCGGGGGCTTTCTCCGGCAGCACCTTGCTGGGGGGCGTCGGGGGGACGCGGATCCGCAGGCGGAAGATGCATTTCTTCTTTTTAATCTCCTTCCCGCACAGAAACCTGGGCGGCAGAGCAGAGGGAGCAGCCCTGAGGGGGGCTGGCATGGGAGCGTCCTGCATCCCACCCTGCATCATCCCTCTCTCAGGGAGCATCCTGCACCGTCCCTCATGCAGGGAGCATCCTGCACACCATCCTGCATCATCCCTCACTCAGGGAGCATCCTGCACCTGATCCTGCACTGTCCCTTGCCCAGGGAACATCCTGCACCCCATCCTGCACCGTCCCTCACTCAGGGAGCATCCTGCATCCCATCCTGCACCATCCCTCTCTCAGGGAGCATCCTGCACCCCATCCTGCATCATCCCTCTTTCAGGGAGCATTCTGCACCCGATCCTGCACTGTCCCTCATGCAGGGAGCATCCTGCACCCCACCCTGCACCGTCCCTCACTCAGGGAGCATCCTGCACCCCACCCTGCACCGTCCCTCACTCAGGGAGCATCCTGCACCCCACCCTGCGCCGTCCCTCGGCCAGGACTCACCTGCTTTTGTAGCTGTTGAGGGCGTTGAGGAGGTGGGGGCCGCGCTCCGAGATGGGGGTCCCCGTGAGCTGTGGGACAGGGGGCGGGCAGGGCTCAGTGCCCACTGCGGTTGTGCAAAAGCACAAGGGGCAGGGGAACCCAAACTCCGGCTTTTGGCTGCTGCCCAAGGCCGGGCAGGGAGGGAGGGAGGGAGGGAGGGAGCCGAGGCCGGGCCTGGCACTGCCACCCTCGGGGAGCCGCCCGGTCCTGCCCCTGGACAGGTTCCCACCAGCGCTTCCCCCAGCTCTAGCTCCCGCGAGTGACGCTCCGACAGGGAAAATCCCGGCGCAGAGGAAGGGGATTAAGCTCCCTGGAGCAGGAGCTGCCGCGCTGAGCGCTGCACGGCTGGGGTTGTATTTCTCACTCCCACGGCTGCCCGGGCCCGGGGGGTGTTTGTACCTTCCCGAGCTGCAGAGGGTCCCAGTGGTGGTTCACAAAGGCCAGGATCTCCTCGAAATCGAAGTACTTCTTCTTGCTCTGCACACCCAGGTTGTAGAGGGCGAGGTGGACGATGTCCACCCTGCAGCAAAGAGGGGCACGGGGTCAGCAGCGCTGGCGGCATGGTGCCACCACCGTGCCCTGCTCTGCCAGAGCCACAACAGCTCCCAAAGCCACCTCTGGAACCTTCCCACCCTTCACAGGGGAAGCAGCCCAGCCCAGAGGCGGATCCCAGAGGGTGCCACAGCCAGAACAGCATCCCTTGAGCTTTGGGGAGTGGTGGGACGCTGCCTGCAGCCCGGGGAAATCCCAAACACACGATCCTAGAACGCTTCGTGTTGGACGGGGGCTGAAAAATCATCCAGTCCCACTCCCTGCCATGGACAGGGACACCTTCCACTGAGCAGGCTGTTCCAAGCCCTGTCCAGCCTGAACACTTCCAGGGATGAGCCAGCCCCATGTCCCAGAGCCACCTGGGCACATTCCAAAGGACGCAGAGCCCGTTTCTCACCATCTCAGGGGCAGGCGCTTGATGTACTCCGGTCCCTGGTTGCACACAGAGCAGAAAAACACATAGAACCTGGAAAACATCGGGGAGCACGCTGGGAGTGAGGATCAGCCCCGGAGCCATGCAGGGCCCAGGGATGGGCCCGCTGGGACAGCAGGGCCGGGAGGAGCAGGGCTCTGTGGGACAGGGCCACCTGACCCATGTGGGTGTCGGGTGGATCAGGGGGACACAGGTGCCCATCTGTCTCCCCCCGGGGAGCCGCCTCAGCGAAGCCCCCGGGGCTCGTACCGGTCTCCGAACATCATGGGGTCGCTGAGGCACTGGGTGCAGGCTTCGTGGAACCACTGCCGGCAGCGGTAGCACTGCAGCATCTTCAGGTACCACCTGGGCAGGGACAGGAGGGTGACAGTGAGGGCAGAGTGTGGCAGCCGCTGCCCCAACCCCTCCCAGACACTGCCCCAACCCCTCCCAGACACTGCCCCAACCCCTCCCAGACACGGAGCCCGCACCAGGGAAGGAAAGCGTGTCCCCAGCTGCTATTTCTGGAGCCCCAGAGAGCAGAGGGGAGCCAAGCCTCCGGCCCCAGGGCAGTGCCCTGCAAGGCTGGGATCAAACATCCCCAGCCTGCTCCCTTTTCCCCACGAAGCCCACGGTGACACGCGGGCAGGGCCTTACTCTCCGGGCCCCCCGCAGTAGCAGTAGCACTGCTGCTGGTTGGTGCGGTGCGGGGAGTCCCACTCCAGCAGCTCGGGGTTGTAGGACAGCACCATCTTCACGGCTTGCAGCGTCCTGGCAATGGCTCCTTTCTTCAGGGCACCCCCTTTCTGTGGGGAGAGCCGGGGTCAGCGGGGCTGCGCAGGGAGCGCGTCCCGCCCCGCTCCGCACGCAGCCGGGAACTCACCCGCACGGCCAGGGCGAAAATGCAGCGGCGGCAGAACCACGGCGTGCCCAGCGGGCCCTCGCCGCCGCTCGCCACCGGGATGTGGCACTGCTGGTGATAACCTGCGGGACGGACCGGCATCAGCCCCGCCCGGGGCCGGACGCGGCAGCGCCCGGGGTGGGACGGCCGCACTCACCCAGCCCGCACTTCCCGCAGATGAGGATTTCGTTCCTGGGGCCCGATTTCTTCCCCAGGCAGATGCTGCACTTGGGCTCCTCCCCCGGGACGCCGGCTGTGGGACGAGGGTGACAGAGGTGGCACGGCCACGTCCCCGCGTGGCGGCACGGCGGCGGGGAAGGGCGGCCGGGCAGCACTCACCATGCTGGATGTCCTTCCAGAGGACCCAGTACTTGGAGTTATCCTCAAACGTGACCAGGCAGCTCTGCTTGGAGCCGCTCACCTGTCGGGAGAGAGCGGCAGGAAGGGGCTGTGGGTCAGCTCCCATTCCCAGCCCTTCCCCGCCTTCCTCGGAGCCCGCTCCCGTCTCTGGGAGCCGCGGCAGGTCGGGTTTGGGGCAGGACGTCAACCCAAAACGTCCCGCCGACCGCAGAGCCAGGCCAGCACCCCCCGAGCCGCCAGCAGAGCCGGGGGACGGCACCGGCCCCGCGTTCCAGCGCGTTACCCTCTTGATCTTGCCGAGGTAGTAGAGCCCGTCTGTCCAGCGGCACAGCACGTACTGCCCCTCGCTCAGCCTGACCGTCAGCTCCCGGCAGCCGCTGCCCCTCCGCGCCGGGCCCGCTGCCGGCTGGACACGGCCGGCGGCCGCGTACACATCCCGGATCAGCGGGCTCAGCTCGGGGGTGTCCATGGGCACAGCCTGCAGGGACACAGCGCTGTCACCTGCCCGCCGGGCACAGCGGCTCCTCGGCCGGGCACAGCGGCTCCTCGGCCGGGCACAGCGGCTCCTCGGCCGGGCACAGCGGCTCCTCGGCCGGGCAGGGCCGAGGCTGGAGGCGGCTCAGCCCCGCCAGCAGGGGCTCGGGACGCTGCAAAGCAGAGCTGGTGAGAAGGCTCCTTTCCACGAAATCACGGGAGCAGCCAAAATCTTTGCTGCTGGTGGAGAAGAGGGGGTTAACCCCCGGCAGGCTCCCACGGGCACCGGGACACGCCACGGGTCCGCGTGGTTCGGATTTGGGAAGGGGCGCGTGAGGAATAAAAGCTTTACGTTTACTGTGATTTTAAAATCGCGATTTCCGCGCGGTTCTGTGGGCTCCCAAACCGCCGGCACCGCTGCAGGAGTAGGGATGCGCCAGCACCACCCACAGCGAGCGAACCCAGGCGGCCAAATGTCACCGCCACGAGGTTTGGGGCGCAGGAGGCAGAGAAACCACCCAGGGCAGAGCTGCGATCGCAAAGGACACCGCGGAAACGACTCGAAGGGGACTTCTCTCCCCGTGGCGCTCCCGTCACGGCCACACGCGTGGCCTCGTGGCACCACGCGTGTCCCGGCGCCGCGGATCGCGACACGAGCCCGCTCTGCCCGGCCCCTGCCACCCACGAGGACTCTCCCGCTCCCCGGGAGCCGCGGCGTGGGCAGAGCCATCCCACTCACGGCAAAGCCCGGCGCTCACCAACCGCGACGCGTCCCGGCAGCGGCACCCGCCGGGTCCCCGCGCGGGAGCGCGGCGGCGGCTCCGCTCCGCGACCCCGGGGCTCCCGCACACCGCCGAGCTTCCCTCCGCTCCCCGCGGGGCCCCCGCCGCTCCCTTCCCTTCCCTTCCCTTCCCGGGGGCTCCCGCCGCTCTCCCCCCGGCCCCGCGGGCACGTGTGGGAGCTCCCAGGCCGCTCCCGGGCCGGGCCGGGCCCCCGGTGGCACCTGCCGGGGGTGGCCGCGGGCAGCCCCGGGCGGCGGCAGCGGCCCGGCCGCCATTGGCTCATTCAAAGGCGGCCGCGGCGCCGTCCGCCCGTCTGTCTGTCCGTCCGTCTGTCTGTCCGTCCGTCCGCCCTCCCGCCCGTCCCGCCGGTGCCGTGCGCGGCCGCCCTTACCGCGGGGCGCTCAGCGGGCGCTCGGGGCGCGGGCCCGGGGCGCTGCGGGGCGCGGCGGGGGCCGGGCACGGAGCGCCATCTTCCCGCGCTTCCCCCGCGCTCCCGCCGGCATTGACGTCCCGGTTATGCAATTAGCGGGGCCGCCCCCGCCGCCTCCCACGGGTCCGGTCCCACCGCAGCGCAGCGCATCCCCGCGGCACCCACCGGCACCGCACGGCCCCGACCCGCACGGCGCGCACCCGCCGGCACGGAGCGGACCGGCGGAGAGCGGACCGGCACCGACCCACCGGCACGGACTGGCATCGATAGGAACCGACCCGACCGGCGCGTCCCGGTTCGGCACATCCCGGCTCGGCCCTGCCCGCTGCTCCGGGGAGCGCTGGCGGCATCCCCGGGGCCAGGACGGGGCAGCCAGGGTCGGCCGTGGAGAGGCGCCGTGACCCTGTGCCACAGGCGGGACCTCCCCTCCTGTCCCCCTCCGGGCCGCGGACAGTCCCGAAGCCAGGACCGCCTTCCCCCGGTGCCCCGGGTGGGATGCGGGAGGGGTGGGATGCGGGCAGTGCCTGAGCGGCGTTGTCCCGAGAGGGAACGACCTGTGCTCGCCGGGATTCCTGGAAGCGGGAGCAGCCTCTCAGCCTTTTCTCTGAATCTCACACAGAAAGCCAATCGCTGTAAAAAAATGCTCTGGTGCGTGCCAAGAAGAAATGTGTAGGATTTGCTGTTTGTTGGAAAGCGATCCTGAAAAAAGCAATGTTTTCCAGGCTGCTCGGGCCATAGGAGAGCTGGTTCCCAGCGCCGGGTTTGGGCCAAGAGCGAGCAGAGCCCGTACGGCTTTCCCCGTCCCTGGGGGATGAGCTCCGGGAGCTGGGGTGCAGCAAAGCTTGAGCTGCAAGCGAGCAGCTCCCGGGTGCCGGGACTGAGCCTCCCTTTCAACACCCGACACTTGGGAATGGTTTATTTAATCCAGCTTTCCCGTAAAACACCGCTCCTTGCGATGCTGCACCTGCGGAGGGGCGATTCCCTGAGCCGTGGGTCCGGCACGGCCGCTCTGCCGCTCCCCGTGCGGGGCTGCTGCGTGAGGAGAGCCGCGTGTGCCGAGCCGAGCCGAGCCGAGCCGCATCCCCGAGCAGCCGCGGGCCCCAGCTCCCCGTGAGTCACACCGGGAGCAGCGTGAGTCACCTCGGGACTAAAATAACCCCGGAGGAACCGCGCCGCTCGCTCCGTGCCTTGGGGCTGCCGCCTTCGCCCCGAATCCCAGGGCTTTGCTGCGCTCCGGGACAGCGTTCCTGTCCCAGCCTGTCCCCGGGGCCACCGGGCCAGCGCCGCCCTCCTCCCGGGCCCCGGGCTTGGTGCCGGCGGCGTGGTGCTTGCTCGCCGCAGGAATGCGGATGGTGCGACACGGAAATCAAACGCTGGATCGAGTTCACCGGGGGGGGTACGCAGGGAGAATCCGGCTGAAACCCTTCCGCAGGGAGGGAGAGCGCTGGGACAAAAGTCTCAAACAAAAATGGGGGGGAAGCCCAGAATTTGAGAAGTATCCTGTATTTTCTAACCAGAACGAAGCACCATAGTTACAGCAACATAAACCAGATTTAACCCTGGTTTCTTTGCAGGTGCTTCAGTCACAGCATCCAGCGAGCCTGGTGTCAGATTGGACTGCAGTGAGCTACTGGTGCTGCCCTTCTCCTCTTCATCTTCCTTCTCTCCTTCTCTTCATCCTCCTCTCCCTCCTCTGCACACCCACCTATCCCCCGGATATCCCATTTCTTTGGGGTCGTGGCCCCCGGCCGGTGCTGGAGCGGGGCTGTGACGGTGCCTGGACCCTGTCCGGTATCCCGGGCTGTCCTGCTCTCTGTGCAGGAACAGGGCAGGGCTGCCCGGCGCTAAAAGCAGATTTTTCTGTAAGGAAAGGAAGAGAAATGAACGAACGAGAGCCCCAAAAGAGATGCAAAGCTGAGGGCAGCAACCCCACAACCTCCTCGGCCAGGGAGCACAGGCTCCAGGGCAGGGCTCCCGGCTCCATCCCCGCCACGGAATTCCCAAACAAAACCAGCTTTTGCAGGAGGTTTTGAATGAAACCTCGTGTAGTTGACTACTCCAAACTCTCTTTTTTTTTTTCCCCTCTAAAACTTTTAATTGCCCCCCGTAGGCCGCAGTAGCCGGGCGGGGAGGTGCAGTGCTGCTGGCAGGGGATGGAGCAGCCGGGGAATCACGGCCGGGCTGGAGCGGAGCCTGCGGAGTGTGCAGGGACAGCAGCTCCCAGCGCTGCCTCTCGGCTTTGAAAAGCGCCCAGAACTCGTTGCAGCCTCTTTTCACAGTGTTTTTCTTTCTTTGAAAACAGGAGTGGGAGGAGGGGTTGGATGTTGGCGTGTAGCCTTGGAGACCGAAGCCGAGGAATATTGAATGGAAACCCAAACACGGAGCTGCCTGGGAGCTGCAGGCCTGGCCTGGAGATCGGATCTGCAGGAACGGCTCCCGCTGGCCGGGCTGGGCGACCCGGAGCGGGTCCCGGGCCACCTGGGGCTGCGGGAGCAGCCGGATCAATGGGACACAGCCCTGGCAATAGAAGGGGCTCCCACAAGTTGCTCATTCCCCCTCTCTTCCCTCTGCCCCCAGGGTCTCCACCCCACCACCTCTTCACTGAAGCCACCTGACTGACCAAACAACCGGTTCGAGCCTCCGTGTGCAAGGTTTGAGTTCTTTCCCTGTCCCGAACAAGGGCTTAAGAAGCCAAAAATCTGGGTTTTTTTTTCATTCTATTAGTCCACTAACAAAAAAAAAAAAAAAAAAAAAAAAAAAAAAAAAAAAAAAAAAAAAAAAAAAGAGAGAGAGAGAGATTTTTCCCTCCAAACCTTGTCCCTGATTACTTCAGTAACTGCAGGAGCATTTTGACCCTTTGCCAACCTGGCCGCTGCTGATTTAACTCCCGAAAATCCCCCGCGATTCCTCTGCACCCTTTGATTTGATGCAGACAGAACACAAATCGATAAAATCACACAGAAATGATTCGCCGGGTCAGAGAGCTCTCGCTATCCCCTCCGATTCCAGCCCCTTTACATGCCAGCCGCTCCCTTGTCGGGAGGCTTTTGCGGGTCTGGGAGCGGAGCGGGGCCGGGAGCGGAGCGGGGAGCGGAGCGGGGCCGGGAGCGGGGCCGGGAGCGGAGCGGGGCCGGGAGCGGAGCCGGGAGCGGAGCAGGGCCGGGAGCGGAGCCGGGAGCGGAGCGGAGCCGGGAGCGGAGCGGGGCCGGGCCGGGAACGGGAGCGGAGCGGAGCCGGGAGCGGAGCGGGGCCGGGAGCGGAGCGGGGCCGGGAGCGGAGCCGGGAGCGGAGCGGGAGCGGAGCCGGGCCGGGAGCGGAGCGGGAGCGGAGCCGGGCCGGGAGCGGAGCGGGGCCGGGAGCGGAGCGGGGCCGGGAGCGGAGCGGGGCCGGGAGCGGAGCCGGGCCGGGAACGGGAGCGGAGCGGAGCCGGGAGCGGAGCGGGGCCGGGAGCGGAGCGGGGCCGGGAGCGGAGCGGAGCCGGGAGCGGAGCGGGGCCGGGAGCGGAGCGGAGCCGGGAGCGGAGCGGGGCCGGGAGCCGGGCCGGGAGCGGAGCCGGGCCGGGAGCGGGGCCGGGAGCGGAGCCGGGCCGGGAGCGGAGCGGGGCCGGGAGCGGAGCGGAGCCGGGAGCGGAGCGGGGCCGGGAGCGGAGCGGGGCCGGGAGCGGAGCGGAGCCGGGAGCGGAGCGGAGCCGGGAGCGGAGCGGAGCCGGGAGCGGAGCGGGGCCGGGAGCGGAGCCGGGAGCGGAGCCGGGCCAGGAGCGGAGCCCCGCGGGATCCCCGGCTCCGGCCGGGGCTGGCACGGGCAGCCCGAGCCCCTGGAGCCCTTCCCGAGGGTGGAAATGCCCTCGGAAGAGATCCTCGGGGCCGGGGAGGGGCTGCAATCACCAGCAGGGCAGATCGGTCTGAGGTTCGGCTGTGCCTTTGAGAGGAGGAGCGCCGGGCATGGGTTCGTGTTTGTTTATTGAGAGAGGATTTGATCCGTATCAGTCTCTTTTTTTTAAACTGAGCTCTCTCTGTGGGCTCTGCTGAAGGGCTGTGGGTGCTCTCCCAGCGAGGCAGGTTGGAGGGAAATGCACAAAGGGGTGTTCTGGGCATTTCTGCAGCTCCTGAGCACGGCTCCAAAAGGATTTTCCTTTCCCCAGAAAGAAGGAAAGAAAAAAGCAAGGAAGGGAAGTGTAACACAGCTCAGTTTTTCTACAACAACCCCCCATCACCACACCTCGGATCCACTCAATTCCCTACCTGACAGCAAAAACAACACCATGCCTTCCTTCAGCTAGCGAGATTTATTCAGGAAATAAATAAAATTGTAAGAAAATATGAACGATTGTAATAAATACAGCTGGTCAAAGTGATACAGACAGGAAAAGCAAAATAAAACCTAGGAAAATTTCTCCAGTGTGGTGACAGGGGCTGGCACATTGCTGGGAAAATCACTTTCTGTCCCTGAAAGATGGAATAGAGGAAAAGACACACAGAATATCCAGTTCCTTCCCAAATGAGCTTTGATAAATATTTGGTTATGGGGAGGATGTTTTTGAAATGTGATGCTTTATCACAACCAATTATTTAAAAGGCTGTTGCCAAGACAGAAGTGAGAGATTTTGCACACATCCAGACAGTCCTGAGCTTGCCTCGCTTATTAAATTAAAAAAAAAAAAAAAAAAAAAAATTCCTTCCCTCTGTTAGGAAACCCAAAAAGAATAAAACCCATTTCTAGCAGTTAGTTGTATTTTAGCATTAAAAACAAAACAAAACAAAACCTTAAACATCAGAGCACATTAAGAAAAAAAAAATCAATAATTTTTAATAAGTCACCTGCCTTGAAGGGGACGGGACACCAAACCAGACCACTGAGGGGACCTCACCCTGCCTGGAGCAGAGCTCTGGATCCACACGGGGCAAGCCCAAGGGCTCCTTTGGAAATCCTGGAGGTAATTCCCCCAAGGCACAGCGTAACCTGCTCGCTGTGTGCTGCTGCAACACGGCACCTCCTCACAGAGCACATCAACAGAGAATAAATAGCGAGAAATGAATCCCCCGGGGTGAGGGACTGCAGCGCCGGCCACAGCTCCCGGCCTCCAGGGTCACGGGGAAGCGCAGAGAGACCTGATCCGAGCCTCGGGGGAAGGATCCGCCCTTCTTCCTGCTGGGGAGCAGCCAAAATCCACCCCGGGGCTGCCAGCCAGGGCAGTGTCCCAGGAGCTCACCCCAGAGCTCCCGGGATGGAGCTGGGCACGGCCCCAGGATGGGCTCAGCCCCTCCAATCCCGGGATATGGGAGCTGGGCACCGCCCCAGGATGGGCTCAGCCTCCCCAATCCCGGGATATGGGAGCTGGGCACGGCCCCAGGATGGGCTCAGCCTCCCCAATCCCGGGATATGGGAGCTGGGCACGGCCCCAGGATGGGCTCAGCCTCCCCAATCCCGGGATATGGGAGCTGGGCACCGCCCCAGGATGGGCTCAGCCCCTCCAATCCCGGGATATGGGAGCTGGGCACCGCCCCAGGATGGGCTCAGCCTCCCCAATCCCGGGATATGGGAGCTGGGCACCGCCCCAGGATGGGCTCAGCCTTCCCAATCCTGGGATATGGGAGCTGGGCACGGCCCCAGGATGGGCTCAGCCTCCCCAATCCCGGGATATGGGAGCTGGGCACCGCCCCAGGATGGGCTCAGCCTCCCCAATCCCGGGATATGGGAGCTGGGCACGGCCCCAGGATGGGCTCAGCCCCTCCAATCCCGGGATATGGGAGCAGGGACTGCCCCAGGATGGGCTCAGCCTTCCCAATCCCGGGATATGGGAGCAGGGACTGCCCCAGGATGGGCTCAGCCTCCCCAATCCCGGGATATGGGAGCTGGGCACGGCCCCAGGATGGGCTCAGCCTCCCCAATCCCCAGGGAAGGGAAGGGAAGGGAAGGGAAGGGAAGGGAAGGGAAGGGAAGGGAAGGGAAGGGAAGGGAAGGGAAGGGAAGGGAAGGGAAGGGAAGGGAAGGGAAGGGAAGGGAAGGGAAGGGAAGGGAAGGGAATTCAGCCCCAGCCCGCAGAGCCACAGCCAGGGCAGCTGTGAGCAGGACCAGCCCCTTCTCCACCCATGGGGCAGGGGTGACAGTGACACCCAGGCCATGAGAACTGGCTGCTCTGGGGAGATATTCCCATTCCAGCACCTCCAGGTGACGGCAGCGGGTTCAGGGCGCGCAGGCTCAGCCTCTGGGGGTTTTGTGTACACACAGACTAACACAAGGCCTGAACGGATGGGGTTTTCCTCATCATCTCCTGACACTGGTGGTGAGTTCCCCAGGCAGGCGTGTCTCCGGGCCCGCTAGTTTGTTTCTATGATGCACTTGAGGAAGAGCGTGTCCTCCTTCACGTAGGCGTGCTTGGGGGACTGCAGCTTGGACAAGGGCAGGAACATGGGGCAGCCACTGGCCACGTTCATGTCATTCACGGGCCTCTGGAACGAAGCAGAGGTCAGGTCTGGGCGGAAGGCATCGATGACGTGCTCCCTGTTGTTCTGGTCAAGCAACATAAACGTCACCTGAAAAACCAGAGCGTGGCCGTGAGGAGTCACGGCAGGGGAAAACAAACCGAGCAGGGACAGGAGCGCTGCAACAGCTCCGCTGGTAATTAAACACAAACCCTAACGAATGTTTCCAGCCTGCAAGGTCAGTTCACGTGAACTGATGAAGTTCGTAAAACTTTGCTACCCATAAAACGAAATAAAATTAAATCAAGCAAGGGATTATTCCTCGCTAGAGAACTGCACGGACCAAAGGCTTTTTTCCTCCCTGTCTCTCCTGACCCAGCCCCTGGGTTTGGGTACAGTCATTACATTTATTCTGCTGTTGTGGTTTGGAATCAGAAGAGACAGCTCAGTTGCCTGTGCACAAATATGTAAAAGACACAACCAAAATATCAGCATAGAATCTCCCCACCTCGTTACCCCCTTTAATAACTCACTGTTCTATAGCTTGAAATGTGAAATATCTGTAATAATCATTTGATACAGCGAGGATTGGGAACTTTGATTTCTGTCTTTTTGGCCGTTAACTGGCAGTAAAACGATTTATAGGAAAGGTTTATGGAATTATTACCCCACAGAGACACGTGCCAAAGCAGAGATCCGGCCCTGCCATGGGTTCACTGCTTTTCTAACCATTGCTGCCATTATCAGATCACAATTAGGGGAAAAAATTAGACCAGGATCACATCAGACATCCGTGGCACCTCTGTGAGGGGAACTCTCACCTCACCCTTGGGATGCCTCCAGGCAGCAAATCATAACTCCCTCCCAATAGAAAACTGCTATTATCCGTGTTTAACAACAGCCAGGGGAAGATGTGTCTCTGCCTTTAGCCCAGGTGGACACAGGTTGGAACATTCCAAACATTCTGGTGCCTGAAAATCCTGCCTGGCAAAGTTTGGAATATCAGCAGGAGCAGCCTTCCCCGCAAAGGGACTCCGGTCAGAGACAAATCCTCACCCAGGACTGCAGGACAGCTCCTCCCCCGTGAAAGGGACGTGGAAAAGCACTCAGCTTCCCCATAACTCCAGGGGAAGAGTCACCCTGTGCTGGCTTTGGGCTGGGATCAGATGTGGGAAGGTTTTCCTCTTACCTTGTGCCTGAAAGGCCACGGCAGCAGAGCGTCGTAGTCTCCTTTCATGACAACGAAGAACAGGGACAGGTGGGTTCCTTTCCCTGTCCCATCCCCGTTCAGGTACACCCTCAGACACACCTTGTAGCCGTACTTTGCGGTGTAGAAAGCTGAAAAGCAGAACTCTTCATTAGGAAAGGTGTTTTTTTTGGAGGGGAAAAAAGGCCTAATGAGTGTTCTGGCATGTGGGAAAGGGCAACGTGTGATGCGGTTCGCTCTCACAGAAAGGAGGACAGACAGAGCAGCACCACCTGGAGATTACAGGCAATGAAAACCCAGGGGGTGGAACCCTTTTAGTGCCTCAGACCTTGGTGAAAATTACCTGTTATTAGCCACACAAGTGCATTTTGCCTGATCCAGTTACTCCCCACGTGGGGAGGAGCCGCAGCCAGAGCCCCGTGGTGCCAGCAGACACCGAGCCGAGGGCTGGGAGGGATGGATCCACCTCCAGCAGCTGTGGTGGTGGGCAAAGGGCAGGATGAGAGCCCAAACTAGAGCCCAGCCCTCTGGAAAAGCACATCCCAGTGCCCTGGATCACAGATCTCTGCACAAACAGCATCTTGGTGTAAGGAGCTGTTTTAGAGATCCTCCCGCTGGCATCAGCAGAGCTCTGGAGAAAAGGGGGGATTCTGAAGGACTGGGGTTTGTGGACACACATCTCCATCTTGTGCTTTACCTGGGGAGTACAAACTGACCGTCCTGCCAGTCACAGAGTCCTGGAGCTTCCTGCCAACCTCTGTGATTTTCCAGAGGAAGATCCCATCGTAGGAGGCTTGCTCAGAGAACAGCAGGCTCTTGTGCAGGCTGCTCAGGCCCGCGTCCTTCTGCATCAGGCACCGGTGCAACTCTGCAATCTAGGAATAAAAACCATCCTCAGCCACGCCCCTGCTCCAGGCTGTGCTGCAGGGGCGGCTGAATCCTCCTGGAGCCCTCATGTTCTGCGAGCTCTGCTTTGATTCCTCCCTAAGTGACAGCAATATGTCAAAACATACACAGAGATGTTGTCTGGGCCTCCAGGCAGAAGGCTGCTGTGAGAGGATCAGGCAGTTAAACATCTCTCCTGCTCGCTCTCAGCCTGATCACAGCAAACTCCAGCACTCGAAACTCGCAGGAATATCCCACTGCCTGAGCGTGCACTGGGAGAACAGGTATTAGAGACCCGCGTCTGAAAATGTACCAAACAACGAAAGGATGCTGAATGTGTGTCCAGAACTGAGCCCTGCACAGCTCAAAGCCCTGCTCTGGTCCCCAGCCCTCCCTGAGCTGCCTCAGTGTTTGCTGTCTGCAGAACAAGCACCCAGACAACCCTTGCTGTAATTATTTTACCTTCAGTTCAAGGCCCCGTATTATGTTCTGGTCCAGTTCACTCTGTCTCCTGAAGGCCAGGATTTCCAGGTTAGAGCTCTCCACCTCCTTGTTGAGCACCGCCACGATGTTCTCAAACACGTGCAGCTTGTTTTCCAGCTCAGAAATCACCTTCTCCCTCACGAGCTGCTGCAGGACAGACTCATCCCCAGGAACAGACGATCCAGGGAAGGAGTCCACCTCTGGATCCCTGCTGAATTCCAGCCCTGCAGGGCTCTGCAGCTCAGGGACGCTTTTTCCTGCGCCCCCCGTGTTCGGCTCTGGCTGTGGGGCGAGGCCCTGTGCAGCTCTGCACAGGCTGCCCTGCAGCTGCCTCATGCGCTGCAGCAGGAGCAGCATGTGGGCCCCCAGCGCGGATTTTTCGTGCTCCTTCATCTTCTCTTTGCTTCCCTGCAAGAGACAGGGCTCTCAATGCAGCCTCCACGAGCACCACAGCTGGCCTGGGGCCAAACCCAGCCACCCCTCAGCTCCTCGGGTGATGGAGACGCTGCGAGGTGCAGCTCCAGCCTCTGGCTCAGAAAGTGCTGGTTGTGTTTCAAGAGACACTTCCCTGAAGGGAATGTCCAAGTTCAAACTGTCCCCCTGAAGGGGATGGCCAGACCAGGGTGGAACACTCCTGAAGGGACCTCACTCACCCGAAATGCACAGCCAACTTCAGAGAAACAACACCCATCCTTGCTGGCTGAGGAGCGGCTCTGTTGAAAGGAAAAACAAAGACGCAGAGGAAATAATCAAAACCAATTGAAGGGAATCCTTTTATTTCCCTACAGGCACCTAAGCCACGAACGCAGCAGCTGCAAATCAGAGTCATTCAAGTCAAGGTCATTGCACAGCTTTGAAAGGGTAATTTTTTTGCTGGTAAATGGATGAAGAGCGTGGCTGGCGGCAATTTCCTGCACACACTGAGGCGTCCATCCCACAGACCCCACAGCTACAGAGCACAACTGAACGAACCACAGCTCCTCAGAGAGGAGGTGCTGGAGATAAACTGCTGCACAGCACAGCCCTGCTCACCCGGCTCGCACTCCAGCGATGAGAGGAAACAAATATCTGCCCGTTTGAGGAGGTTAATTGAGGAGATAATTTAGAGAAGGCAATTGTGGGAGCGGGGAAGAGAGGGCAGTCAGCAGGGCTTTGCTGGGCTGTAAAGAGCAGCCAGGCACAGCTGCTGGATCTGAAGATGTTCTCAGGTGTTGGTTTAATCTAAATGAACAAGCGATAATTTTATTAATTGAAATAAAGCTGCGTTGTGCCCATCTTTCACCCACCTTTTCCTCTGATGCTGCTTCTGTTTGCACAGGTTTTTGTTCCTGGCATAAACTGCCTTCACACGAATGCTCCTGTCATTAAAACAAGAAGGAAAAAAAAATCAGTGCCTTATCTAATTATTGAATTAAAGGTCACCCTGGGACATTGGATACAAGGTTGTGTACAACGCGTAGGTGTTGCCAGGTTCACACCACAGCAATGTGCACACACACAAAAATGTGCACTCACACACCTGCAGGGACAAGCAGGGGGTTACAGAACAGGAAGCAACAATGGCCAGCAGAACAGGAAATTCAAATATATACAGATAGATATATATATATGAACATAAACAGGTTACAGCACAGGAAACTCCAGTATAAATCCAAATTCCAATATAATTCGAATATAAACTCCCCTTGCGTTGACTCCATGCGCTTTGCTCAGGGTGCAGACCCCTCTTGCACCATGCCTGTGAACGTTCTGGAGGCTGGAATCCAAATCCTCCACCGTGATCACCCCAAAATGCATCACCCCTCAGCAGGGTGAAGTGATCCCCTGCCTCGGCTCTGTAATATCTGTGTTTCACACAGCTTTCCCTGCACACTCTTCAGAGGGGGTGGATTCCATCTCCACAAACTCCTCTGAGTACCAGCTCTGAGGTTTCCCTTTCGATTCTCGGAAATGCAGCCACGGGTTTTTCTCACTCTCTAACTAGTTTTTCTTTTTTTTTTTTTTTTTTTTAGCACTCTTTTCTCTTGCCAGTGATCTTACTCATTTCTGCTCTTTTACTCCTTCAGATCACCAACTCCTTGAGGGGGAGAAGCACCCTCCTCCAGAGGAGAGGAGCTCATTTAAAAATAGAAAAATACAAAAAAAAAACCCAAAAAACCCCCCAAAAACCCAAAAAAACAAAAAACAAAAAACAAAACAAAACAAACAAACAAACAAAACACCAAACCAAAACAAAAAAAAAACCCCCACAAGACCTACAACCAAATGAATAAGGTGGAGAGAGCAAGAGCAGCGCCCAAAATTCACTATTTTCTCCCAGAGGGTTGTGGACGCGTGGAATACCCACGAACAATCGTAATTCCGAACTCGGTGCAGGTTTCTCAGAGCAGCTCACGCAGCCAGAACTGCACACACACACTGAAGGGGGCAGGGGGAATCCACACCTCACCCTCGGCGGCCAAGGTTTCCCGACCGAAATACGGATTAGGCGGCGGCTGAGCGGAGCGAGCGGGAGGAAAGCAGCCCTGGAGCCCGGGCAGAGGAGGCTGCCCAGGGCACGCACCGAGCTCAGCTCTGCCCTGCAGCCCCAGCCCGACTCTCGGAGAGCTGCCAGGGGATTTAGTGTGGCCACCTTCTGGCGCTCACGGTTTTGGGAAAGGCTGGGTTCGGCTCCGGGGAGATGCGCCCGGGTCCGGCTCCGCTCTCTCTGCAGGGCAGCGAAGGGTGAAGAGCGCAAGCAGAAGGAGCAGATTTTAGCAGAGCACCCGATTCTTACCCCGGGGTTGCCCCAGAAACCCCTTAAAGATCTCTCAGCTCAGGATTTGGAAAGGCACCGATTCGTGACACTTTGGAAGCACAGAACTATTTACATCTCTGAAATATTCACATCTCTCCTGGCACACAGGTCTTTAATCACGCAAGGCTGGCAGTTATTCTCCTGAAATCATTTGGAGGGAACAATATTCATTGCTTTGAGCAAATGACATAAAAATAATATATATATAAAGCGAAAATGTTTGAATGGGCACTGGGATATTTGTGGCAGATTCAGAGTGAGATCTTCCTGCTCTATGGACACTGCTGATAATTTGGAGGTTTACACCTGGTCAGATCTAATAGAAATAACATCTGACAGAATCCTGCCCCACACATTTGTGGGTAGTTTTAGTTTGAATAAACCTCAGCCCCTTTCAAGATCCCTTCCCTGCCTCCGTTTGTGCTTTTCTGGTTTTCTCTTACCTCACACATTTTGACACATTTTGAGCCAGGAGCTGAAACCTGGGCTGCCCAGGGGAGCACGTGGGTGCTTTTGTCACATCACCAGCAGATTTTTGTCACATCCATTTCTCCCTCCAACACTTGTGTGGGAAAATGACCAAACTCAGGAAAATTAAATATCCCCCGAGCGCAACAGAATCAGGATGGGAAAACGGCATCACAGCTATTGAAAGCATCAATATAAAGGTTTCATTTGAGAGAGAAATGTTCTCACCTGGTATTCAGAGCTGGCCAGGCTGCGCTGGCACTGCTGACACACTCTCACATTATTGACACATCCGTTTTCCAAGTGATCTGCCAGCTTCCTCCTCATCACCACGTGCCCACAGCCAGTGTGACAAGGGATCAAAGCGTATTCACACAAACTCTGATGCTCCTGGGAGTCAAAAGTGATAAAGCGACGTGTAAAGCGCTGATTCACGTTTATCCATAAACAGCGTCTGTTCTGGCAGGCCAGGGCTCTGATCTGCACTTCTTCTAAGCTTGGGTAAAGTCCCACTGCACAAAGTTACTGAGACTACTGGTGAAAAATTCACCAGCTTTACTGGGGTCTTTTTGTTAATTATTAAGTAAAAAAAAACATCTCAAAACCAAAACCAAACCACTTTTGGTAAATCCAAACACGAGGTCTCCCATAACAGTCTCTCTTATGTTCAGAAACAATACCCTGGTCCCAGCTTTCTCCCTTGCATGCATTACTCAAATCTGCATGGAAATTCACAAATCCTGCCCATTTAACTGTTTTAACTGAGGCATCTCAGATCAGTCTGAGAAGAAGGATGAATACAATCGATACACTGACACAGGAGGGAATGATTTCTCCTATAAAACACGCCAAGGACATCGCCTGAACAGTGTCCTGGAGGCTGAGATACTCTGCCCTGTCACAGCCTGCTGGTAGCAGCCCTGCATTTAAATAATAACAATAAAAGTATCAAGTTGATGTAAATTTGTGCGATGTGGATTTCATTCGGGACGGTCTGGATTTGGCCAAAGCCCTGCTAAAGTTAATCACAGAATCACAGAACGCTTTGGGTTGGAAGGGACCTTAAAGATCATCCAGTCCCAAACACCACAGGGAGCTTTCTGTAGATTGATGCCACATTTTAAGACAAAAACATTGGTATAAATCACAATACCGACACTGAACTCTAATTATTTGCATTAGTTTGTGTCTGCTGATATCCTGTTTTCATTGCCTCTCTGTCCCCAGCCCATGTCAATCTGAATAAACTCTCTTTGAACATACTTCAAAATCTTTCATGATCCCAGACCAGCTGCACCCAAGGGTCACGCAGTGGACTCGGAGTTCAGAAATCTCTTTATTGATGGCAGCATCCCCAAAAGCCTGCAAAGAAAACAAAGCAAGGGAAAAAACATCGGTGAGAAAGTACCTTTGGGTGCATCCTTGGAATAGGAATGGGGTGGCAGAAATCCACACCTTGATAAATCTTTAATTTTTAAAAAAGTTTATTGTATTGCATAAGACCCTGTGACCTGGCAAGTTAATCTTAGTGCAGCAGGAGCCCAACTAATTATTAAATCATTTATTTCTTAGCACTCAAATCTATTTCTTAGCACTCTTTGACACGATACTAATTTACTGAAAATAAGCCCAGCCAACTACAACCCTTATTTCCTTTTTTTTTTTTTTTTTTTTTTTCACGGGAGCCCGAAATATTTCACATGCAGGGAATGTGCTGACAGGACCCTGACTGTGGGGTCCCTTAATGAATGCATTTCATTTTCGGGGTCATTAACACCTCCTAAACGTGCTGCAGAGAGTGCTTGAGAGTCTCTGCACTGCTCAGTTCTGGGCTGTTTCCATTTAGCAGACACTGTGTGCTAAAAAAAAACCAACGAGCCAGATGGGAGAGAGGTTTGTTCTTTGCACTGCAGAGATTTTGGGGTTATTTGAACAGGAGGGATCGTACAGTCGTTATGTAATTATGAAATGTTGAACCCTTTAATGTCACATCTTGCACTAAAATAGGTGCCTTGGCACAAGAAGAGGCATTTTTGGATAGTGTGGAGGGAAGTGCAGCGCAGAGAAATGCAGATTTCACGTGGAATAACGCAGAGCAAGGACTGGGGGAGGAAAGCTTTACAAAGAGAGGCAGGGGAGCATTTACAAGCAATGCCCAAAGTTCCTGAAAGTCTACCCAACATTTGTTGGGAATAATCTGCACAGGCAGATCCTCTTCCTTTGCTGGAGCCTGGCTTCATCTTGGAGAGGAAAAAGGAATTTCCAGGCAGCCCTGAGTGGGGTCTGCTCACAACCACGCACCCACAGCCTGCAGAAACTCCCTGCACACTCGGGGACAACCCCACAGCAGAGAAACCCCAAAGTGACAGTCAAAGCACAGTAAGTTCAGAATCTTATTGGGAAATCGATTGCAGAACTGAGGATTTTTTTTTTTTTTTTCCTGGGATATTACCAAATTCAGCATTAGCCGCAGATTCATTATTTTGCTGCTTCCCAAGCTTTGGCTTTTACGCCACTGTCAGCTGTCGTTAGTTTTCACTTCCCCCTAAAAAATTTAGACAAATTATGTGTCTGTTGATATCCCTGCATGTAATCAGAGAGGAGGGAAAAAGGCAGGCTGGGTTTTTTGTGTGTTTGGGATATTAGAGCGGCACAGCAATTTGCCTGGAAAAATCACACAAGAAGAGATCTGCACCATTAAATTACAGATGAAACATTTGCCAGGGCATAGTTTGTATCAATTATTACATTCAGCTTCATGTTTGAAGGGTACAAGAAACCATGAGGTTGGAAAATCCATTGAAATACTTCCTGAGGATAATAAGTAACAGTTAGGACATATTATTACGAGTAGGAAAGCACCAGTTACTTGGGGACAATAAAAAGTTAATCATAGGGAAGAGTTTGGGGTTTTACATTGCAGAACCTGGATTTGGAAAGTCCTGAGGCTGCCATTACACTTTTTAAAATCAAAAAACTCTGGGAAATCCAGGTTATTAAAGCCCAAGTTAAAATGTGTAACTATCAGCTGCAATTGCATTTTATATTATTCCCTTTTGAACTCCAGTCCAATGATGACTCCAGAGAATGGTTAGTGACAAATTAATGACCTGTGAACTACAACTTACCCTCTCTTCTGCCAACAGGCTTTCCTCGCCTAAAGTGTTGGGATCTTCCTCTTTACATTTCTGGCAAATTGCGTTTTTATTGTTTCTGGTAAAAAAAAGAAAGAAAAATCAAATAACAATCCATTGGTGCGCTGCAGTTGAGGAGGTGTTTGTATAGGGACCGACACAAACAAAACCATGAAAATTGTGATTCCCACTCGGAATCCACAGTCCTTGTTCACAAAGGGCCAATTCTTGAACACACAGATGTCAAAAAAGTTTTGCTCTCCTGTTCTCCAAGACCAGCACTATGCCCATTAATCTTACCTGTATTTCAGTAAAATAAGGATAGCACAAACCATAAATAGGAATAAAGGTGGAAAGCTATTTGTCCCATGAATGATTAAAAACTCTAACTAGGAAAGAGAATGTGAATACTAAAGTCTTTTAAAACACAGAAAACGCCCATTTTGCCCAGACAGACACAGACATATATGACATTACATTTACTAAAACCCCGTAACATCCCTTATCAGGGGGATATGGAAGGATTAAGTCAGCCTTGGACCAGTTCTCCAAGGTTAAATCACAATTATTATGTCACAGATAGAAAAAACTCTGCCAGGCCCCAGAGACTTCCATGGTGGAAACAAGGAGGAGGCAGGGAGTACCCTGCAGTCCACCATGGCAATTCCTTCCAGGCAGGAAAATGACAGCAGGCCAGGAGTCCCGGGGCTCGGGGGCACAGCGTGGCACCTACCGAACGATCCAGGTGAGGCAGGCGGAGCAGTACCTGTGCCCACACAGCGTCTGCAGGGCTTTCTTCAGGATGTTGTTGCAGTTGCTGCACAGGAACTTCTGGCCGGGCACGTCCTCGCAAATGCTGGTGGGGTACCCGAAGGGAAACTCGTTTTCATCAGGGAAAGAGCCGGGGGTGTCCTGCAGGCTCCTGGCGGTGTTCTCAGCCATCTGAAGGGAGCTGTGCCCGAGAGAAGATAAAATCCAGGCGCTCAGACAGGGCACGAGCACACTTGATGTGAGAGGATGGAGCAGAGCCCTCCAGCAGCCCCGAACCTGAGCTGCGTTTGGCTGGGTCTGCAGTGACAGGCGTGACCAAATGTCACCGTGGGGTTTGACCCGGCACCAGCAGGAAATTACCCTACACCTTTAAAATTTCCCTCAAACACCACACGAAAATAGGCAGTGTCCTAAGAAGGGGGAGCTGGGGTTTTCTTTTGAGAGTTTTTAGCTTGCGGGAAGACGAGCTGCAGTCCCAGCAGTCCTCATCGCACAGCATCGTTTCTGCAGAGTAAATCCCCAACCACGGTTCAATTCTCTGCTGCCAAAATTCGCGATTTTACTTCACAGGCACAGAAACCGAGCAGCTGGTGTGTTTGTGACTTTCCCAGAGTGATAAAACTGGTGGTGGAATGGCAAAGGGAATCCCAAGCCCACAAGCCCTTGCTGCTGTGCTCTGAGCAGGCACACCTGGAGCCAGAGTGCCAAGGTGTCGCGCTCACTCCGCGTGGTTTGCTTAATGAGGGCTCTGCAGTGGGATATTTTTTGGAAATACAACCAAAACAGACACTGGAGTCTCTTGGAAAGTCCAAGGAAGGTTTTCACCCAGGGAACTGGTGGAGTTTGATTATAATAATCCCTTCATAAAGCTGTTTGTTTGTTTGTTTGTTTGTTTGTTTGTTTGTTTGTTTTTCCCCACAACAGTACCGACACACCACAACCTGCCTCAGCATTACCGGCAGTCAGGCTGACTAAGAAATGCGAAAATGAATGAATCCAGTCTGCCGAGATGTGGGCAGGGCAAACCCCGGCCTTGAGGCTGTGCTCCGGGAGCAGCCAGCCTTTTCCAGGGCCTGGCCTCCGCAGCCGTCCCAGCGGGAGCTCCGCAGTGACGGCAGGGGCTGCCCAGCCCGCCAGAGCCCCGAACGACACCCGGTGACACAAACGGGACGGAGCCGAAGGTTCAGCGCAGCCCCGCTGCCCCCGCTGCCAGCGGCACCGCCCGGGCGCTCCGAGCCCGGCCCGGGGTCCCTCTGCCCATCCCGGCTCAGGGCGGCCGAGAGCGGCCAGGAGCCCCGGCCGAGCCCCGCTGCCCTCCGGGCGCTGCCGGGGCTCGGTTCGGGGACCGGGCCCGTGCGGCCCGGGGGCCGCGGGCGGTTCTCCGCGGCGGGGCCCGCTCCCCTCCATCCCTGCCGCTCCATCCCTGCCGCTCCTCCGCATCCCTCGCTCCGTCCCTCACCCCTCCCCGCGTCCCCGCCTCTCCCGTACCTGCGGCGGCCGGCCCCGGGCGGGCGCTCACCGCCGTACCGCAGCTGCGGCCGGGCGGGTTTCGGCGATGCTGCCTCGCTCCGGCCGGGAGGAGCGGGGAGCCCGAGCCGCGCCCCGGGGCCGGAGGGAGCGGGGCTTCCCCTGCTCGGGGCACCGGCGCTGGCCCGGGCCGCAGGCGCGGGGAATCGGCCGAGGAAAGGCCCCGCGGAGAGAATTCCCCCTCCGGGTCAGCTGAAACGGGGAATCTGGCGGCTGGTTCCCGAAAGCCGAGTGCCGCTGGCTGTGCCATGCTCACCGGGGACTCAGACAGAAAGCCCTGCCTGCCCGGAGCGCCAGCACCCCCCGCACACCCCTGGGTGCTCGGGGCAGCCCCGGGGCCGCCCGGACGGGAGCCTTGAGTCCCTCCGGAGCTCCGGGAAACCTCGCCGGGGCAGCCCCCAGTGCCTCAGCCTCCAGCGCGGCCCGGGGCTGGCACAGCCGGGAAACGCCAGTTCGGTCAAATGTCTGCAAAGCCGCCTTAGAGAGCGGCAAAGATTCCGCAAAGCGAAGTTTCATTATCAGCAGAATTCACCCCCGCCGCAGCTCTCTTTGCAGCCAGCCTCTCTGGCTCTGACAGAGGATTCCGTCAAAAGAAGAGCTGCACATGCAAATCTGTCCGCTCTTCCTTGTGGGGGATACCCCTGGGGGCGAGGCCCTGCTCAGAATTAAAAACACAGAGGTGTTTCCCTCGGGGCTGTTGATTGCCGCCCCGGCAGGAGCTGCAGGTACCCGTGGGTGTGTGCTGGCTGCTGAGGGGTTTAGGGTACGGCAGCGATCGCCTCGAGTCTGGCACCTTCCCGTGCTGGGTGTGCACAGACAGACAGACAGACACAAGAGAACCTCAGTTCCTCCCCTCCGTGCTGATCTCCGGCACATCTCTAGGTGCTGATCTGACGTGGATCCGTAGCTCAGAGTCAGCAGGGCTGGGTGGTAACTCAAAGCTAGGAGGAAAGTGTGATGCAGCCCCAGCCAGGCCCTGGCCGGAGCCATTTGCTCTCATTTGGGTTGTTAAAATTCATGGTAAGTTAATTTGGCCCCGGTAGTTTCTGCCAGGATGTGAGTTAAAATCTCTTTCAGATATTAAAAGATTTCTGGATGTGGGGTTTTTTTTTAAACTTTGGGGATGTAAAGAGGGGGAAGATGTTAATTTTAGAATGATCAGTGTTATACCACAGGGTCAGGGTTGGGGATGAAGTGGCAGCTCCACCTCTTCCCTGTGCCTTTAACTCACTCCTTTTCTCTTGCTTTGAGACTTCTTGAAGGGTTCTGTGATTCTGCTGCAGCTCTCCCTCCAAAGGTGCTGAATTACACAAAGAAACTAAAGATAAGGTTTTGGTACTTTCCAAACTAGAGAGATTTCCTGTGGTAAATTTCCCCCATATGAGATCAGTTAACTGAAAACAGGATGTGGCTCAGAGAGAGATTAAAATGTGAAGCTTCACTTTACTGTAGAGCCATTCCAGCAGTGCTCAGCATTGCAGGGCACTGTGTGACTGTTTTAAGAGGAATGACCATTTCATATCCTAATATAAAAGGAAAAAGTGCAGGAGGGAATATATTCATGTATTTAATTTCGCCTTTTAAAAACGAGCCAAGGCCTTGGGACTTTTAATGCTACAAATTTCATAGGACACGGAAAATGGAATTTAGGCTGGGATGCTCTGGGTTTTAAAGACTGTAGTCAAAAGGAGACTTGCATTTCAGAGAGATGTTTGAGACAGGGATGTGTCGTTCTATGAAAACACGATTTTCAATGAGTACGAATTAGCTGGAAATGTGCGCTTGTTCTCGGAAAACCTGAAGAATGGTAAAACACAGGAAGGAAATTTTGCTAGTAAAGGCAAATCCAGTGCCCATGAGATTCAGTACTTCTAGGAACTGGAGCTCAGTGCCTCAGGTCAAGACTCCTGCCTGTTCAGAGCTCTGGTATGAAAGGGTTCTGTAACTTCCACATTATTGCCTATTTTCTGAATAGTCTGTGAGGTCCCATTGATTCAAGATTAGAAAAAGAAGACTCATCAAATCTGATTATTGTTATCCTCAGCAAACTCGACAGCTTTGCCACCATTCAATCTCTTGCCTGTAATAAAATCTTTTTGCACGTTTCAGTTTTATCTGTCTGTGCCTGCTGCCAGCTGTAGCTCTGCTTTGTTATGGTGATACCCCGAGGCCCAGCCCAGCTCTCAAGGGCAGGAAAGTTTCCCACTAAGTTTCATCAGAGCTGGACTCTAACCCTCAAAGGGACATCAGGAATCAATTTTATTTTCCTCACCCCTGCTCTGCCTCAGGATTTTTCCCAGATCACATTCTCTGTAAGACAGTATTATCCTAGGAATCTTTTCATCCAAAGAATAGATGCTCCGGAGCACCTCTTCAGGATCTGACAGGAGAAAAGCGCCCGAAATAGACATTTTTTGGGTATATATCTTTATCTGTGTGGCTTATTTCAGCCCCTCACTTAAAGCAGTTTCCACAAGCCAAGCCAAGGAATCACCCTGAGGAGCAGAGAGAAAATGAAAGTGTTTCTATCACAGCGGCCTTGATGGTTTCCTACAAGCGAGGGTATTTCAGAGTAGCTCCTTGAGAGGTTTCCGAGGCTGCCCCCCGAGTTCAGGCCACCAGGCAGATCTTCCTCACGTGGAGAAGCTTCCTGGTGGTCTCGTGCCTCTGTCCCTGTCCCCCCACGGCACAGCAAGCGTGGGCTGAGCAGTTTGTGCCGGTTTCCCCAGCCGAAGCTCAGCTCTCTGGCCACATGAAGGGTTTTTGCTGAACTTGTGGTCGTGCTTCTGTTTCTCTTAACGTACGCAGAGCCTGAGCTAAACTGGAAAATTCTGAGCTGCTTGTTTCCATTCTTAATGCTTTGGAGAGAACTCTGGGAATGGGAGCTGTGCCCACAGGGAAGCCTGCCAGAACACTCTTCCAAAGCTCTGGGTATGACATGAAAAAACAAGTTCAGATTCGGTATCTTTTGACTCTAAACCAGCTGGGGAAAATGTGGATATTCTATTGATCGACTGGGACTAATTAGTGGAAACAGAAAAAGGAAACATCCGATTTATTTAATATCTTCATTAATTCTCATAAATGACAAGAACCAAGGGGAAAGCGAAGGTTATGGCAAATCTCCTTTAACCCTTTCAGAAGCTGCTCATTTTGCTAATAACAGTGAAAAAAAAAAAGAAGTTTAGAAGATGTTTTCCACATGTTAGAAGCAGAAAGAGGCTGACTCTGCACTAACTTGCATCTCTTTTCCACTGAGCCCATAATTCCCTTTGCTGTTGCAGAATGACTAACAGCATCAGGCTCAGCTTTCCAACAGCATTTTTCAGTGTGATTCACAACCGTGAGTAATTTCCACATCACCACTGACATGTCTATTTGTACCTGTATTTTATGGGCAACACACCCAGGGAACACAGAGGTTCCAAGTGTTACCCGAGGTTTCACGAGGGGAAAACAAAATTCTCTTCATAGGTGTTGTAAATGAAAAACAAAGCCCTCACCAAAACACTGCCACAGGAAGGGGGGAGACTCCTGAGTGTCCACAAACCAAGATGTTTTTAAGGAGGATTCTCAAGGAGAAAGGAAAATAAATTTTAAGCAGAGGAGGAGCCTGAATGAAAAATTACATCTGGAAGTGGGGAAAGCAGGTGAAAGAGTAACAGGCCTCCATTCTGAACAGGGGAAACAGGTAAGTGTTTAAACTCCTGAATAAAAAGAGCCCAAACCTCTTGGCAGCTGGGATGGGACTCCAAAAGCCCCAAATCCCAGACATGTTCCCAGCAGCGTCCTTGGAATCCGGCCAGGGAAACAAAACTTGTAGCTCCACGTCCAACATCTGAATCACGAGCTGGGGGTTGGAACCCCAAAGCCAGCGAGGGAGGCACACAGGGAACGCTCCCATCTGCCCAGGGGCAGGAACACTGGAAGCCTGGGAGAAGCCAAAACTCCAAAGCCTGGGCTTGGAGGGCAGCAGGAATCCTGGCGAGGATTCACAAGCAAAGCTTGGGGTTCCTCGGGGCAAGATACGGACTGGAAGGAAATCCTGGATTTCCTAAATCTGGTTCTCTGAAGTCACATCCAGCTGTTTCTCTTATCAAGAAAATCTTGTTTCCAGGCCCAGGGACTCCCCTGGGAAGTGTTTCTGGGTTGGGATTAATCCCAGCTCAGAACTGGGCACGGGGATTGGCAGGATCAGCACCGACAAGGGACAGGGGACACACAGGAGCTCATGCAGGTTTAGATACATCCCCCCAGTTTCTGGTACAAATCCATGAAATCCTGCTAAATTATGTCACAGATTAATTTGATCCCTCATGGCCCCCTAGGAAGCTTTTGATCCTACCTTGTTTTTGAGACTCCTGACCAAAACAGAAGCTTAGAAAAAAGCCCACCCTTTAATATTCCATAGATTGGTGACTCCAAACTGCTGGAATTCACCCCTGCAGGAAATGAATACCCATTTCTACCTCCCTGTCAGAGCCTGGGGATGAATATTCCCCAGGACCTTATAGCAGAAGGTTTTAATGGAAATTTTTATGATTTAGGCAGTGAAAATGACATTTTTATGGCATACTGCTTCGTATAACTAATGAAGGAAACCTGGCTAATCAGAGCCTGGCAGAGACAGAGAACTCAGCCGTGCAGCAGAGGAATGACTTCAGTCACAGCTGCCATTTAGGCCCAGCCTCTCACCAACACCTCGGTTTATGTCTAAATATTGCCAATCAGCTTTCAGCAGGGACGAACTGGCACGGTGCAGCGTGCATCTCCTTCAGTGGGGATGGCTGAGGTGTTCCTGACATGTTTCCTCTTCGGAAAGCAATTTTCACACTGATTTTGTTTGGGGTATTTTCTTTATTTTTTTTTTGGTGCCGCAGTTGAAGAAATCCCGTATCTGCAGATGTAGATATCGAGCGTAGCTCCCCCGGAATAATTTCAATGCCACTGATTCGTTTTGGCTGGGGATGTGGCACAAACTGCAGGGAGCACGGGACTGCCAGTGGAAAGAATGTGCTGCTGGGGCTCCTCTTGTAAAGCCAAATGAGACAATTCGAGGCCGTATCAGGGCTCCTTGGAACCAGCCTCAGCGCACTAAACCCAGCTCTGAACCTCTGTGTGCTCTGCAGTGCTTTAAACTGGCACCAGTGGGGCTGCTGCCCTAAAGAGAAAATAGATTTTCCACTGTAAATCCCAGTTTTGGGGGAGGTTAATATCTCAGCCGATTTAAAGAGCGTCAAATATAAATTTTGTTTATTTTGCTTGTAAAAGAAACTGCCCCTTTTAGCTGTCAAGTAACAAATAAACAAAGGGACTATAGTCTGAGCCACAGCACCTTAGGAATCATCTGCATTTCGTGACTTGTAGCTCTGAACGTGGGTAAATATAACCATTTTATAAATAACCCCCCGTGTGTAACAAATATTTCCTGGGATAGAAAAGAAAGGGTTGAATAGAGCAAGCTCTACTCAGGATTTCTCTGCTATTGTTTTCTGCACTTGAATGTTCTTTTTATGAGAGTTGTGGTGTTTAATCCAGTTTAGTATTTTCCAGGAAATCGCTTGCTGCTTAAACATGTATCCAAATTCCAAGTTCATTCAGAACTTGAAAGGCAAAATTGAACACAAGGACTGGAATTCTGTAATGATCCAGCAACTGGCAAAACCAAACTCTTGGTTCCCAGGAGAATGAAAGAGCCAAACCCAAACATTTCTCCTAATAAGAGATGAAAACATTATTAAACATCCAAAAAATCGAAAGCATATGTAGCTCCTATAAGGTGGGTGTTTTACTGGAAAAATAACTGACAGCCACGCTAAATTTCTGTGTGTTCTGATGTAAGAATTCAGCAGGAGATTAAGAACACATTTTGCTGGGAGACGTGTCTCAACATTAACGTTTACACAGACTGAAAATAGGCCTGTGTACGTTGGGTCAAGTGAGACAACCCACCATGGATGGACACCAAACTGCCAGCTCCCAGACAGAGATTTTTTAAAAATGACAAAATAATCTTCGCTCAAAAGAAGAAAATGGATTTCTTTCTGTGTGTTCACTCATCTCTTCTCACCCCTTCTGTAAACGGATCCACAGACCCCTGCCAGCTGATTCCACAACTCTTTCTCTGTGGAAATGGGTGTTTGGTATTGTTTATTAAAAGAGTTTTGAGCTAGAAAAGAATCTTACTGAGGATTTTATTCAAGGATTTTGCGTGGCTCCACCTGTTTACTCAGAAGAGAGGCTGTCCCTACACTGAACATCCACACTGCTGTGCAAACACAGAAAAGAATTTTGGTGTGATGTTCTGGCTTTGCACTGATGCACTGAACAAACTCACTGTGATGAAGTGAATATTTCTCCCACTCCAAATAACTTCAGATGAGAGTGGAGCATCACAACAAAATGAAAATTACGTGGTAACTTCGGCTTGTACCCTCCCAGATCATTCTTCTCTTCCACTTAGTAATTAATAGATGTCTTGGGGCCAGCCAAGAGGGAATTATGACAGTCACTATGGAGGAATTGAAGTAATGTTATTAACCTGCAATAGTGATTTACCACTCCTCTCCTAAAACTGCCAGGTGTTCCGAATTCCACACCATTTTTGACAGAGCACTTGCCTGAGTAAGGCTGCCCAGGGCTTGTGGCACGTCCTGAAAGATTCTACACACAAAATCACTTCTCCCTTGCTCGGGAAACAATGGCCAGAGAAAGGCACCCTTTGGCTCTCCCCCTGAATTAGTCACAGCTCTTTGGCACAGCCCAGCAGCTCTCAGCCCAGACCAAAGTGGGAGTTTCACGTGTCACTGTGCATAACAGGCTGGAATTTGGGCTATTCAAGTCACTCACCAGCTTGGGCCGTTGAGATTCATTTCTGCTTGCAATGAAATGAGGAATTAGATCATTTTGTGATGCTTAGCTGTCTAAAAACCAGCAAAGTACAAATGGCAATGTACAGAAATAGACGATTTTATAAAACAGCTAAAGGATAACACAGTATTAACCCTTAGATTTGTTGTAACCTCTGGAATTCAACCACCTCAAGCCTGCCAAGAGCATCCAGGGAGAATCACATTTGAATGGCATCTGCTGAGTTTCCTCATTCAAAGGGACGAAAATCTAATGCCCAAACTTATTTAATTGCCCTCAGAGAGTCCTGCTTTCAGAGATTATCTGTGCAGGCAAGATCCATTTCCTTGGAAAAGTGGGGATAAACGTGGAAAAGTGGGGATAAACGTGGAAAAGCGGGGATAAACGTGGGCTGGAGCACTCAGCTCTGGGGGTCACTTCACTAGCAGGGAGGCAGAGCTGTCACCTCACTCTGCCTTTGGGAGCTCTGCAGCAGCGGCGCAGGGAAATGCAAGCTTTTCTGGAAGCACTACAGCTGTTGGCTGGGGATTCAAAGGCTGGAACATTTGGAGACTTGCACATCACAGACATAAACAAGCAAGGAACAGAAAAACACTGTGTACAATTCAGAGAGAAAAGCACAGCTCTGGTGCCCAGAATCCACAGCAAGCTTGGAAGGACAGAATGTGCTTTGAAATAATTTCCATTTCATAATACAGATGAGTCACCTAAGCAGTGATTATTCCAAGGATTTCCACGTTTGCTGGGATTAATCCTGGGGGATGTTCAGTGCCTCAGAACTCTGTGACCATGAGGCACTAAGGTGGCACTGAGTTCTAAAATCCCTGCCGTGCCATTTCCATCTCCTCTTGTCCTGCTAACGGGGCCCTGGGGAAATCTGCCAAGATAATTTGCCTGTGGAAGCAGATGGAGACACAGATATACCTTTCCCGCACACGGCTCTGCTGTGAAAGTCGAGCCAGGCCATGTGGGGAAGGTAAATCTTCCTGGCACTGGTACCTGCACACACCTCCATCCTACACGTGGCTAAACATCTGTACAAGTGTTCCCATTTAAATACATGTGCTTGAAGTATTTTACTGATCTCAGGGATACACTGGATAGACAATTCTGAATAGAAACTGAGATAACAAATAAGATTAAAGATTTTTTTTTTTTTTTTAACCAGTGACTGCAATTTGATATTTAAGAGCAGTATTTTTATGTGTTATTTTTAAATAACTGTTCTTCAGGAGCCTTTTATGCAGTCTGGCTCACTAAAAATCAATGGACCTTAAATGTCACAAGTCACCTGTGAAAACAAGACACGCTCCTTGTCATTTAAAGGGATAATTAGGTCCCACAATACACAGTCACCAGTTCAGAAGCAGAAATATTTAGAGGTGGCCTGTCTAGACAGCCCCACTGAGCTTTTCCATGTACTTCTCCCTGCAGTTTGAATTTATATCCAGTTATTACTGGACACAGCGTGAGCTTCTTGTGCTTCTTAGAAAGTTTGGAGGATAAAAAAAAAATTGAAATACTCACAGAGCCAAAATTAAAAACTGCATCATCTCTGCCTATCTTCTTTCCACATCTTAAATGTTCTGGATCGAGATATTCCTAAGAGAGAGGGAAAACAGTAATTTTAAAGTTCTTGGACGTGCTGCTTTCGGGCAACTTTTCAATACAAATAAAAATGTGTGCAACTGTACTTTGTATCAAACTCTCTTCTCAGTTTTACTGGGAACCAAGGTGATTTGTGCCAGGAGCTGGGAGCAGGAAAATTGGCCTTTCATCTGCCACTTTCCTGGAGGCAAGGAGAGATTTGTAACTGTCCAATTCAGGCATCAATTCCAAAGAAACATTTGTTTTAATCCACCTCAGTTACAGGAGATGTCGATTCAGTTGACTGTGTCTTAAAACACAAATAATGAAAGGCACACATAGGATTGAAGAATTTTCTTTGGGTTTTTTTTGTTTGGTTTTTTTTTTTTATATATATATACAAGAAAGCAGAGCATAAAACCAGCATCAGTTACTGTCAGGAATGGAAATGCAGGGATTCAAATGAAGAGTACAAAAGGAAAAGCTAAGGAATGAAGTTTCTTTTGCAGAGAGCTTACAAAGTGGCTGGATGTATTTGTGTTCTGATAAGACTTGGGTTTAATGAAAATACAGTGCTTTTCATCTTTGTTTCAACAGTCAAACCACTTCTTTTGACTTCAAATGTCTTTGCACCATTCTGTGTTATTCTCCCATCCAAGCTTAAAATCATATTTGAGCATGACTCTGCTGTAATAACGTTGCTATAAAATACATGCCAAGATAATTTTCCATGATAACTATTAATGAGTGTTCAGCTCCAAATGAATTAATAAATAGGTGAGGATTTTTCTCCTTTTCCATGAGATTTGATCTGGATTTTTAATTTAAAAGCTGTCCAGGTGAATTAACAGCCACTGATGAGGAGATCTTCAGCAAAGTCATCCATTGTGTCCAGAAACTCCTGACAGGAGGTACAGGCTGTATTTGAAGGCCACCACTCAATCCAAGTGCTGGAGTCCAAAGGGTACTGGAATCTAAGAAGAGAACAGAAAATGATCATTTGCTGCTGAGATTTGGGAAGCAAAATATCAACCAGAAAAAAAATATTACAATATGGAAGTGCTTGCTCTGTGCTCCTAATCCTGCTTTAAGTGTGCACATCTGATAACACATTGTGTGACTGTTGGTTGAATGCTTTTAAAATTAAATCAATTCCGTACCTCACAAGAATTATTACATACAAACACTTCATGATTAAATCTCAGCTTATCCTGGTGGTAAATGACTTACTTGAAGCTGTAACCAACGATTATCTTTAAGGCTTCTTTTCCCATGATCAAATACTGCTCTCCTGGGCTCAGTTCAACATCTGTGCAGGTCTTCTTTTTAACAAACGTTATCTCGTTATTTTTTTGAGCAAAAGCCTGTCCTGAAGTTTAAAAAAAAAAAAAAAAATCAAGAATTGGACAATTACACAAAAAGAATTTCCAGTAATTCATATGTTAGGTAGAAAACACTAAGAAGTTCTACAGTACTGCACAGCCAAGGGATCTCTTTGCCACTGTTCTATAACCGGAAAATTTGATGATATAAACCACATCTTGTGTGAAAGACTTTTCAGTTAAATCTGAATGGCAAATAAGCCTTGTGCACATGAAATAATTTTATACTATAGTAATTTTAAGGAGGTATGGGATGCCTGAACTCAGAGGAAAAAGGAGTGAACATGAGCTTCAGTTCCACAGGCCCTATCAGCAAACAGGCAAGACAGTGAGTGCCCAAGAACATTCCAACTCCTTTCTGCCAGGAGCAGGAGCGTGGAGCAGGACACTCACCCCTTTTGTAGAGGTCCAGAAGCCTGGCAGAATACTTCACAAAAAACCCTTCCTCACTGCGAGACAGGATGCTCACTTTGTAAACTGCGGGACGACACAAAGCAGAGCCCGGTTACGCCTTGCACCCCGAACCTCTCAGGGATGCTCAGAAGGAGAGTTTTGTGTTCACAGCACCGATTGCTGGGAACGCAGCGGTTATGGGGGCAGAAAGCACTGGGAAGCCCCACCCACACCTGAGGGAAGCTGTGGGTAGGACCCACCTTTCTCCACATCACTCTATGCCACTGGCAGCCACACTGAACTTCTAATGACGACAGCTCTCGTTTGCACAAGATGCTTTGCAGCAGACAGAGCAAACAAACGTTCCAGAGCAGGGGAAGGGGCAGTGAGCCCCCCCTTACCATAAGCAGTGTCCCTCTGGCAGGCAGCCTCTCTCCTGCTCTCAGTTATCGACCCGTCGAGTCTCTCCTGGACCTTACCACACTCAGCTCCGAGGAGAAAGGGAAAGGCAGAGGTAAGAGAACGTCAGCAAACGGCCACAAAGGAAACACGGATTTCCAACATCCTGATTGGGATAATTAACTGGGCACCACCATAAGTATGAGATTGCATGCTGGAACAGTGAATATTTAAAATAAAAAAAATAATGCCTCAAACAAGTCAGACTTCCATTGTAGATCACACTGCACACGTCCTTAAATTTCTTCTTTAAAATAAAATTTGGAGGGGAAACCCCTGTGTTCTTATGAGGACTTTTTCCTTCTGATCAGTGTGGTTTTGTTCAAAGCACTGCACTGCATTTTCCCACCAAGCAAAATGAAAAAACATCTTCAAATAAAGCTTACCTTCCATGCACTTGCATTCATCTCCTTCGCACAACCTCACGAGTTTTTCATTTCCATAGGGGTTGTAAAGCATGGTGCATCTTTTATCTAGAAAGCCCAGAAAGAAATTACAAATACACGTAGAAAATCAAAGACCAAGTCATCAACGCTGAAACTTGGTGAGTTAAAAGTCACCTGAGCTTCAAATAAAACAGAGTAAAAAAATCTGTTCAAGGTGGAAAAATGCAATTCTTTGGGAGAAACACGGAGCTAAGAGGCAAACAAGGATGTGAAGAGCTGGAACACACCTGGTGCATGGTATTCATACACAGAGAAGGCGGCAGGGTTCAGCATCCCAACCCGGAAAAGCTCACTGATCCTGAAGCCAACGCACAGGAACTTGTGAGCTGGCACCTGTTTGAGAGACACATGAATTAAGGAGCTCCAAAGGAGGCCAAATGAGTCCAAAGAGTAAAAGCAGTGCTTACAGTCAGGAAAGGGGTAACATACAGAGTCTATCTGCAGGAGAACACGCCCATCTTTTATCTCATAGTCTGCTATCAGCTGATCAACTCCACTCGCAAGCTGCAGGGCACAGAAAAGGGTGAAGAACGGTAAATATTACAGCTCTGTCGTGTAGAGCCAGTAAGAGGAAAACCATTCTTGAATACTTGCAGTAGATAAATCCTCTGGATTGGCTTCCACTCCACTGACCAGCCCTATGTCCATCACAGCATGAGCAGACCCCGACCGGGGCTCCCTGGCGCTGGGCCTGTACCTGAGTTAAATTAAAGCCAATATTAGCTAATTATAACTGAAATGAAAGAGACCTCTTTGAATGTGATCCCAGAAAAACCTGAGGAAAAATCTGTCAGCGCTGAGGCCACAGTAAGCTCGTAATGAAGCAAAATATTCCAGATGAATCAATCCAGATTTATGCCAAGGCCACGCACAAAGAAGCTTTTAACGCTTCCAGGAGAACCCAAATATAACTTGAAGACTCCTTCCCACAGAGATCATGACCCGTGGCTCTAATTCTGCTTACACACGTACACAACAGCGAAGAAACAGAAAGGAAAGATCAGGAGAGCTGGTGGAATTATTGATAATCAGAATAAATCAGCTGCACTTACTTTGCACAAGCCTCCAGGCGCCCCAGGGGTTCCCCATCTTCTTTTATGCGACCTGTTCGTACCAAGCAGAGCCAAAGGATTTCACAACTCTGCAGAAGCACCGGCCCCAAACTCTCACAAAGTGTTTTCATGGGTGGAAGGTAATTCTTTACACTGTTTTGGTGGCTATTTTTATGGGAATTCATGATCTAGCCACAAGCAAATGACATTTCCCTCTTTGGTAATTCAGGTGAAACAACGGCTTTAAGGTTGAATGTAGTTCTTTGTGTGTTTGTATTGTTTAAACTCAGAATTTGGTTCTGTCCCCTGTTGTAACTGAACTAGAACTCTCAGTACTTTGTAGAACTCACTGCAACCCCTCCCACTCCCCATCAGATTTCTTTCTTCTCAGTCCCCCACCTGTAAAAACTCTTCCATAAATGACTAAAAATGAACCTAACAGAAATAAATGAAATATTCATTCTATTCACGGAAATGCAATCATTTTAAACAGGGCTAAAAAAAGCTTTTAGCAGCTTGATTTCCAGTTTTGCATTTAGAAAGTGGCAGGATTTATTTCTTTCTTAGTAAAAACACTCATTAAAAACCCAGGATTTTAACACTCATTAAAAACCCAGGATTTTTTCCCCTCCTGCCCTTGTACTGACCCGAGCAGCAACATTTAAAATTATATTAACCCTTTACCATCATCTCTCTTTGGAACAATCTTCAGGTCAAAGTTACAGGACTCTTCAGAAGTACCAATGGTGTTATACACTGTCCTCACCTGCACACCCACAAATAAATCGAACAGAACAGAAGCAGCATTAAAGAATCCTCAAAGCTGACATAAAACTGTAAAAAAACTCACACTGGGGAGAACACAAACAAGTCTGGTTTATTGGTGATATAAAAATACCAGCAAAGCAGAGCCAATAAATGATCAGCACAGAAAGAAATGGGGAGTTCTTGAGCAAAGCCACATCATATCAAGAAAAGGGAAATTCCATTTAAAAAGCTTTGTTGCATACTTACATTTACTGTAGCTATGCCAGTGCTGCTGCCAGTGCTTACATATAGATCATCTTGCAAAGGTGCCTAAAGAATTGGTGAGAAAGGAGAAGTTACACATTAATAGTAAAGATTAGCAACAATTAGCAACAATTCAGGTCGGCTGATCTGCTTGTCTTGCTTACATTTCAAATACATCACAGATTCTGCAGAAATATTAAATTTAAATGAATATTCAAATTAAATACAACAGATAAACAAAGTCCTCAAACATTTTCTATACCAAATTATTACCAGCTTGGTTTTTTTTTTTTTTTAAATAGCTATTTTAGTGACTTTTTCAAAGCTCAAATATTCATTTACAAAGATGCTAAGAACTCTGTTTTCCCTTTTTAAAAGCAGTATTATTCACTCACTGTCACAGTTCTTCCCACAAAGTTGTCTTCCGTCAGTTTAAATAAGTTTAGGGGTCCACCATTTTTGTAGGCTACTTTAACATCCATGTCCAAATTCAGCCGCTTGACAAGCAGGGAATATTCAGTCAAGGCCTCGAGGGCATTAATAGTGTCCTGTCAGAAATCAATTACACAGAATTAACTCCAGGGATGCTATTTATAAAATTTCAGCTTATATTAATGAAGAGAAGTCAGATTTCCCAGAGACCAAGAGTGTCACGGCAATGGAGCCACTCGATACTAATCCCACACACGGGACTCTGATCTTGTGTGGTCATTTAATTGTATTATCCCCCTAAAATGTTGACATCACAGAACCGAGGAATGGTTTGGGTCGGAAGGGACCTCAAAGCCCCTCTCATTCCAGGGACACCTTCCACTGTCCCAGGCTGCTCAGCTCCATCCTCCCCGGCCTCCAGTTTCCAGGGATGGGAAAAAACCCTTCAGATTTTGGTGCTCGAAGAACGAGGACAAAATATATAAACGCACACCTGAGTTGAATAAAATCCTCCCCCGTGTCTCTGCTCTTCAGAGAGCCATTTGATGATGGGCTTGGCATAGTTTTCATCCCCTCTTAGCAGAGCAGTGAGCAAGGCATAGGCTGTGGTTTCCACCATTTGGGCAGTGACAGAGCTGGGGGTGGGCTGGTCTTGTGTTTTGAAAGCATCTTTCCAAAACCTGTGGATGGGAGGGTCACCTGCAGGAGGAGGAGAGGGTTCAGATGCCAGCACAGCAGCAGCTCTGCCGGACCAGGTGAGGCACTGCCCAGCCAGGGCTCGCTCTGCACCCCGCAGGGATGGAAACCCACTCCTCCCACGCTAAAATCCTGCTGTTTGGAAGGCGATGGGCACGGATGTGGTGCAGAGCAGCTGCTGGGTTCAGGGCTGGTGGGGAGCAGTGGGAGTGGAGCAGTACCTGTGACAAAGGCCTCTTTCTTCAGGGCAGAGAATGCTGCCCGTGCCGAGAGGTGGTTGAGGTCCACCAGGGCCAGGGCGTAGGCGGTGATGGCCATGGTGAAGGGGCTCTGGGCCAGCTGCACGTTCTGCACCAAATAATCCCCTGCTCTGCTCCTGGCATCGTGGATTTTCTGAGAACATTACCATCAGATTCAGCAATTCAGTCAGAATTCAGCGACCAAAACTTGAAAAGCAGAAATATTCCCAAATGCACAGGCAAGCAACGTCAAGCTTTGAGAAGGAACGGGTGCAAACTCTTCATCTTTCTTTCATTACCCAAAAAAACCCCCAAAAACTGATCTGGACCTAAACTTTGTGGTTTCTTTGGTTAAATGAGAACATATTTTATTCCCATTAATAATGCTGAGGAAAGGTTACAATCATATCACACTAAAAGATACATCTAAATATTCTTTTAGATGTATTTTCACACCCAGCAGACTGACCCTACAGAAACACACCTTCTCTGTCAAGACTATACAGATATATAACGTCTTCTACAGTATCTCCTAATAAATCCAGAAATTCCGTGTTGTTTTGCTGACTTTGAAAGACAAAGACTAACAAAGCAAATAAATCTGAGAAACTGAAAAAAAAACCCTCTTGTTTTTTTAAACAAATGTCAAAGAAAAGGGAAAAAATCGGAAGCCCAGAACATGCCCACTGGCAGAAATAAAAATAATGTTTACCTGAGTAGGACATATTTTCATTGACTTGGAAATTCCAATAATAGAAAATGCTGTGAGATACAAAGATTTTTCTTTAGCTTCTCGAGGTAAGGTACCCTACAAAAACCAAATAATAAAGATAATGAAATAGAAATTAAGGTTCATTTAAATAAATAATGTTTAGGTGGAGAAACAAATAGAAATTCCTGTAAAAACTATCAGTTTAGTTAAACCTGAAAAAAAATTTGACTCTTTGGATGGTAAGAACTCATTTGTAAAAAAAGAAACCAAAATATATGAAGTTATTCAGAAGCCAGGACTACTAGATTGTGAAATGAAGCTAAACATTCTTTTTCTGAATATTAAGAAGCAGCTACTTTTTGTGGGAAAATAGAAAGGTTTGCAAGACTGTGCTGGGCTTTAAATGAATTTAGAATAAAGAGGAAAGTTGTCTTGAATGGGTGTTTTTGGATGAAATGCAGCCTAAAATACCTTGCATTGTTAAAACTCTTTATCTCCTGGTTTTACTTTATATCCAGGTTTTACTGCCTAAGCACAGAAAATGTTTGTGCTTCATACCTGTAGCTTCACTGGTTGGTAGTTTGAAAATTCATTGAATGACCCATCTGGCATCTGGCAGTTGTCAATCAGCCACAGGAGGGAATCACACACAGACATTTGATCAAGATCAATGTATTGATTCACTTGTCCAAGAATCCTTAGAGCAAAAGCTGTCAGCCTGCCAAGGGAAGCGAACAGACCCTGTTTGTTTGGATTGGCAGGTGCTCCCACACTGCAGAGGGCACACACAAATTCTCACTCTTCAGGATCCTCTATCCTCCGCACTCCCACGGTTCAAAGGGATAACGAAGATTAATTTTAAATTTAACTCAACAAATGGGCCGTAATTACTGGAATAATTCTAAACCAGGATCAATTCCCAGGCTTCAGGGTATGAACTCATTACATCCCAAAGCCATCTTGGTTGTCATGCTGTGAGTTATGAACACAAAGAAAAAGCCTGGCAAGTGAAAGCAAGGAATCAAAAGAGATCATTCAGAGCTGTAAGCACTGCTTAAATCTACCATCACACTCTTGTCTGGTGATGAAAATATGAAAGCAAAGGAGTGAAATAAGGCTTTTTCCAGCCCAAACCCCTTTCAGCTCACCATGTGCTAGCTTGCCCGTTCTTCCACATGCTGTAGGAAAAGTCAGCATTCCTGAAGGATGAGATGCTCACAATTCCTAAGGGAAACACCAAGCACAAGGAAAGTTAGGAGAATTACATTTGCTCCCTCACACGTATCACCCTTCTCACTGAGCAGATCTCAGGCACCTCTACAGCCCTGGAGCAAGAGAAGCAGCAGATTTTCCTACCTTCTTTCATCTTCCTCCTCATCTGAGTCCTGGACCTCAGGGTCTCAGGGCCCAGTAAATGCCAATTATCCGACTCCTCCAGGTAGCGGAACACGTAAAATACTGGGGCAATGCTCATGAGCTCGGCCTCTGCACTGCCCTTGGGCAGGCTGGTCAGCGTCTGCAGGCCTCTGGGGCTCAGGATTGTGGCAATCACTTCACCCATAAGATGTCCTGTGCAAGGAGAAACCCCAGCATGGATTGAAACAACAGCTCGTGAAAGCGAATCCAAGGGCAGAATCTGACTCCTATGAGTGATCATTCTTTAGGAGGTGTTTAAATTTCTACACTAAAAGGGGGCTTGCAAAGCCTCCTCTCGAAAGAAAAAGAAAAAAATCAGATGAATTTAATACAAAATAGAAGGGAAAAGTGCATATGCAGTGCGCTGGAAGTTTCTATTTACCTTTTACACTGACGCTTCTGTCAATTTGTGTTTTGGGGACCAGATTTAGTGGGACTTTGTATCGAAATTCTTGTCGTCTCTTGATTGAACCTGGAATTGAAGATGTATATGTATGTAATACTGCACAGTCTAAATCAACAGATGATTCAGCTGCAATTGACAGATTGAAGGTTACAACTGAGAATTCAGCAACCAAAACTTGAAAAGCAAAAATATTCCCAAATGCACAGGCAAGCAACGTCAAGCTTTGAAGAGGAAGAGGTGCAAACTCTTCATCTTTCTTTTGTTACAAAAAAAAAATCTGATCTGGACCTAAACTTTGTGGTTTCTTTGGTTAAATGAGAATATATACTATTCCCATCAATAAAGCTGAGGAAAGTTTACAATCATATCACACTAAAAGATACATCTAAAGATTCCTTTAAGAAATTAATCCAAGTTTCCTTAAGCAAGGCAGGAAATCTTTGGGAAAGGACAAATTTACAAGATGTCAGGAAGGAAAATCTCCAGGTTTTTCACATTATGGAAAACTCGATTATCAAGGATCAAGATCAGGAAAAAAATAACACGAAGACACATCATCAATTCTCTTACCATAAACACCCTGTGGATCCAAAGTGAAACCTGCATGGAGTTCTTTCTTAATGCCTTCTGGCTGGGATCATTATGAGGAGAGAGGTAGAAAATGGAAACACTTTTGTTTAATCAAATGCATCAGCTGAAACAACAGGTTAAAGCCACAGTGGTTTTGCTTTCTTTCTCTGTAGCTGAGTTTGACTTAACTGTTGTACAGCTGTTCCACATGAATTTTAGTGTTCTAAAAGAGTTCTTGAGAAAATTTAGCAAAATATTTAAATTAAACGTCAGGAAAGGAAAAAATTGTGTTCCAGTGAAAATCCAAACCAAACAAGTTAGAATAAAGTATTCTCCTTTGCTTACAAAGTTCTAATTAATTTTTTAATGCATATAATCTTTCAGTTCTTATAATCAAAGTTTAAAAATGAGTGTGCTCAAGTATGCAGCCATTCTTTTTTTCCACTGCACACACCTCAGTGAATACCTGGACATCGTGCAATAATATTAAAATAAAGCCAAATTTCTATATTGACTCAATTGAACCCAATTTGAAATTCAAAAATGCTAAAAAAGAAAATGGAGAATTTTTCTTTCCTTACCATGACACGTAAAGTTTTAACTACAATTTCACTGTTCCTGGGGGTCAGCAATGTGAAATTCACAGTGTGAAGACCCAGTTCCAGCGGGAGTATCCGGAATGTAACTGCTGAGGAAGAGCCACCATCAAGAGTCTTGAATTTACAGCTCTGCATCCTCGATCCAGCACTTGCAGAATCTCCAAAGGTGCAGACTCCATTCCCAGCTGCTATTTTAACACAGAACTGAAAGGTGGAAAGGTTTTAATGTCTCGTTTCCGTGGTAGGTACGGCGCCAGAGAAACATCAAAGCACTGAAATCCTCTACTGAGCATTCTGTTACTGTAATGCTGCTTCTCTGTTTTGCAGAACAGAACACTGGCTTAAGGACTGAAGAAATCTCGTCCAAGGATCTGTTTATACTGGAAACTCACAGGAAAAATGTTTGAGGTTTTTTTAGTTTATTATGTCAGTGCCTCCACAGGACTCATTAACACAAATTACCTTAATTGCAGAGGCTTTATGGTTATAAACTGATCCTTTCAGCTCAATTTGCTCCCCTCGTACCACGGAATAAGGAACATAAACGCTCAAGAAGATATCCTTCACAACTTGGATTTCCAGAGGTGCAGCAACACAAATACCTGAGAGAATTGAAAACATGAAAGCAGAGTGTCTTTCCCACGCTTCTGATAAACAAGTTGGAAAAGGTCTTGACACCCTTTAGTGATGATTTATGATTTTTCAGTCTGTACTTTGAACAGTCCGAGCTTTTTAAAAGTCCCCAGGTTTTTGCTTCCTGATCCAAGCTGCTCTCACCACTCCTCACACCCCAGCTGACATCCCAGGTTCTTCGGGTTTCTTCTTCCCAAAGAAATTCTCTGCTTGGATTACCAAATATCTAGGAAAATCTCAGGTCCCTGAGCTACAGGTAACAAGACAAGGTAAAGTTGTCCAGGGAAGAGTTACTCAATATTTTTTTTCTTCTTACTCTCTATGAGCCACTGTCACACACAAGACAGGCTTTGTTTTCCCCGCCACTGACACTCATGACATGACATAAAGTGATTTACTTTCCCTAAAATACTTATTTTTTGTTTTCTTTTCCTGTCTATCAACCAGCAAGTGAACATTTCATAACATGAGTGTCAAACTCAATGAGAGGGTCTACAAAGCTTCCTGATTCTTTAGCTCCAAACTGGCTGGGCTGCAGTACCCACCTTTATCTGAAATGCCAACACCTTGGACTTCCCAGGTGGTCAGTGAATCAGGCAAGGTGACAGACAGAGTCTTGGACCTGTAATAAAAGTGGGTTTTTTTACATTTATCCACTTCCCATCACCATCTGTTAACAGCACAACTCATCACCAGCAATACTTTGAGAGAGACTCAGGGAAGCTCTGAGCCAGAACACAGGAATTCTGGATTTTCGTTTGAATAAACTTGGTTTTAGCTGATTTCACAGAAGCTGGTATTTAGGTCCAAAGTGAAGGAAAAGTGGCTCAACAATCATGTGGATCATGGAAGGGAACATGGCAGGAACAGTTTGGTCGAGTAAGACTGCATTTCAGCACACATCTCAGGTACAACTGAGGTTACCCAGTTTATCTCAGTTTTACCACTTCCTTTTTTATTAAGTTGATTTGAGAAAAGCAGTACCTTGAAGAAAGATGGTGAACTTCCCACAGCCAGCTCTCAGGGAAGTAGCTGCGAACTTGTGCCTCATCCAGTTCCAAGAGAGCCTCAAAATCTGAAGGACGTAAATACAGCAAGTAAAAAACACCCTGATACAAGAGAAAAGGTATCTAAATACCCTCAAAAACCTGTGTTAATCCCACCTCATCCATTTACGCAAGTGAATACCTGTCCAATATCCTGACAGATCAAGTTGTTAACAAGCAATTATAGGGAGATAATGGAAGACAAGGAATTTGACACTCCCACAGATCTTTTCTGAGGCGTTGCCCACTGGCTGTCTTGGGCCTGGGCAAAGGATTCAAATTTAGCATTCAAGTTTACTCTTCACACTCTCTGATCGCTGTTCTGTGTGTTCTAAATGTGGGTGAGCAGAATGGAGAGCTGAACACAACAAAGAGCTGCTCTCCTACCCCTCTTCAGGGATATACAACCAAAGTCTTGGGAGACTGGTAAAACCCTGCCTGGAATAACCCTGACAGGTACCAGAGAAGGATTAATAGAGTCCATCGCTTCTCTGTCCCCCTGTTCTGCCGGAGCAGGACACCCAGAGCTCTCATACTCACGCATTCTGGCCAATATTAGGAGCTTATTTGGCTCTTCCAGCCGCAGCTTGTTGGCAAATTCACAGCAATCTGTGAAGGCAGAGATGCACCTTTGGTTCCTCCGAATTCTCTGAGCTCTCTCCCTGCAGGTCTCAGAGACTGGATAAGCCTTCACTCCAGCCATGCAGCACTGCCGGCCCTCCCGATCTCGGTATTTGGCCACTGAAATAAAAATAAAACCATTCACTTCCTTGAGATAAAGTTTTTAATTCCAAATGGATGTGTTTCCATAAAGGTATACATAGAAATGTTTTTAACACCTTCTTTGAGTATCTTTTCCTTGAAGTCAGACCGTTTGGTTCTTAACACTTCATTGCAAGGTTCACCTGTCCAAAAAAATAAAAAGTACACACAACATGAACTTTTCTTGTAATAACATTGTCCTCTTAAAAACAGAAATACACAACAATCCATTCCAAATGCATGAAGCTTTTTCTGTTTGCTGTTTTAATCACATAGAAGTATTTTCATTTTGATTACAGTAACTGTTCCACGAGATGTTTTCCCCCCTCAAAAATCATCAGTATATCCATCCCCTTGAGTTCCAAGATAACAACTGAGGATGACAATGGAACATTTCAGAAAATCCACAGTCCCATGCCTGGACCACAGGAATGTACCTGCTTCCTCTGAGTCATCAGCATTTGCATTAGTGAGGAAGGTGAGCCCGGCCATCCTGAACACGGCCACGTTGTTCTGTCCTCCCCCAGCCCCACAGCCGAGGTCACTCTTCTCCAGCTGCAGCGTGATCTGAGGAGAAACACACGTGCCATGCTGTCGGAATGTCTTCAGGACACAGCCTGGAGAGGTTCTTTGTGAAACAGAGGCGGAGATGGCAGTCTCCACGGCTCCTTGAGCAAGGAGCTCTCCAACACTGCAACGTATTTTTGGCCAGGTCTGTGGAGTTCTGATGAGAGAGTTCAGAGCTGCCTTTAAAACCACAATTTACTTCTACTGGAATTCAAAAGGTTGTCAACTATTTCTTTTAGTAATTTTGAACCATAGATTCAAACAAACAACTTTCATTCTGGCTTGAATTTCTCTTCTGCCCATTTTCAGGCTGGCTGAGCGCATGACACGTATCAGTTATTGAATGTGAACGTGAAACAAAGAGCAACTTGATTTTCTCTTGTGGCTGCTACCTCACCTTTTCCATCGCTCTCTTCCTTCTTCCTGTGACTCCATAAATGGCCTTGTCAATAGATGACAAAGCTACAAAGGAATTGGGCTGGCTTCTCATGGTGAGTGATACAACCTCTGCTGGCTTCAGTGTCTCTTTGCTTGACTGCAGATTAATCTATAAATTGAAAACAAATATTGGTAATTTTGAAAGCACATTGTTCTGAAATCAATCCAGCTGATGGCAGACACTTACTACAATAATCAGTGTTAAAGAACGTGCGTATGTCCAAGACAAAATCTGACCATAAAACGAATGCATGCTCACAAATTTCAATGCCTATTTTGCTACTCACATCAAGGCTATTCCCACATTTCTGCTCCACATTCAGCCAAACTGAATCAGCCACTAACTCTGCAGCTCCTTCTCCCATGACTATGTAGTAAACAATGAGACGTGCTGAAGGAACCATTTCCTGGGTTATCTGAAAGGTTAGATGCTCATATTCCAAATCCTTGATTCTCGTCTGAGTTCCAAAGCTCACTGTCTTCCCTTTCGATGTGATCTATAGTTTAAAAAAAAATGATGGAGAATAAAAAAGTCAAATTTTATATTCAGTCCATTTTTCACAAGTAATAATTATTTGAATTTATACCTTCCACTAAAAAGAAATGCTGTCCCTACACTTCTTTTCCTTCATCTACATTTCACCTTCTGAAATAGCTCTTGAGACCAACTCTACTTGTCCTCAATCCCAGCCAATGTCAGATAAGAATTTAAAATAAAAAATAGACTATATAAATATAAAATTTAAACATTAGACTTTTTTTTTTTCTCCTATAAAGCTGACAGATTGTATCTGAAAGCTGTCTCAGCTGCACATATTCTGTGCTGAGGATAGCTCTTGATTGTTGGGGTTTTTCATCCATGGCCATCCATATTAAATTGCAATTCAATATTTTATGCAGAGACATCTGTTACTCACCAAATAGCTGTAGTGGTGTATTTTATCAATGTAGTGACTTTGTGGATATACATTAATATTTATTACATCCCCCACTTCCAGGGTTTTGTGGTTTGAAGCCCAGTCAATATAGAGATAACTCTGACTCAGGGATGAATAAGCTTTTGCTTCATAGGTTTTACTTGCTTGGTTTTCATCTGAAAGGCGAGGATCTGCAGTTTTCACCTGGAAAGATAATGAAATGTCTGAATAGTCTGAGTACAGAATTATACCTAAGCAAACAAGCAATGACACTATTAAAATCATTCTGCAATATGTTGTTCTGAGGTATTAATAAAAGAGAAGCCAGCTCAAGACCTTACCCTCAAAGAAATAATTACACTCTTGAAGAAATAATTTAATGGAACAATTTAACTCACTTGAAACTCCAACATTTTGCTGTTTGATGGGATATTAACGACAAACAAAGCAGTTCCATCAGTGGTGCTTGTTCTTCTTCTCCCAGATTCTGAACCCTCTGATATCAACTGAGTCTCGTCCATTTGCTCACTAAAGGATTGTGCAGTGACAGTTACAGGGACATTTCCAACAAAGTCATCCATGGTGTCTTTCACCTGCACCTGTTCATCAGGACAAAGAAAGGTGACATTTTTCAGGAAGAGTCTTTCAAGCCGCTCAGCTGCCTCTACAACAGGGAGTCAAAAAATGCCCAAGTCAATGGGAATTAAAGTGTGTTCAGACACAGAGTGGTACAGAGAGAAAATAACAAAGCTTGTGCACTACAGGGTTTATGCTGCAATCTGCGACCACCCTGCTCCTGGGAACTGACCTTAATGAAGAAGGGAAGCCCAGGCTTCACGAAGAGAGGAGTGGCAATCAAACTCAGCTTGTAAGGAGAGACAGCAAACTTGACTCCAGCGAACTCTACCTCTCCACTGAGGCCACCTAACAAAACACAGCACCCCATGGAACAAATAGCCAAAAGTGAGTTTAATCCCTAACCATTTTTATAGTGAGAATGGACTGTTCTTCCTTACAAGCTTTTGGAAGAACTGAATATTAAAGAAAGTCTGATATTATGAAAGTTAGCTTTATAATTTTCTTTTCTAGTTCTATTCACATTTGCAGAAGTGTCAAGAAAAATTTCAGTTAAAGAGCAACTTACCCATAGACTCCAACACTGATGCCACAATATATAAATATGACCCGTCCAGTGCGTCCAGACTGTCAAACCCTATAGAACTTGCTGCTTTCTTACTGTTAAAATTTATCTCAGCAATTCCATTTTCAATCTGGAAACAAAACAGAAATCATCACCTTATAATCAATGATTTAGAAATAATACACAGACCATATGCAGATTCAGTATGTTTCTGTTCATTGTTTATTTTCAGAGGAAATCAAAGGTGGAGATGTGTTTAAAAAGAATTATTTATTCCCTAAAATTATTTTAAATTAATCAACCCATGGCACATATTGCAGAGTTTGTGTGCAGGCTCAGCAAGAGGTAGGGATAACACAGATATCTTCAGTAAATGAGGAAAAGGGATCATTAGTGTAGAACATACTCCCCAGAATAAATCAATACCATGCTGATCTGCTTGTCTCCATTTGATTTCAGTTATTCTGTAATAGATAGCATTGAAGCTATTTCATAGAAATTTCAATCACAGATTGAAATGCCGTTGCCTCACATGCTCCCTTTGAATTGCATTTCCAAGAGCATTTCTCTGCCCCTGATGCCAGTGTTACACAGGAGAAGTCCACACTGCGGAGCTGTGGATGCAAATCACGACTTGAGGCCCATTCTCACCAAATTTCATGGAAAATCTTCAGTGGGATTGGATCAGTCCTGAATTATGCACTTGCATTCTACACAGACTGGACTGTCTGCCCAGACTACAGTCCAGATTTTCCCTCCATCCAGGTGACGCCAATCCAGACTCCGTGAGCAATCCAGTCTTGGTTTTCTTTTCCCCTTTGCCGACTCCATTCCAGTTTCCAAGAGAAATCCAGCCCAGGTTTATCACAAATGTTTATCACAACAGTAATCATAGTTCAACCCTTCACCCTCCTGGCCTTCTCAGCCTCAGAACTAATACTCTTCTACGTCGCATTTGAGGCCACCCTTGTCCCAACCTTGATCCTCATCACCGATGAGGGAACCGGCCCCAACGACTCAATGCCGGCATTTACCTCCTATTCTACACACTCGCCAGCTCACTCCCCCTGCTAATCGCCATCCTCCACCTACGTAACTAAATAGGCACCCTTGACTTCCCAATCCTCAAACTTTCACACCCAACAATCACCTCCTCCTAATAGCTTTCATCGTTAAAGCTCCCCTGTACGGACTACATCTAGGACTCCCCAAAGCTCGTGTAGAAGCCCCTATCACAGGATCCATTCTCCTCATAGCCCTACACGTAATCCCCTTGATTCTCCTCATCTTCAAGCCTGAACTCGTCTCCGGTGCCCCCATATGCAAGTAGAGTTTAACCAAGTTTAGCTCAAAACTGTGATTCTAAAAATAGAAGTTAAAACCTTCTTACCTGCCCAGGGGAGGTTTAACCAACAACAACTGCTAATTCTTGCATCTGAGTAGAAAACCTCAGCCCCCTTACTCTCAAAGGATAACAGTATTCCAATGGCCTTAGGAGCCACTCATCCCAGCGCAAATCCCGGTGAAAGTAATGGACCTGCCATTAGTCCTAAACACCCTCCTCCTACTAACCCTAATAACCCTATCCACCCCCATTATCCTCCCACTCCTATCACCCAACCTTAAAAACAGCCCAGCCACCATCACAAATACACTAAAAACCTCCTTCCTCATCAGCCTAATCCCAATATCAATCCACATCTACACAGGGACGGAAAGTCTGATTTCCCTCTGAGAATGAAAATTCATCAAAACCTTCAAAATCCCAATCAGCCTAAAGATAGACTTCTACTCCCTCACATTCTTCCCCATCGCCCTATTCGTATCCTGGTCTATCCTACGGTTTGCAACATGATACATAGCCTCAGATCCATACATCACAAAATTCTTCTCCTACCTCCTCCTATTCCTTATCGCTATACTAAACCTAATTGTCACCAACAACCTCTTCCTGCTATTCATCGGCTGAGAAGGAGCAGGCATTATATCCTTCCTTCTGATCAGCTGATGACACGGCCGAGCAGAAGCTAATACCGCCGCCCTCCAAGCCGTCCTCTACAACCGAGTTGGCGACGTCGGACTTATTCTCTGTAGAGCATGACTAGCCTACACCTCAAACACCTGAGAAATCCAACAACTCTCCTCCCCTTCCCAAACACCCACGCTCCCCCTCCTGGGACTCATTCTGGCAGCAGCAGGCAAATCCGCCCAATTCGGCCTCCACCCGTGACTCCCAGCCGCCATAGAAGGCCCAACCCCTGTCTCCTCCCTACTCCACTCCAGCACAACAGTAGTGGCCGGAATCTTCCTCCTTCTCCGAACCCACGCTATATTTAACACTAACCAAACCGCCCTCACTCTATGCCTGTGCCTAGGAGCTCTTGCCACACTATTTGCCGCTACATGCGCCCTCACCCAAAACGACATCAAAAAAATCATCGCCTTTTCCACCTCAAGCCAACTAGGCCTCATAATAGTCACCACTGGACTCAACCTCCCACAACTAGCCTTCTGCCATATTTCAACTCACGTATTCTTCAAAGCCATACTATTCCTGTGCTCAGGCTCCATCATCCACAACCTTAATGGAGAACAAGACATCCCCAAAATAGGAGGATTACAAAAAAAATGTTACCAACAACCACCTCCTGCCTCCCCATTGGCAACCTAGCCTTAATAGGAACTCCATTCCTTGCAGGAGTCTAGGCAGGTGGAACCATGGTTCTAGGTGGTACGGTTCTAGGCTGCTCTGGAACCGCGGTTCTAGGTAACTCTGGAACCGCGGTTCTAGGCTGCTCTGGAACCGCGGTTCTAGGTAACTCTGGAACCGCGGTTCTAGGCTGCTCTGGAACCGCGGTTCTAGGTTGCTCTGGAACCACGGTTCTAGGTGGGGGGGTGGTGGTGTCCAGAGCCCAGCAGCAGAGAATCCATGCTTGCTTGCTGGCCAGGGCAAATCCAACAACTCCAGGCCATCCTTAACGTGCAGGCTGAGGATTTTCTTGTGCAGAAAATCTGGGGAAAAAAATGAAAAATAACCCCCAAACAACTGGGTGACTCCATTCTGGACACCAGTCAAAAAGCCCATCGGGTTTTCCATCCAACTGGGTGACTCCATTCCGTACTCCAGGCGAAATCCAGTCTGGGTTTTCCCTCCAACCGGGTGACTCCATTCCGTACTCCGGGAGAAATCCAGTCCGGGTTTTCACTCCAACCGGGTGACTCCATTCCGTACTCCGGGAGAAATCCAGTCCAGGTTTTACCTCCAACCGGGTGACTCCATTCCGTACTCCGGGAGAAATCCAGTCCGGGTTTTCGCTCCAACCGGGTGACTCCATTCCGTACTCCAGGAGAAATCCAGTCCGGGTTTTACCTCCAACCGGGTGACTCCATTCCGTACTCCGGGAGAAATCCAGTCCAGGTTTTCGCTCCAACCGGGTGACTCCATTCCGTACTCCGGGAGAAATCCAGTCCGGGTTTTCACTCCAACCGGGTGACTCCATTCCGTACTCCGGGAGAAATCCAGTCCGGGTTTTCGCTCCAACCGGGTAGATTTTTCACTCTATTTTCTCAATAAACAGATGCCCACTGTTTAACAAAAGAACGGGGACCACAAACTACTAAAATGTTTTTGTTCTTATCACTGAGAAGCCTCTTCAGAGAAAGTAATAGTCAGATAGAAATTAATCCACTAAAGATTCAGTGTAACCTGTGAATAAAGACGGGCAACTTGACAGTCTCCTTTGCAAGAATACAAAGAAATTTCTTCCTCTTTTTTCTTTTTTTTTTTTTTTTTTTTTTTTAGGGAGGTGGTGGTAGAGGTTGTTGCCTTTAAGGGCAGGAGCATGAATACTAAGGAGCATGCCTACTAAGGGCAGGAGCATGACTAACTGTCAAATGCTTGTCATTTTAGAAACAAGGGTTGCATTCAAAATTACTATTAAGATATGTGTTCCCCAGTTACACCACATGCCAAAATACATCACTGTACAACAGTCTCTGTGAGGAAGACTAAAGAGTGACGTGGAATGCTCCTGCATTCTACACAGATTTGATTTGCTGCTTCTTACCCTCGTTACATGCATTGCCTGAGGCATCATTTTTTTCTCACTTTCTTCAATTATTCCAAAACGAAGGAAAACATGCGCACTGGGAAGCTTTTTGTTGGAAAAATAGCTGAGAATAAAACAAAATAAATGCTTGTAAGATCACTTAAGTGGCTGCAGCAAAGCATTTGTTGTAACTGTTGAGTAATTGCCTAGGCAAGAGATGGAAAACAAATGTCTGTGTAGTTTAGACACTTCTGTTGAAAAATAATCACTTTGAGAGAATTTTAAGAAGGGTCACTTAGTTCTCCAACAGAGCAGAAATTATCTTGATGAAAGAGCTTCTTGAGGAAAGCAAAGAGGAAAATTCTGGATTCAGGAGAATCATTCCTCAGCTAAAAAAAGAAGAGATACAAAATATTCAGAATTCCTCACCTGGCTTTCACAACAATCCTGAAGTTCTCAAATTTATCGGAACTAATGAAATTACTCTCTGGTTCAATGACAATGGAAAAGCTTGGCATTGCTGTAAATTGAGAAGGAAAAAAGGTCACTGGGGGGTGTTTGATCCATGAAGCCACAGGTGCTCAGCCACTGAAGAATCATGACCATTTCAAGGGGCTTGAGTTCTTTAAAACACTAAAAATGCAGGATCACACCATGGACACATCTTACCATATTCCTTAACCTCAAATTTTGCCACAGCTGAGGTCACAAAATCCTTCTTGTACTTGGCTTTAATCTTCCAAATTCCATACCTATGAAATATCAACAGTCAAACAGTTTTTAAGATGAAGGCAAAAATTATTATTACTTCTTAATAATATTTCATGGTAATAATCTCTGCCTACTTTGAGCAGATTCTCTTTGATACATCACTAATTATTTGACGCTTATTTTAAAGCGTTGAAATCAAACAGAAAATAAAATCAGTTATAAAGCAGTTTTTCAAGCCCCTGCTATCATCCTTCTGCCATCTCAATAATGCTTCAGCACCCTCTCAAGACTAAAAGGAGAACTGAAAAGATTTTTTTTTTTTTAATGCTGCTGTTCCTGGGAAAATGCTGGTGATTTGTATGAAACACATATGAAATATGAAATATTAAATCCCCACGAATTTAAATAAATCTACTTAGGATTAGGAGGAATCTTGAAGTCAGGAAAAGAAACTATTCCAGTAAAATCTTTTTCTTCCATAATATCCACTTCTACTCCTTCAGGATCCTTGAAATGATAAGAGGAAAGAATGAGCAGTTACAGATTGTTCTTATCATAAGGGGAATCTTCATTCTGGGGTTTCAGAGGCAGCCTGGCCAAAACACATTTTCCTTAAAAGTTTCAAAGCATAAACCCACAAATATTTGTAGAAACAACTCAGACTGAAATTCTGATAACAGATTTTACTCTGGTTCCACCAAGTAAAAGCTATGCTTAAAATAGCTTTAAAATTACTGTAATAACAAGCCTATTGTTAAAGGCTAAAAAAATATGGTAGATACTGATTACTTTTATATCTTAAATTAAACAAACAGTATAAACCCCATATATTATTAAAGTTCTCTCAAAAACCCTTTTTCCCAGATATTGAAGATAATTTTGTTTTCTATTCTGGAACAACTTCAGATCTGTTGAAAACCTCTATCCAACTTTGCAAAGCCATTTTTAAACCTTTTGAAAGATGTCTGGCTACCTGCAAAAAATCTATCAGTTTTATTAAACATTGATCGCAATACTGATTTCCCATCTACCTACCTACCTTTATTTGCTATTAGATCTACAAAACATTAATATTAAATTCAATTACAACTCACCACAAAAGTCAGGACAGTCTCTCTCCGAGCTGGCTGCAGCTCTTCATTCAGAGAGTAAACTCTGACTTTCACTGTAAGAATTGCAGCAATAAATCTCAAAATCAAACCAACAACAAAAAAAAGTCACTGATATTTTTAACAAATTCCCAGGAATATCCTTTACTCTTTGCGCTGCGAAATTATTTGATTATTTGAATCAAATAATTCAAAGTATTTTTCTGCTGATAAAAAAATCAGATAGCTGATGGCAATGCAACACAACCAAGAGCTTAAAGAACATTTAAATCCTAATTCCTCGGCAGAGTCAGCAGACTTTAAAAATTAAGTAAGAGAAATAAGCATTATTTACCTGACTGATCAGGAGTATAAACTGGTTTGTCTGTATGAATAAAAAGAAACCCATTCTCATAAGAAACGGGAATTTTTTTAAATCTCGTAAAATGTGGAGAAACGGCTTCCAAATACAAATACTTGTCTGAATTATCTGTTCTTGGTAAATCTGTTGGCTGAACCTGGGGGAGATGAAATAAAGGTTTTTGAAGGTTATTAAAATATTTTTCATGTATTTTTTCCAACAGTATGTTTTGATGCAAAGAGTATCTGAAAAGCAATTACCACCCTGTGGTTGAGTACCACTGAATAAAAATGTCAACACTCACAAGGATATGTGATAGAGGATGGTCTGGAGCATTAAGCTACGGATATTCTGAAATTTTGCATTTAATTTATGCCCAGAACGAAACCAGCAAAGTTCAAAGCCCAATAATGAGGTTAGAGCAGTACAAATTATCAGATTTCCATTTATGCACATGATGAATCCTGGCCACAACAAAACTGCTGCTGTAGTTGGTACTTTGATTTGATTCTCCCTATTTTAAAAGGTACACAAGTATGGTAATGTTTCTAAAACAGCTTGATTCCATGTTTAACCTCATGTTGTTCCTTTACACTGATTTTATTCAGCATAATTTTGATGTCAGACCAAAAATCGGGGCATTAGGCTTCCCTCCCCAGGGTTTAAACAACTGAAAACTTACAATAATCTTTTTTTAAGGCTTATCACTAAACGTGATAACAAAAAGGCTGTAAGAAAAGTCTGAATTCCTTACTGTTAAAGTTACAGCATCTTGGAATTTGTTGGCTGGAGTTAAGGAAATCCGACCAGACGAATACACAACGAGCTTATCTGGGAAGCTTTTTAGGGCAATATTGACTGGAAATTCCTTCTCGTAACCAAAAGCTTGAACTACAACTTTCTCAGAGGCCCCAGCTCGGAAGATCTTTGGTGCTGTAAGGACATATCTGTACATGGAATATAAAACAAGAACAGCACAATGGAATTGTATTTCTTTCCGATTTCTTCCTTCCCTTTGTAATTCGGTTACGTGCACGGCGTTAAAGCAAACAGGATAATCAGGTTACTGTAAGACACTAATTAAAATCCTACTTGGATAGTGCCCTTCGTATTGGCTCTACTTAAATTCTGGATTTATTTACCCAAAAGAGAGGACAAAGGTCAAGTAACGTTTCCAGTAAATTCCGTATTTGCTTTTACTTACGTTTTCTCTTGGCTAAAAGTCGTTCCAGAAAAGAGCAAAACAATAAAATATATTAAGACAGTCATTGTGCCTGGGACAACGGCAGAGCATAGATGTTCCTGAGGGTGGCTTAAACAGCCTCTGCTGTGGGTGAGCACAAATGCCACCAACACATTGCACTCGCAGTTAATAATTAATGGCAGATCATTCTTTACTGAAACGTTATTGCCGCCTCCTGAGGAAGCCAGAGCTGCTAAGCTTAGTAATTTTTTTTAATTTAGGATTTCAATTTTTAATACGTCCACAGGAATCCTGTGCCAGTCTTCACTTTCCTTCTGGCAACTGCATAATAAAATAATTTTCAGAGGCAGAAAAAACCCCAACAAACAAAAAAATAGATTCAGCTTGTCCTTAGTAATATTTTTTTAAAAATCAAAGTGACTTTAATTTTGTGTCTGAAGCAAAAAGGCGTTTGAGTTATATCAAACAGTGTGTGGATGTTTTTAGAACCAGCATTATTTTTTTGTTGCTTTGAAATAACTTTTCCCTCACAAATTTATTTTAGTCACTTGTATTCCAGATTATGCCAACTTTCTGATCACTTCCATTACAAATAAAAACTGCAGTATGGAAATATGAGGGCACATTTAATCAACATGCACTATTTCAAACATCATTTTGCACAAATAAAAAAAAAAAAAAAAATTGCAAAAAAAAAAAAAAAAAACCCCACAACCATTGGTGTCAAAACCTTTGCAGGCCTGATATCTAGGATAGTACCTCAACAAATAGGTTTATGTAAAGTTAACCAAAGTTGTGCAAGAATGCTGAAGTTTAAACAAATATCGTGGTCAACCTTTACGGGAAAAGCATTTACAAAACTGTTTCTGATCGATATGAAATGGAATTACAGTAAGGTCAGCTTCTCACCAGTGTAATGAGGAAGAAGGGAAACAATAACAGAACAAAAGCTTATAAAATGTAAGACTGGTTAACATTATTAAAAGGAGTGGCCAACATAGGTACTATTAAATACCAATAAGGGTGGTATGTAAATAAAAAGGTGCAAATAGTGAAAAACACTGGGAAATGCTTTAAAAGTCTAACAGTACTCTGAAATAGTGTTTTTAAAATCTAATTATGCTCCTTTCCTACATTTTTCAGAGACACAGCCTACTGGTTTTTCAACTCTGCATTTCACACTTAGTTACACAGATGCTGAACTAATGCAGCCCAAGTGTTAGAGAGATTTATTTGCACATCTCTATGAAAATGACTGTGATGTAGGCCGGACACGCAGAGTTTGTAATTGTAAATGAACTGTGTATTTCCACTAAAGCCCATTTATATGAAATTTTGCAGTCAGATGCTAACGTGACACACACATAGAGTACAGATAAGGAAAAAAACCTCCAAGATTTATTGCTTATACAGCGACTCCGGCTTTAAACAAACCAAAACCCCTCAAGGTTTTATTGTTTATACAGCGGTTTGGGCTTCATTCACCACAAAGCGGCGAACACTCACCCTGAGGGGCCGCGGCGGGAAATGGAGGGGCGGGGCCAGAGCCCCAGAGGCGGGAAATGGAGGGGCGGGGCCGGAGCCCCAGAGGCGGGAAATGGAGGGGCGGGGCCGGAGCCCCAGAGGCGGGAAATGGCGGGGCGGGGCCTCGCCCAAGCCCCGCCCCTCAGCCGCACCCGCCGCGGCCGCCGCTCCGACAAAATGGCGGCGGGGCGGCCCTTCAGGGAGCGCCCTTAAAGGAGCCGCAGCGCCCGGGGCTCGGCGGTGCGGGCGGCGATCGCTCGGTGAGGGGAAAAGGAAGCGGCGGAGAGGTGCGTGGAGAAGCGGTGCCGTCCTTCGGGAGCGCTCCGCGCCCGCCCTGCCCGCCCGTGCCGCTGCGGCGAGCGGTGAGACGGCGTTACCATGTCAACGCAGGTAATCAAAGCGGAGGCCTGAGGGATCGCCCTGCGGCGGTAACCGGGAAGGGGATGGGGGGACTGGGAGCACACGGGGCCCCGATCGCCGGTCAGGCCCCCGGGGATGTCCCTGCGAAACCGCAGCCTGTCCTCAGGAAGCAGCGTTAAAACCACGAACTGCGCTCCTTGAAACACGAAGGAACGCCCCAATGTGGTTTTCGTTAGCGCGCCAGCATCTTTCTCCCTCTCCTGCGCCTTGCATTCTCACTGTCCTTATCGCGTATGAATTGTGTTTCTAAGTAATGGATAGAAAACAGTGGCCCTTATTCTTGCCCCTCTTCCCTTGTCCTTATTGCCTTTACAATTTCGGAGAGAAAAAAAAAAAAAAAAAGAGTCCATCTCAACGAAGAACATATTCTCAAGGCACAACGTCGTCACTCACAAAGCTCCAAGTTCCTCTAACAGAAGACTTTCCTGTCTTAAAGAATGTGCTAAAATGTGCTCGTTGTTCAGTGGGTGGAGGTGTTAGCAGAGCTCTGTCCCTTGGAGATGGTTGCTGCAAGGGCTTTGTCACACACAGTGCAGGACTTTTCCTACCCTTATCCCTGGGGAAATAGGTTCATCACTGAGGGAAGTTTCTGTTAACATTCTCAAAAATTTCCCAGGCAGTCACAGGATGATTTGTTTGCAGAAAGGAAAAGTCTGGGAATGCCAGTGCTAGACTGATCCTAACTTTTTTATCTCGGTCGCCTGTTTCTGCTTGCATTTGTTCTTGCTGCAAGGCGGGTGATTTCAAGCTTTGGGAACATTTGGGATCCAATCCTCTGCTTCTGTCCCTGCCAGCTCTGTTAGTCTGAGCTGAGAGTATCTCCAGACCTGGCAGACTTCGTGTAAACCACAGCCTGCAGGACAGGAGGAAGATGAGCTGCCAACACAAAGATGTTCAATCAGTTCCTGGGGCTGTGCTGTAGAAGGGTGGGAGTATAAAGGTAAAATTCTTCTCCGTGCCAGGAAAGCTGGAAGCTGGCACCCACTGGAGATGTGCTTTTTGGCAGCTTCTGTAGCACCTTTGTTATCATGCAAGCCTTTTGAGTTTTAGCTTTCTACACAGAGTGGTAATTGTTTCAGTTCTTCCAGGTATTGCCATGTGATACCCTGAATTTCTGGCAATGAAGAAGGGTTCTGTAAGGAACGTTTCAGTTAGAAAACCACCGGCATCGGCATCCAAGATACCTCAGCCAATGTCACCTGTCAGTTCGGGGGCCACCTCTCCACATCTTGGCCAACAGACACCTCCAGCTGCTCCCAAAAGCATGGAGCAGAGGCCACAACAACTGGATATTCCAGCAGAAAATGTTGGAGCTGCTTTTAAATTTCAGAAAGGTATTGTTTAGTAGATAGTACTGCTGTCCAAGTACATACCACAAGCATTAAAAGCCAGTGTTCTGTGAATTGTGTGATTAAAGATGTATGATCTGTTGGGAAGAAACCTGAAAAAATTCCTTTTTTTTTATTTTTTTTTTTTTTTAAACACAAATGTGAAAATGGGAGTAATGAAAGCTGGGGAGAATGATGAGACTTTTACTCCTTCCTGTAAATGCTTCTAGGGGGATGATTTTCATTTTTTTTCCCAGCGTTCAGTGTAAAGAAAACACCAGGTATAAAAATCATCAATCCTTTCTGTTTAATTTCAGGTGAAAATGGTGTTAGCCCAGGGGTTAAGTACATAACTGAACCCCTTATAAAGGGTCTGTCAAAACAGCAAAATCTGGCATGTATAAGCACACTGAATCTCTCTTCCCCAAAGGATGGGGACAAGAAATTCAAGGTAAGTTATTGGAAATAACTGAAAATTAAATTAAGTTTAACATAATTACAATTTATTGTTTAATACAGGATTATTTTTAAGTGGATGTAAACAGCACGGTCTAACTCTGTCAGTCTAGTTCTGCAGTTAGCTTCCATTAAAAAAAAAGGCATTGGACACTTGAGCAAAAGAGAAAGAATTGATTCATTAGGATGATGTTTAAAACAGATTAATTCATGTAATTTTTTTAGGTTTTGGATTGTGCTGGTTTTGGTTGGTTTGGGTGTGGGGGTTTTTTTTCTTTTTTTTTTTTTTTTCCTTCTTTTTTTTAAAATAACATTCTTTTTTATGTAGATGAAGACAGGCCCACTGTAAATTTAAAATCCATCTTTCCAACACTGTAGAAGACTGTACCTGAAGTGGGGTTTTAGAATACCACAATGAACTGTGATTAATAAATTTGTAACTAATAGAAAGCTGCTTTTCTCTTTAAAAACACCCAAACCCTATGCTAAGGGATTTTCTGTTCTTTAGTACATAGAAAATTTGGAAAAGTGCTCCAAGCTAGAGGTGCTAAACCTTAGTAACAACCAAATAGAGAAGATTGAGAAGTTGGATAAACTGCTGAAGCTGCGTGAACTCAACTTGTCCCGCAACAGAATCAGGTGAGAGGAAACTCCACAGGGTCAATAAAGATGATTTTCCTTTCCTGTTTCTGTGAGTTCTCTCTCTCATCTCACTTGAGATGAGTTTCCCAATTGGATGTCAAGACTAACAGGCTTTGAGGTCTTCATAAAAAGCACAAGCTCTGAGGTATTAGGAGTATAAATAGTTCTTGGAAGTGCTGTCAGTGTACCATGGATGTGGTTTAATTTGTTTTCCTTGGAAGCCAAGCCAGAAGTGCAAGTTTCCAGATACCACAACGAAGAGCGGGCAGGAACCCATTAAAAATTAATTAAACTGTAACTGTTTATTATTACAGGTACTATAATAAGTTTTTCTTTTAGGAAAGGAAGCTGAATGGGCTAGATCAGGCAGGCCATGAACTCCCTAAATTGCTTTTGAGCTCTTTTGAGAGCCTGGTGTCTTGTTTGAAGTGTTGAAGGGTGGTGGTTCATGCAGTAGCAAAACTCTTAATTGCTTTTAATTTTTCTGTCCATGAATTATGATCTTTACTATTATGAAGCTGCAGCAGCAAAGCTGCCATTTCAGCAGAGACATTTACAATGGGAAGTCAGTAAAACCCCAGAGTTTGTTTCTACACATTGCATTCGCACAACTTCCTCTCTCAACAGGAATTGAAAAGGGCACAGGAGCTTTTAGCTCCTGCTCTGTTTTTACAGTTTGGTTATGTACAGCTCATATACACCAAAAAATGGCACAGTCACAGGAGCACATCCTGCTCTACTTTGTTGTGATACTCATGGTTTACTTAATGTTCACACATACTCATAAAAATTGCTCAAGTGAACTACAACCCAGCATGGTTTCCTCAATAGTTTTAATGAAAACGCTAAAAATGTAGCTCTTCATGCTGTCAGTTTACAGTTCATCCTTTCTTTTTATGGGGTGGGGGGAGAAAAACCCCACAAAACAACTTTATTTTGATTCATCTTCGTCCCATTACATTCTCGGGAGAGAAAAAGCAAATTTTGCCTATACACATTAAAATAGTGTTAATATTGAAATGAAGACATGCAAAAGTAATGAGTTTATGGCAATGACAGAAAATTGTTCTGTGGTTTTTGGTCTTAATTTAGTACTTGTAAGTAAGCTGGTGTAATTTCATTTGAATTGTCCATGGCAGTAAATAATGGTTTTGCTGATATCTTGGTTAATTAATTGTGACAGATTTTGTTGTGGTTTATCCATAATGCCTCAGCTTCGCTTCACGTTTGCTGTGGTTCATGCCAAATTCCATTTTTTCTCCTTTTCAGCAAAATTGAAGGCATAGAACATTTGCAGAACCTACAGAAGCTGAACCTGGCAGGGAATGAGATTGAGCACATTCCTTTGTGGGTAGGGAAGAAACTGAGATCCCTGCGCAGCCTGAATTTGAAACAGAATAAAGTGTCCTCAGTAAGTGACTGGAGTTAGACACAGGCACTGTTCAGGCTTTTCATGAAGTGAGCTGGGGGATTTACACTGAGTGACTTACTCTGGGTAATTGCTGAGTGTCTCTCCACAAAGTCTGCTCTCAAACGCAGCAGTTGGGAGCCTCATGAAGTTATTTATCAGAGAAACTCCTGGTGTGCAGGTATTGAAGATACAAACCTGTATTATGTTGTCTGGGAAAGCGTAACTTTTTAGGAGGTTATTCATCCACAGGCCTTGGTATCTTGAATTTCCAAGATAAAGCTTGATTGCCTTTACGCTCTTTGCAGTGGCATTTTCTATAGAGGAAGTAATTTGAATTTAAGAAGTTAATTTAGTCATAATACTGTGTATTTTGGTAGGTTTTTAGAGCTTATTCTTTAGCATAAAGGTTAAAATAAATCCTTTGATGCAGACCCAACATAGAACACTCTGCATAATCAGAAATTCACTCCTGGGGGTTTAATTCTTCTCAGAAGGATGTCTAATCATTGTTTTGTTTCTCTTTGATTTAGCTCCACGATATAGCAAAACTAAAGCCTCTGCAAGATCTGACCTCTCTGTTCCTTGCTGAAAATCCAGTTGCAAGTCTGCCTCACTACTGCTTGTACACCATATTCCACCTGAGGGCACTGGAAAACCTGGATGGGCAGCCAGTGACAAACCATGACAGGCAGGAAGCTCTGGAGAGGTTTAATTTAGGTAATAATCTATTAAATCTAAAGTGCATGACAGAAAATTGAAGTTTAGGAAGGAAATAATTTTTCTATTTGAATGTTTCGCTGATTTGTTCTTCAGAAGAGATAGAAAAATTAGAAAGAGAGTTGGAAAACACAAAAAAGGATATGGAGAACCTGAAACTTAACCAGTCCAGAGTGCTTGAGCAGCTTCAGCATCAAGATAAGCTCAACAAGTCACTGAAGGAAAAGGCTGTGCAACAGAGACAAAGCTTTGAAGAGCTACAGAGGGATCTGGGCACCAAAAATGAGCTGGTAAGATAATCCCTGGCACTAAGGAAATCTTTGGACACAGAGTTGTCAGTGTGAGTGTGCACATGACTGAAGATTTAATTTTAAAACTGAGAGACTTCCAGCTCTTTAGAGAGTGATTATTGACCTTCAATATTCCTTCTGTGGAAAAAGTAAGTATATGGTAGCAGCACTCAGTATCACTCCTGTGTTTTACAGTAACTTCTTTGTTTCTAGTAATTATTTATCTATTTCTGTTTAAAATTTTGTCTGTTGATGAAAGGTTAAGCTGCTAAATTGCTGATGTTCTGAATATGCTGCACTGGTCAGGCCCTAAAGTGCTGCTGCAGTAAGGGAGAAAGAAGATTGCTGCTTTCACAAAAACAAGATGTGCACACAAGTTGTATGTCAGTAATAGCCCCTGATTATTATTTTGGGTGATGCTCACCAGTTTTAATTGTATTTTATTCACATCATCCTAAAGTGTTACGTTTGAGTCTCTTTCATTGGTAGCCACAAAATGCAAGCAAAGCCCTACTGACTTGTGGGTGCTGGGTTGTGAATGACCTGATGGGAACTTTGTATTTTATCCTGTTAGACTCGTCCTCTAAAATTTTATCCTTCAGACTCTCATACCTGGTACTTCCATAGCTATTTCTGTGAACACACACACACTAACCAGCAGTCTGCTCCTAAAATGAACATTTTGGTACAGTGAGATTTAGCAGCAAATACTTTGCAGCCTGAACCCACTCTTCTCCTTTGGATGACAAACTTGGCTCACTTCTGTCTCCCTTTAGCTGGTGTCTGGGTTTGTCACAGTCCCCTTCCTGCAGAGCCTTTGTTCCTCACTCAAGGTAGCCCCACTGTGCCCTGGGTTGCATGGTTGGTTTTATTTCTAGGATGTATTTGCACGTTCCCTGAAGTAGCAACATTATTATTATGGAGTGTCCCAGTGAGATTTTATATTCACTGTGGTTTGGAATACAATTTCCTTGATATTTTTTACCCTTTTCTCTGAAACAGAGTTAATTTTTGCATGACATTTATCAGGTTTTGAAATCTTTCTTTAAGCCTTTCCTGTTCTATTTCTTTTCCTCCATTAGTCCTGCTTTCCGCTCTCTATTGGAATTGTGCTGCATGTTCTTCCTCAGGTATTCAGTGTGAAAAGTTGATTTAAAAAGAAATCACATGATGGACCTTTATTTAAAAATAACCTCAAAACCAATCTAGCACATGGTTAAGCTAAAATAAAATACACACTTTGTACTCTTGGCCATTGAGATATTTTGGTTTTTTTACAGACCATGAGTGTTAGCAGTCCTCATGCTCACTAGTAGCAGTAAATATATTTCTTATTTTGGCCTAGATTTTGCTAAAGGATCATACTCAAATTACTGTTTTATCCTAAATTAGGTCTAAAAGTAAACTTATCACTTTGATGTACATAAACTCAAAAGGCCTTTCATGTGATCATTTGTATTCTATTAATCGTGGGGGTTTTGTCTCCTCTTAGTCACCGTTGTAAAATTGCCCTTTGTGATATCCTTGATCCAAAACCGTGCTGTGAGCTTTGCTCCCACATTAAGGGCTGTGCCCTGCTCTCTGTGGAGCTGCCCTGTGCGTGACAGTGACGAGTGAGTTCAGTGAATGGCGCTCACTGGGTTTTGTGCTTTCTCAGCTGAAGCAGAAGACAGTGGAGCTCACCCGGGCTTGCCAGAAGCAGTATGAGCTGGAGCAGGAGCTGGCCTTTTACAAGATCGATGCAAAATTTGAGCCCTTAAATTATTTTCCCTCGGAGGTAATAATTTTAAAACCGTGGATTTTTTATTACTGTTTCCCTTGTTTTTTTGACTTGGAAAATAAAAACCTTATTAGTTTTCCTATGCTCTGATAGATATCTGGGCTTTATTAAAGGCCCAGCCTCTGTCGTACTTGCAAACAAAAATGCCAGAATGAAATCCATAAGAAAAGTAAAGATCAGTAATCCTTGACTACAATTATGTCTGAGTAAAACTTAAGTGCAGCAATGTAATTGACTAAATATAATTTAAGTAAATTCAATATAGTAAGAAGAAGTTCCTCCAGACATCTGCAACAAACTGGTCACACCCCAGTTGAGTTTGTTTAGTTTTAATTCTGTTATAAAATGGTAGTGTTGAAGGCCATAAATGTTAAGTATAATCTGTTTTCTTATTATTCTTCTAATTTCAAATTGATTTTCCTTTTTATGCTTGATAAGAGAACTAAATGTATGTTAGGAGTTGACTGCAGCCATAGTTCTCAGATAAAGACTCTGCTTCTTACATTTCAGGAGGTTGAACTTGATGATGTACCCGGTGAAAGTCCCTACATTGGCAAGGCCAGGTACAAAAGAAATATGTTTATAAAGGAAGGATACATTGCTGACAAAGCTCAGCAGCTGCAGATTGGGAAAATGCAACAGGAGGAAGATGACTCCTGTAGGAAACCCCAGCTGGAATCACATCCCCAAAGTCTAGATAAAATACTGCAGGATAAGGAAGAAAATATTCATTCAGGTAAAACCTTATTTTTATCAAATAAAGAGAAAAAACATATATATCAGTGTGGTTTATTCCAGTGGTTACATGCTTGACATAAGAATAGAAACAATGTGTCAAAGGCTGGAGGTGCTGTGATTGTTAAACGCCGGGCTTGTGCTATTAATGTGTTCATACACTGATGTGTATCAGTGTTATACACAATATTATAATGTGTTTTGTGGGACTGTGGCGTTTGTGTTGGGTTTCTTTTGTCTGCAGCACAAAGATTAGAAGAACTGGGAAGTGAAGTTGGAGATGCAGAGCTACAAGTGCTGAAAGTAACAGGGGAACTGCAACAACTGGAGGATGCTCAGGCTCAGAAAAAAGTGAGTTTTTCCACAAAAAGCAGGGGAAGGTGTTTGAAGCAGTGTTGGTGTAAGGAGATACAACTTTTTCTTCCCATTCTTATAAAGAGGCCACTGTACAGACATAAATCCATGTGTCAAGCATCAGAAAAATCTTCCAGGTCTTAGAGAGCTTGTTCATACATCAGCTGTTAGAGCTGTAGCGCAGTTAATGGCACCTGTTCCATGTGTTGCTGCTGATTTATTGCTGACTTTCCCCAGAACCTTTTGGAAGAACCTGCTGTGTAGGTTGTGCAGCTGATAACCAATGTGGCTACAGAATTGGCAGCAAGAATTAATTTATCACCATTAAACTAAATCGGCATCTTCCACTTCTTCAACTCTCAGCAATTATTGCTATTTTTAATTTTTAAACTTGCCTGAAAATCAGTGACCAGGATCTTCTTTATTTAAATGTTAAATATATTCTGGATCATCTGTGTATTTCCAACCACTCAACCTCCTGATGCTGTCTCCAGATCTCCCAGGCCACCAAGGAAGCAATTGAACGGCAATTGAGTGGAAAGTTACAAATCCTGCAGGAGCTACGCAAGGAAACCTTACAACTGGAAAAACAAATAGAGAAACAGAAAAGAGAAATAGGGAAAAATCAGAAAGAGCTTGAAGATTTGCAGAGTTCTCTTGGTTCTGTAAATCCTGAGGATCCAAGGCATGTAAGTAAAACCAGAATCTGAAGTTATCGTATACTGTGCAATGGACTAAAGGCAGCTTTAGCAGGTGACCATTCACTTGTACCTGTTTTATGAGTTATATATACTTTTTCTGTTTATCAAAGTCATTAACTGATAACTTGAAAGTTACAATACCTTTACAGTTAAAAAATCCCACCACACCAGCCATCTTTGGTGAAACACTTGAACAACTCATTTTCCCATCAGGTGCTGTAGAGCACGTTAAGAACAAAATCTTTGTGCTTTGCACAAACACACCGGGCTGAGCCTTGCAGACAATTTCTGTATAAGAAATCCCTCATGCGCCTTCTTATGGAGTCTGGCCCTAAAGGTTTTCAAAGATCTGTGTCTGGCAGTGCTTATCCAGTTAGGTGGGGACTGATGGCCTTTCTCAGCTGTCGCCTCCAGTCCTGTCAGCCCTGAGAGAATCAGCCAAGGTCGCATCTCCCAGGCTGGCGTGCTGAGGGCAGCTCGAGCTCCCGCCTGACTTCATGATCGTCAGGGGTGCAGGGCTTTTTCTGAGTTATTAGCTGTGTTCAGGTACAGCAAACGCTTGGAGAAATTTAACTAAAACGAAACTGAATTATCTTTAATAGTGTATTTTAAAAGCTTATATCTAAATGAAAGTTTTTCAGGCATGCTGGATGCTCTTAAGTAAGAAATGAAAGTATCTTTATGCTTTGCTCCGTTTTCAGCAGAGACACGCAAAAACTTGTTTAAAAAGCTCCTTTTGTATTTTTAAACTTAATATCCTCGGTTGTTGGGTGACAAAAGGGCCGAGCACGTTCCGGGAAGGCTCCCAGGGGAATGGCCGGGCCCGGGGCAGGAGAGAGCCCGGGGCAGGAGAGACCCCGGGGCTGGAGAGAGCCCGGGGCTGGAGAGAGCCCGGGGCTGGAGAGAGCCCGGGGCAGGAGAGACCCCGGGGCTGGAGAGAGCCCGGGGCAGGACAGAGCCCGGGACTGGAGAGAGCCCGGGACTGGAGAGAGCCCGGGGCTGGAGAGAGCCCGGGGCTGGACAGAGCCCGGGGCAGGAGAGAGCCCGGGGCTGGAGAGAGCTCGGGGCAGGAGAGAGCCCGGGGCTGGAGAGAGCCCGGGGCTGGAGAGAGCTCGGGGCTGGAGAGAGCCCGGGACTGGAGAGAGCCCGGGGCAGGAGAGAGCCCGGGGCTGGAGAGAGCCCGGGGCTGGAGAGAGCTCGGGACTGGAGAGAGCCCGGGACTGGAGAGAGCCCGGGGCAGGAGAGAGCTCGGGGCTGGAGAGAGCCCGGGACTGGAGAGAGCCCGGGGCTGGAGAGAGCTCGGGGCAGGAGAGAGCCAAGGGCTGGACAGAGCCCGGCCCTTCCCGTGGCCGCCCCTCACTTCGAATCACAACACAGGAAACTCCGTGCGGGCCAACGGCCGGGAGCGGGGCCGGGAACGGGAGCGGGGCCGGGAACGGGAGCGGGGCCGCGAACGGGAGCGGGGCCGGGAACGGGAGCGGGGCCGCGAACGGGAGCGGGGCCGCGAACGGGAGCGGGGCCGGGAACGGGAGCGGGGCGGGCAGCGCAGCCAGGGCAGCAGCTCCGGCCCCCGCCCCGGAGCCCATGAAGACTCCGCTGAATTCCTGCCCGCGCTGAAGCTCCCGGTGCTTTATTCAAATGAATTCTCGCTCAGGGGTGGGGCGTTCTGCAAGTGCTGTGTCAGGAAGAAAAGACAAAGGCAAAGCTGTAAGTGGTCGGGGACTTGTGGCTTTTTGTTTCTTTTTCAAACTGCATTTTTGTTGCCGTTCAGTAGCTGCAGCAAGATGGCTCAGTGGCAGCGGCCCGGGTTTTACTTGTTGAAATTTCGCTTTTGAAAGCTGCAGGGCAGTTTGTGTTTAGCAAGGTGACAAGTTGAACTGTGCTGATATGGATGTTTAAGTTAACTTCCGGTTTAATCCGTTAAAAATACAAAAAGCTTTGGGTTTACCCATTTACTTTTGTTACGGATGCAACTTTATAAGTGTTCTTTTTTCTGAGAAGTCATATTTAAATTTTCTATTGCTAGCTCGATTTATTTTTTTGAGTAGTAAAAAAACCGTGCAGTTAGTCATGGCAGTATAATTCTTTATTTTCCCAAGTTTCTGGCATTTGGGTTGTTTCTGAGCAATTTCACACTGTTAAGAAATAACACTTTATTCTGTTGATAACCAAGTTTTTGTAAACAGCTGAAACAGTCAGTTAATTCAGACTAAATGCGTGAAGTCCTTGCCAAAGTCTGTGTGAGCTGCGTAGTGTATCTCCCAGAAAGATTTGAATAAAATAAGATTTACTTAGGAATATTTACTCAGTAACTGTAAAGTTGGCCCCACGTGCTGTTTGTTCAGAGTATTTTCCTTCAGGTGCTGACCTGACATGTTCCAAAGCATCATCTGCTGTGAGGGCAATGCAGGATGACAGGATTAAAGGTTCTGGGAGAAATCATGTTTGTTCTTGACTGAGAGAGGAAGTGGTAGAACAAAATGCAAAGGCAGGAAGAAAGATAGTAGCCATGAGTCCTAATTTATAAATGCAGGCTTTATTCAGCCTGGGCAGGGGGGAGCCTGCAGACAATGCTGGTACTCACAGATCGCTGCTTATCTGGGGTCCTTTGTGGGGCAGGACTGAGGGAAAACAACAACAAGTAACAAACCCCAAGGCACCACAGTGTGTGCTGAGCTTGGGGCTTTTCTTGCTGATAGTGAGACACTGCAGAACTGAGACAAAATCCCAATGTGATTTTTTAAATCTGTGTTGATGCCCGGTTTTGTTTCACTTTCTGTTACTTGACAGGCTCACATGAAAGCTCAAAAAGCGAGTAAAGAGCAGCACCTCGATATAATGAACAAGCACTGCCAGCAGCTGGAGACTCGCCTGGATGAGATGCTCTCCAGGATTGCAAAGGAAACTGAGGAAATCAAGGATTTGGAGCAGCAGCTCACTGATGGTAAACTGTAATTTCTGTCTGAAAGTATTTCTTGTACTTAGGGAGACATGACAATTGAATTGAGGATTGTTTTGTTTATCTTTGCTCGAATGAAATACAGAATGAGTATAAAAGTGTTAAAAAAACTGTTCTTAACTGATGGAAAAGGAAACTGTGTGTACTGGTTGGGAAGGGGGGGCAGGAATGCACAAAGAGCTGCAGTTTCTTTTAACTTTCCAGTGGCCAGGTTAACACAGTAATATTGGGGATCCTAACCTTAAAAACAATATTTTCCAGTTGAGTTTTAGGTACTTGTTTTTACTTACTCCAATGGCGAACATTTGAAATGATGAAGGAAGGCAGTTTGGTTTGTTTGGTAAATAAATGTGGCTTCTTGACCACCTCGAATTCATTTTGCATTCCTGCAGGTCAAATAGCAACAAATGAAGCACTGAAAAGGGATTTGGAAAGTATTATCGTTGGCTTACAGGAATACCTGCAAAGTGTGAAGCATCAGGCAAAACAGGCCAATGAGGAGTGTAAGAAGTTGCAGAAGGAAAAAGAGTCTTTGCTGGGAAGATTGGCAAGTCTGGAGGAGGAAAAAAACAACCTGGAAGTGGTTGTCATGGATGCAGAAAATATGAGAAAAGTAAGGCTTAATACCTCTTTTCCCAAGTTCAGATATCTAAGAATAAACTTGAAAAAATAAGCGGGTGATCAGATTGGGACTAGGGAAGCACAATTCCTTGGACAAAATAATTTCTGATATGGTAACACAATGAGATGTGCCCCCACACCTCAAGAAGAGAATCTGGCCTTTAAATCCAGCTGCAGGAGACATCCAGTAGATCTGTGCTGGGTGGGAGATGGCTCAGAAATGCAGGTTTCACCTTGCAGGCATCATTGCAAATGGATTTGCAGGTGGCACCGTGGGGAATGGCATCAGCGAAATCTCTGATGCTGGCCAGGTGTGTGTGAGCAGCTCAGATCTGTCCTGTCAGCCAATGACACAGAGCTGTGTGGCCATCCTGATGAGTGTTGTATAAACCTGAACTCCTGGGACAATTCTGTTCCACTTCCAGCTCCAGCTTTCTATCCTGAGTGTAGATTTTGGACGGTCAGTGGCACCACTGGCCTGACCTTGCAGGTACAAGTGCCACCCATCTTCAAGTTTTAATGGAGCTCCTGGGTTAAAGGGAACAGTGTACACTTAAATTCTGGCTCTCCCATGTACATCCTTCTAAAATGGGTATTAAATTCCAGGAAATTGCAATGCTGGAGAGTTCACTCCAGGAGCAGAGAGAGATAAATGAATCCCTTCAAGGTGCTCAGGGGAAGGTCAGCGCCTACAAGGCTGAGCTGGAAGCTCAGTTAAGAGAGAGAGATGCTGAAGTCAAGCAGCAAAAAGAAGAATTTGAAAGACTGAAACAACTCAGCCAGGTAAGAACAGAGCTTTAGTGCTGTCAGAGGTGTCAGCTACCCCAGGACACCTCATCTCAAACATTAAATCACAAACAACTGCTGCTTCAGGTGTGTCCCCACAGTATCAGTTTGCTGGGATTTAGAAGTTTGCTTTGAAGCAAGGTCCAGATGGTTTGCTTGGGGTTGTTTTGTTAGGTCTTTTTTAGGTGCTGTCACATTGTTACTGTTTTAAGAAATACATCTGTGGTGTGTTTGGGTGACAGGTTGGGGTTGGGAGTGGGGATATTAATCTGGAGGTTTTGTGGTTTTGTAGATGGAGCTGTCAGCCCTGCAGGATGAGCTTGAAAAGGAAAGACAACTGTTAGAGAATGCTCAGACCAAAGCACAACTGGCAGAAGAGAAGGAACAACAAAACTACAAGCTGCTTTTACAGTTCAAGCAATTGCAGGTGAAGTATTTGTTGTATTAAAAATTCTAGCTTTTATCACTTGTGGATTTGTTTGCTTACGTTTGTGTGGAATTTTTTTTTTTTTGGTCTATTTTTAGGGAGACAATAATTTCCTAAAACAGCAGCTTAAAGATCTCCAGAATCAGCTAAACAATGCAGTCGGTAACTTAATTCATCCTGAGGATGTCATGGCTTGTATAAATGAACTCAGGCAAAAGCTTCAGAGAGGAGCTGGAGAGATAAAGTGAGTGAAATAAAAGTACAGTGTGAGATTTGAGCATGTGAAAGGGGCAGGACAAGAGGAAACGGCCCCAAGTTGTGCCAGGGAAGGTTCAGGTTGGATATCTGGGAAATTTTCCTCACTGAAACTCTTGCCAAGCATTGGAACAGGCTGCCCAGGACAGTGGTAGAGTCACCAGCACTGGAGGGATTTCTAACATGTTTAGATGTGGCACCTGGGGACATGGGATAGCGATGGCCTTGGCAGTCCTGGGGGAATGGCTGGATCTGATGAACTCAGAGAGCTTTTCCAGCCTAACCTGAATGAATTACACAGCACGGCTCAAATGTCCTCTATTTGTCATTCATGATTTCAGGATCTGGTATCACAACTTAAAATCACTGGAACATGGATTGTTTCTCTTTCAGCTGTCCAAACTCAGCTGGTATTTTCGGGAAAAACCTTGCAAGCCTGCAGAAGGAATTCAGTGACATCCTTGCTGATGCACAGAAGGAAAAAGAGAAAGCATGGGCTGGACAGAGACAGTTGCAGAAAGAAATGGTATCCCAGCAGGAAAAACTGGAAGAAATACAGGAGAAGTACAGACAGGCACGTATCAAACAACAAAAGCAAGAGAGAGACAATTTCAGCTCAGTCTAAAAAATGTCACCTGCAGCTGAAGGATCGAGTTTCACTTAATAAAGCTTTGCTGTGCTCTGTCCTTTGTGTAACAGTGGAGTCTGATTTGATTTTTCATTAATAGTCTTCCTGATCTTTACCTGATTATTTGGTGAATTGGAATTTAGTCAATGATCTGTCTCAGAGGCAACAAAGACTTTAATGACCGCTAGAAAAATACAGCTCTGAACCTTCTTGAAAGATCATTATACATATCTCTAATAAAACAACTGAGGCACTCTTAAAATGTTAGTTACAGTGGCACAGTAGTTACCTTTCCTTTCTGCTTTGATGCAAAGTATGCTGGTAACTGCATTTCCCAGAAATTTAATTAAATAATTAAAACAGGGTGACTTTTGATTGGAAAAAAGTTTCTGGCTACTTATTCTAACCTATTTTACTTACAGGTTAAAGCTGAAAACAGGCAAAATAAGAACAAGGTCCATCAGTTAGAGAATGAAATTCAACATTTACATGAAAAAATAAAGAGCATGGAAGAGATTCAGGGCCTGGCTGATCAGCAGCTCCAGGAGGCAGATGAAGAAAAAGAGGCAATTCTTGCTCAGCTGGAGAATTTGGAGAAAAGGGTAAGAGTGGGTGAGGGCAGGTCCATGCACTGTTTGATTGCTCAGGAGAGAAGAAACAAAATCTTGGGAATTTTTGCCGTCTAAGATAACACATGCAGGAACACAAATGTTAAATATAACATCTTTCTTTTCCTTAAATTTTACTGCTTGTCCTCGCTTTAGATTTTTTTTCTAAATAATCCAAAATGAGGTTGGAAGGAGGATGAAAGAAAGCACGTTGTGAAAATCTGTTTTCCTGCTTTCAGAAAAAAGTAGAAGATGCCAGGGCACAAATGCAAGTGCAGAGTCTGGACAAGGAGCTGAAGGAGCTGCAGAGAGCAGTGATCAGCTCAGACAAGCTGGCGGCCACCGAGCTCTCCATCGCTGCCAGCCAGCTCCAGGCTCTGCAGGGGACTGTGCTCAGGATTAACCAGGAGAGAGCTGAGGTAAATCAGCGTGGGGAATTAATGAATTAGCGCCATTGCGGTGGGAGCGGTGCTGCTGCCCTTCAAATGAGCTTCAGAGCTTTCTTCTCAATTGCTCTGAGCTGCGTTGGAGCTCTTGCTTTGGGCAGAGTTTGAGGTGCAGCAGATGAGTGAGGAGGTTTGGGTATGGACAGGTTCCTGCTGTGGGAGGGAAAGGGAGGGGGAAGATCACGAATCTCTTATTAACTGAAAGGCAAACAATAGATAATACATTGTTCTGTAAGACAGAAAAACAAAAGAAAGGACTGGAAACTCTTTTTCAAACTGGGAAGCATTTTTGGCTACATAATAACATCTCCTGTACCAACACTGTAAAGTTAAAGGAGAAACAGTGTTTTACATATATCTAGAGCTCCAGAACAGTCAGCTGCTGATGCTTCTCAGTGGTTAGCTTTTCACAATGGCACATCTCAAGCCTGTGAAATGTTCCTGCAAACTACAGCTGGAATGAAAATCTCAATTTCAGGAGCTTGAGGAAGCCCAGGAGTTCAGTGCTGAGGCAGCTCGTGCTTCCCAGGCTCTTGCCAGAGCAGAAGCAGAAATAGAATTGCTACAACAACTCCTGAAGGAGAAGGAAGAGCAAGTAGGTTGTTTGCTCTGTGTTATATGATAAAATACCAGTGAGTTTCTGGAAATGTCATGTTTAGAGGCTCTTGCCCTGCCCTTCTCCCCTTAAGTTTTCCCAAATCACAGTGTTCTTCCCTCCCCTGACACCTGCCCAAGAACAAACTGAAAACCTCACTGCCTGGAGCAGCTGGGTTTTCAGGAAAACCATCACCTGTTCACTGAAACATCTCTCATATGAGGGGATGGGAAGAATGAGTGGGAGCTTTTTGTGATTTAAGCTTCTATCTCAAATAGGTTCTGCAGGAAATGGAGAAAGCTGGTGAGAAAACTGCTGCATCAAACGCCCAGAAGTTTGAAATTAATAAGTTAAGCGAAGCCGTGGAAAAGCAAAAAGCAGAGATTGACCATTTGAAATGGTTGTTGGATAATATTGGGACAGGTAATTTCTCTTTTCTCTCCACTTCTTGCAGACAGACAGGGATGCAGAAGATAATTATTCCCCATTTCTCACTGTTTGAACTGAGAATCTGGAGAACATTGTTGAGAATATCCTTCTACACAGGTTTATACAGGATGTGTGTTCATTAGTTTGCGCTTTTCACAGCTGTTTAGAAAACACTGACTGTACTGAGCATTCCATTTAAACTGCTCTAGGACATTGTCAGAGCTCTGTGTAAGGAAAATGAGCAGCAGTTACCTGGATCTGAACTTGTATTTCCACAAGCTGAAACCACCAAACCTCCTGTGTATGTCTGTCATTAGAGATAACATTTAGTTTGTTTCCCTCAGCAATTAATTATTTTTAAATATAGTTCCAGTTTAACTGGATAACATCGAGGGAAAAGTTGAATACAGTATCTAATTATTTTCCTTAAATGACTCTAAAACTGTGCTTAATTTCCAGGTAACAAAGAAGAAATTGAGACCTTGCAGGGTGAAATTGCAGCCCTCAGAAACGTGCTCTCACAGCAGAATGATCACAGCCCCAGTACAGCCGAGGTGAAAAGAGGGGGATACTGGTACTACATGCCATCATCACAGGTCAGGAATAAAAACCCTGTTAGGGATTGTTTTCCTTGTGGAAAGCCCTTTGGTGGGGGAAAGGGCATTATACATTTGGTAGGTTTGGGAGAAATTTAAGAACAAATATTGGCCAGCATGTAGGAGAAATACTGAAATAAAACACACAGAAATGTTCCTGGTGAAGCCCTTTTACTGTGCTGATAGAAGTCCAGGGTACATAACTCTGGGAGAGAACTGTTCAGGGGGCAGTACTGACAATCCATCTAGGTGAGGGTTAAAAGGGGATGTTACAGACAAACATTTCTTCCAAAAGAATATTTGTCTGAATTTAAAACCAATACTGTTGAAATACAATTAGTGCTCTTAAATCATTATTAGAACTGAGAGACAGCAGAGTATGTGCAGCCTGTTCTGAAAAATCATTAGAATGTCTACAACAACTCCTTTATTTGCCATGATTTGTCATTTCTACATTAACACATGCTGTATTTCTTCTTTAGGTTTCAACTCCTGCTTCCCACAGCACCAAAGACTCTGGAGTGTGTTTGGGGTGCTCTGGCACGTCCCCAGCCAGGAGAGGAGATGCTCAGGACAGGCCCTGTGGGAGGGAGGAATTGCCCAGCCAAGGATGTTGGGTTTATTCACCACTCAGAAATAGATTGTGCAAAGCAAATTCTGCCAAAGGTAAGTCAGAATGTTCAGGAGCAGAATAAAGATGGGCTTGCTTAGAGCTCACAGAGAGGTGTTTTTTTTTTATGGGCATGAGTGAATATAAATGTTTATTACTGTTTAATAACTGAGCAGCATTTGTTACATTTTTGTAAATTACCTAGAATTTAAAATGTCCATTTGAAGACTATCTCTACTGGAAAAAAAAATTAAAAATTACATGCTTGGTTTTGTCTCTTTTCAAGATAGAAGAGCAAAAGAAGATGGTGAAGGAAATGCAGGATCTCCTGTCCCTGAAGCCTCTCCCTTTGTCCCACCCCCAGGCACAGTTATTTACACAGCTCTTCCAGATGGGGCCCCTGCACCTCAGGGCCTGGGGGTTTATGCCTCTCCTCCTGCAGCAGCCACTGCAGCTCCAGTTGCTCCTGGATCCATCATCCATGGCCCACCTCCTCTGGGATCCCAGGTGCTTTATGGCCCTCTGCCTCCAAACTTCTCGGTGCCCCTCATTCCCCTGGGAGTGCTCCACTGCAGCGTGCCTGAACATCAGGATCTGGTAAGGAGCAGAGCTGGAACCCTCGGGAACTGACTGACAAATGGGTTAGGAAAAGCTCCCTGCTAGGAAGGGTCTGGATCTGGTTACAGTCTTTGCCATCTGGAGCTGCTGCTGGGTGTCGGGAGGCCTCAGCTGGAGAATAGATCCCAACTGTGTTGTTCTGTTCCCTGCGTGCAGGAGAGTGAAGTCTCGAGGCTGGAAGACACCGTGTGCTATCTGAAGTCTCAGAAATACAAGGAGAAATGCTCAGAGGCAGCTGAGCGTAAATACAGAAAGGAGGTGGAAAGATTGCATGGAGATGTTGAAGAACTGGAGCAGGAAAGAGAAGAGCTGGAATGTGAAGTGGCAGAGCTGCGCCGAGCGGCTCAGAAACGCAGCACGCGCAGGTGGGAATGGTGCATGGAATGCACTGAAAGGAAACCTGCAAATACCTAAACCTTTTCCCAGCAAAAATCAGCTTTTTGACTCATTTCCAATTCTAGAACTTCAAGAGGCTCCCAGATCTTTGGCACCTTTGATTTTAATTCCACATCTTTCATCCTGATCTTTCAGGGACTTCATTGACGGCTGCACCGACAGCGTCCTTGCAGAGCTGCAGCTGGAGAAATCCCTTCAGCAGCAGGAAGATGTTGCAGAGGAGATTGAATGTGCAGAGAAAACTCTGCTGAAACGCCGGGCTGAGCTCCGAGAGGCCGACAGGCTCCTCACAGAGGCTCAGGTGGAACTGGAGAGCACCCGGGGCAAGGTGAGTGAAGGCAAAGCCCTGAGGGCAGAAGGACTGGAGTGTTGTTTTGTTTGTCTAGGCAGTTTTATTTTCACATGGAGCCTCTTAAAATGCTTCTGTATGAAAATAAGTTGGGAAATAAACTGTGCTAGAAGAACTTGGTTTAGTCCCTGTTGAAGAGGAGGAAAGTTTTCTGCTCTGGACAGGAGAGGAGAAAAAGTTGTTCATGGTAGAAAGAGGGAGAAGGCTGAGGTGGAATATTCAAGCCAGGAGCTCACCTTTAAACTCAAATACAGCATAAGGTGGAATGTATTGTCTCAATCTTCAATTTTTGCTTCAGACTAAAGAGACTCTGCAGAAGTACAATCGTGCCAAACACCATTTGTCCTGCACTGAAATGGAGGCGGAGGAGTTGGAGCAGAGGGCTCAGGAAACAGCCACCAAACTTGTGAAAGCAGCTCAGCAGCTCAGGTACCCTGAGTGCACTTGGGGGTTTGTGTCACACGGGGTGAGCACAGGGACTGGCTTCTTTGCAGTGTCAAGACACTGCTTTGGGAGAGGGAGAGCTGTTAAACCGTTACTGTGAAAAGGCATAAATGCTCTTCTAGGTTATTACAGACAGATACGAGGGGTTTGGAACAGTTTAAGAGGGAACAAGAAGGAATTTTGAAAGAAATCAACAAAATGGTGGCTGCAAAAGACTCTGAGTTGCAGTCATTAAACCAGAAGATAGAAATGCTCACTGAAAGGTGAGTACTTTTAATTTTCCATGAGCTGTATTAAGTTAAACATGTCCTCCTCCAGTGAGTCACTGCCTAAGATATTCTCACTTCTTCTGAGTCCTGTTTTTATCCTCACTCTCAGTCTTCAGAAGCTCCAAGGAGATATTCGACTTGCAGAAGGTAACGAGGGCCAGCATCTCCAAATCATCAGAGAAGCAGAAAACCTTGTTCAGGGCAAGAAAACTGAACTGGAAACATTGAAAGATCAGGTGAGGCTTGGCCTGCTAACCCTGGCCTATCCATTTTGTTGGAATTGACCTTTGTCTCACAATTATGATCCCAGTCTCTCTGCCTCGTTTAATTTGGCGTTTTTTTCATGTTTAGCTAGAAAAACAAAAGCTTTCTATCTATTAAAGCTTTCTGTTTAACTTCTCCACTGTAGATTTCTGCTCAGCAGCAAGAGCTCTTGTTCCTGGAGCAGCAGGTGACTCAAAGAACAGAAGAGCTCCATGGCCTTCAGGACTGCATTTCCCAAAGGAAAGGTGACCTCAAAGAAGTTCTTCGAGATGGAGAGACTGAAGCACATGAAAAACTTTGCCAAATAAGGGTAAGTTTCCCAAATGAGTTTTCAAATCATTATAGCAAAAGACTTGAAGTACTACAAACATTCCAGGAGGTTTCCACAAAGCAAATTTTGCTTTTTGTGTCCTCCCCAAACCCACTGAGAAACAGAACATGGAATTTTATGGGTTTGTGTGACTAAAAGCTTGGTCCAGATGCACAAAGAAGAACTCCCCACTTCCAGTGATTCTGACAGAATTGGTCCCTTGAGAGCTAAATTGCATTAAATATAAGTCTGTGAATGACTTCCTGTTGCTGAGGAGCAGCTGCTGAAGGAAATCAGTGTGATCAGTGTGTGCAAAACACAACACAGCTGCCCCAGTCTGTGCCCATCCCCATTTGCACAGAGAGGATTCTGTACTTCCCTGCCGAAATCAAAACCAAGTATCAGGGCTAATTATATTTTGTGGTTTATTTTCTTTTGTGAGGGCTTCTTGTCTGGTTTTGTTTTAAGGCCTGTTATTCACTTGAGTGACAATGTTGTGGTGAGATTAGGAGATCAAAATCTTTGCAGAATTACTACTCTAAATCATCAACAAACAAGACCTTAACTTAAATATGCTGTATTTTTTGTTTGTTAAACCAGACTACTGGTGACAGACTGTTAAATTTCAGTTTAAATTTTCATTTAAAATTGCAAAGAATGGTAACACTGATACATTCTCACAGGAAATGAAAGTACTTCTGGGAGAGCTTAGTGTTGAGAGGAATGAACTGGATGTCCAGATGAATGAGAGAAGAGCGCAGCTTTCGGTCCTGAAGAAGGATATAAGAAAGGAGGAGGAAAATCTTCAAGGAATACTTGGGCAAATCACCAAACATAAGATGGGTATGTGCCGGGATTTGCTGGGGTTTGTGCAGATTGGGAAGGAACACACAGAGCTCTTGAGTTCTCTCATCCTAATCCAATAACTGCTCTTTATTTCACCTCACTAGAGCTGAAACATGTGCTGGAAATTCTGGAGCTTGAGAAGAATGAACTGGAGGGTTTGAAACTACAACATGAGCAGAAGGTCAATGAGCTGGAGAAGACCCAGGTGGCCGTTCTAGAGGTAAGAAATGCTTCTGTGGCTGATGCAGAAACTAGGACATCTCTGGTTCTCTTAAGCCTTGTGTAACAGAGTCCTGATGCTTTTAAATCAATCAGTTTCTAATCTGATTTCAGCTTATCACAGAAAAGTCTTAAAGTCTGCTTAGGCCCTTTAAAATAATGGGATTTTTTGGTGTATGTGAGAGAGAGGGAGCACAGAAGCTCTGCCGTGGTTGTAGAATGATGGATGCTGGTTTTTAGGAGCTTCCAGAGTCTTTTTATTTGGATCCTGTGCCCTCACTTCCAAACAGTGAGTCTGGAAGGGAGTTTAACTCAGCTGAATCATCTCTAGCATTAAAAAGATCCCCAAGGTACTTGGAACCATTCTCTTGTCATCTTCCTCCATTAAATGCACTCAAATCCCTCTGGCTGCACCTAAGGATGTCAATCCTTGTTCTGCTTCTGGTCCATTTCAATGTGGTGCTCACCATGCCTGTTTTTCCTAGGAGAAGTTCAAACTGGAGAATATTCAGAGATTATTTCAGCGTCAGCAAGAGGAAGTGGATTGGCAGGAGCAGCTCCTCAGGAAGGACCGTGAGGAGAACGAGCAGCTGGGCTCTCAAATGAGAGCTCTGCAGAGCAACATCGAGGCTCTGAGCAGAGAGAAGGAGAAGCTGGAGGAGGACTCCAGGAGTTTGGAGGGGAAGTTGTCACAAACCAAAAGGTGGGGGATGTCTTTCCCTGCAGAGATCAGAGGGGATGGGGAAGTGTTTGAAGGTCTGCTTGTTGTAATTAATTCATCTGAGGTGCCCAGTGACACAGAAAGGCATTTTCTTATGTTCTGTGGAGCTTTTGCTTTAAGCCTCTCTACAGCAGATTTTAAGAAATATTCAGCAATGGAGCTGACGAATCAGCAGTGTTGTTACATCCTGGCAATGCCATGAGAAATGTTACAAAAAGTAAAGTGTTGCATCTTGGACCAGGGCATTTGTCTTGCTCTGGCAGCTCCTGCCGACCCCTTGGGCTCAGAGGGTTTCACTGCCATTTTTTAAGTTCTCACCAAGGATTTCCAACTAATCAAGAATATGTTTATAGAGATTTAACTGCTGCTGAAGACAGCAACAGAGCTGCACTGTCCAACATGGAAAAAGTGGAATTGGATGTTAAAAACCTGCAGCAGGAGGTGGAGTTACTGAACAAGCAGAAGAAATCACTGAATGCAGAGATTGTTGCTGTCCAGGAGGATCTTCAAGGTAAAGATCAATTTTTGGGTTTAAGCAGCATTTTAAGAGAAATTCTGTTAAAAGACACACTTTAACTGAACTGTATGATATTAAACATTCAGCATGCTCAGATGCCCACAGGCAGGAAGAATTTAATGTGTTGAAAAGGTGGAAATTTCATAAACTGTGTTTGTGTTACTCACTCTTTGCTCATGAAAAGAGAATTTCTCTGTATTGGTATTTCAAACTGCTGATTGAAAACGTCTTGTAACCAAATACTTTTCTAGGGAAAAAGGAAGAACTGGAAATCCTGAAAGGAGAACTGAATGACTCGAGGCAGCAGCTTCACCTCGTGGAACAGGTTGGTTTAGTGAAACATCCTTATGGTCACTCTGGGAGTCTCTTGTTGCTCCAGTTCGTGTGGGCCCAGCTCAGCATCAGAGCCCTGCAGAGCTGAGAGCAGGGATTGCTTTACTGCCTTCTTCCTGCTGACTTTGCAGTGGGTTTATTGTTTCTTAGGAAGAAGATAATTAAAAAACAATCAACCAGCAGCACCTTCTGGCTTTTTATCTGGTGGCTCCTGTGTTAATTCACTCTGTGGCTGGTTTGGGTGGAAGGAGCCCTGAGCATGCAGGGACCAGCTCTGTTCAAACCCAAACCTTTGGGGCTGGTTCCTCTTCCCAGCTCCTCCTGCCACTGCAATGTTTTCCATTGCAGGATTTGGAAAACAACTCCAGGCAGCAGGAGGAGCTGCTCAGAGAGCAGGCAGCCCTGAAGGAGGAGATCCGAGAGTACTTAAGGAAACGTAAGGAATGCCAGGAGAGGCACAAGAAGAGGGAGAACCAACTGCAGCAGCTCCAGAAAAAGATTGAAGAGAAGGAAACAGAACTGGCCCAACAGGAAGTGGTAACGAACCCCAACGAGCCCCTGACTTGCCTCACTTCCTCCTGACCTTAAAAACAATGCAGGCCAAAAAGTCTGAGGTGTGAGTTTACAAATGATCACAAAAGCACAGACTGGTTTGGCCAAATTAGCTTGGGTTGGGTGAGGAGTTTCAGCAAAGTGCTACCCAAAAGAAAAACTGAGAGAGCTGTTCTGAAAATGAGACAGGCAAGAAAAATTGACAAACATTTTTTGTCAGTAGGGACTGTTAGACTGCAGTTCTTTCCAATTTATGCTGTTTTTACTTCTCTAATGTCTCTTAGTGGTGGTTTTTGTTGTCCCTGAGTTGGTGCTGGTTTAAGCTCAGACTGGGGGTGTTTCTGGCAGGTTCTTCATCGCCTCAAGCAAAACTCAGAGCATGAAGGGAAAAAACTGGAGGAATGTGCAGCTAAAGTGAAGGATCAGAAAATCCTGTTGGAAAAGGAGCTAACAGATCAACACAAGAAACTGGAGCAGGCAATAGCTAAAGTCAGGCTGGCAGAGGAGAACCTTGGGAAGCTGGAAAAGGAGGAGTCCCGGTGTGCAGCCCTCGAAGAAACCATCAGGAAAAACAGTAAGGGTCATTGCACAAATGAACTGCCACCATCTCTGGGGGCTGAGGATAATGGCACAACAAATATTTTCCTTCATCTTGCTTGGGTTCTTGGTGTTTGGAAAATATCTGCTGTGTGTGAAGTGGGCCAAGATAAGCTTTTGCTAATCGGGATTTTTTGTTTTGTAATGTTTATTACAGAACATCAGCTCTCAGAAAAAGAATTACAGTTACAACAAAAAGACAGAGAAATACAGTGTCTTCAGAAAGAACTGGAGGTCTCTGTGTCTGAGCTAAAGCAGCTTCAAGGTCAGATAGTGTCAGAGAGGAGAGAAGCAGAAAAACAAATCTTGGGTCTGAGAGAAACACAGAAAATGCAAAGGATGGAGCTCGAAAGCAAACTGCAAGTAAGTCCTGAGTGGAGAAAGTTTGGGGGTTTGGGTTATTTTAAGCAGCAGAATGATGGAACACCCATTTTTGTCATTGGAGGAACAAAGTAATGCAACAATTTCCTGAGCAGACTTGAGGCATCCAACCTCTGGCATTCCCAGGGCTGCACAACAGCCGAGTTGCTCCTGTTTCTGCCTCGAAGGAACCTCTTAGGTTCTCTTAGCTCACGTTCTCTAGTGGATGCTGCCAGTAAAAGGCCTCTCCCTGCCCTCTCCTAGGAGCAGAAGCGTGGAAGCGGCAGTTTGCAGAGTGCCAGGGCTGAGCTCGTCACCCACAGTCGCTGCCCGCCAGCCGAGCGCCTCGGGGGGGACCCGGAGTGCAGCCACCCCCAGGGCCAGGTACGGCTGGGTGCCAAATCCAGGGGGATGAGGGTTCATGGTTTCACACAAGCTCGTTTTGTGTCCGTTTGGAATCTTCCTCCTGGGGTAGCACAGCTGAAAATACACCCAGAGCTGGAATTTATGCAAATCGCTAAATGTTAGCAATGTTCAGAGCTACTCAGCAGGCATTAACAACTTGCCAGTGCCAGCTTGGGCCAGCTTTTTCTTCTTTAGACACTCATTTTAAATTAAAAAGTGATTCACCTTGTCTGACTCCTTCTAGTCCTTCAGTAAACTCTGCATAGATTGTTTTGAAGCCCTTTAAAAGCAGAGAAGGATGTTGTTGGCAATTGGAAAGCGTTTGGGAAGGCCCTGCAAGGTCAGAGTGTGGCGGGTTTAGGTTAACAGCTCCTGGTAACTGCAGTTGCCTGTTCCCATCTGAGGGGCTTCCCTGGCACAGTTAATGTTGGAACCAGGGCTGCAGCAGCTCAGAGGCTTTGGGATTTCTGACTGCAGTGCTCCATGTCCTTGGAGCCTTGTTCAGTCACACAGGAAAAGCCCTCAGGACTGCTGTTTGTAACCCAGCTGTTCTGTGCTGCAGGTTAAAACCCAAGACCTGGAAGAGAGACAGAGGGAAATGGAGAGTGCAGCAACCTTGCTTAACCTGGAGGTTGAAAATGAAATTCGGACGGAGTTTAAATCTTCACGCTCGTCTTCTTCAGACCCGTTGGAAGATTTGGAATCATCATTTGAAAGAAAGGGGAGTCTGCAGTCTGAGTGTGATAACTCAGAGACTGCTCCCTTCACTGCTGCTGACAGACAGCTCCTCTCCTTGGAAGAAAAGTTTAATATTTCCAGAGTCTTCTTACTGGTAAAATGCTTTGGACAAGACAAGTGGCTGCTCCTGGTGCTGTGTTGGTCCCTCTGGCTGAAGTGCTTTTTCTTTTTTCCCAAAGGATGAGCAGTGGCGGGGAGAGGCGCTCCGGGAGAAGCTGCAGCAGCACGAGGACAGGCTCAAGGTGCCACATCCGTGCCCCTCACATCCCTTGGGCCCCCTCAAAACATGATCTGAACAACCTGGGGGAGTGGGGATCCTCCTCCAGCTCGGGCAAATCCTCTGTAAGGACCAGAGACAGGAGCTTTGGGTGGGAACAGTATAAACCTGGCTGATAAGTAGTTTTAATTAGCAGTTAATTGGATGCTGGAGTATTCCAACAAGATTCTCTCATTTAAATCATCCTGTGGTATATCAGCAACATGACAGAGGAGTTCAGCACCTGAGGTCCAGGCTCAGTTAGAACATGGCCATCAAAAGAGAATAATGCCAAACCCACTGCTCCCTGCTTGTGCGAGACTCAACCTTCCAGCCCTTAGGGCTGACTTTACACAGTGTTGCCCATGCTTGGTGTGTCCCTCCCTGTGTGACTCTCCCCGCTGTTGCAGGCGCAGCTGCGGCGCTGCCTGGCCAAGCAGGCCGAGGTGCTGCTGCAGGGGAAGCGGCAGACGGCCGGGAGCCTGCACAGCCTGCAGCGCCAGCTCCAGGTGCTGGATGACCTGGTCAGCAGCGCTGCTACAGATCCCCTCCTCCTGCCCGGCAGCCCCAGCCTGGGATCTCTTCACGATGCTCTGAATGTGACAAAAGCTCAGGTAACGTTCTGCTGCGGACCAGAATTCTCATTCGGGGGGGTTTATGGGTTCTTCTCTCACTGGGAGTCGTTACAGCCGCGTGCTGCCTCTCTCCGAGGCTGGGGTTTCAGAGGTTTCTGAAGGTGGTGAGCACACCCTGCCCCTGCTCTGGCAGTGGCTGAAGTCTTTGGAAAGGCTGAGCTTTCCTCACAGCGCTTTGGGGGTGTTTCACAGGTGCCCAGCAGCCCGGGAAGCACGTTGGGATCGCCAGTGCTGCGTTCCAGCTCGCAAGGAATCCCTCGGTGAAGGCAGAGGTGAGATGTGGCTTCAGGCCAGTTCCAACCTCCCAGAGATGCGAGTGGCTGCAAGGCACTGCACAGAGGGGCCGCTGTGGCTTCACTGACCACGCTGTCCCTTCCAGAGACAGCATTCCTGGGGCTGCTGTCCCTTCTGCTTTAGCTTTGTGTGTTGTGAGGGCTGCTGGGAGCTCTCCTGGGCCATGGAGTTACTGCTGTAGAAATTGTTGCCATCCCCGGTCTTTCAGGACCTTTCCTGGTTCAACTGTTCAGCCTCGTGGCTGAACCTCTGGGACAGCTGGTTCCACCCCGGCCTGGTACAAAAGTGTTCTTTTGTAACGGTTTAAGGTACAAATGTTACTTGAAAAGTGGCTTCGCTTTAAAAGCAAAGCCCAAAGCACATGCACGGCTCGGACAGGGGCCCTCGGGTGCCACCTCTGAAGTTCTCCTACCTCACTGGGGGAGCCTTGTCTGAGAAGGCCTCTGCCGCCACTCACAAACAGCTGCTGCAAGGCCTGCACTGTGAAGGTTTTGTACAATTGACAACAGGTTTTTTATATAAGTTGGTTTGTTTTTTAAAAAAATATTTTAAATTTGTATTTAAGTATGTCCAAACCAACCTATTTCAGTGTTCAGCTAGTGGCCAGTTTCCACTTTAAAGAGACCTTGTTACAAGGCCTGATCTGTTGCCAAATGCACGGAGGTTTAAAATACAATTATTTTGGATACTTCCTCACAATAAACTTTTGTGATTGACGCTTTTATCTGGGGGCGGTTGCGGATTCTTTTCCTTAAAGCTGTTCTCCAGGACACTGATGAGCCCTGGACAGTGACAACGCTCCGAGGGCTGGGGTTCCTCCTTGCAGGAGCGTGTCCAAAATCGGCATTTCTGTCCTTGTCCCTCTTCCTGGCTGCTGGGTGAGCACCTCTTCCTCCCCCAGGGCTTGGCTGCATCACTTGGCTGAACCAGGTGGATACAGACAATGGTTTATAAAATTACAATCGACTTAACTCTGCTTAGCAGAGGAAAAGCCACTTTGTAAATCCTTCAGGCAGCAGGACAAGGCAGAGGCCAACACAGGCCAGGGGCCGTGCAGGGATTGTCCCAGCCCTCCCCACCCTTTCCCAGGGATGGGCTTTGGCCCCAGTCTCAGTCTGGCCCTTTCTCATCCTCCTTGAAGATAACATTTTTCTATGCAGCCACTGTCAGAGTTCACTGGAACAAACACCACCCAGCCCTGCTTCCCTCAGAGAGCAGCTCTGGACACCGCTGGCAGATTCCTCTGGGAAATCCTGTGAAGTTTGTACCAAGGAAGGCCCAGGGTGGAGACTGAGCACAAATCCCAGCACTCCAAGGAGCTCTCCCCCTCAGCACAGAGGTAACACACAGCAGGGAGGTTTATCTAGATACAGGTACTTTATTTACAAATATTTAGATTAATAGCATTGTTACATCAAATGAGGAGTACAGCAGTCCAAACAGATCCTTTCTGTGACAGAAACAATAAGACCTACTGTAACTTACTCTGGGAGTACAGGTATTGCACCTCAACAAGCTGTAGTCATTACAACACTGACTTCACATCAGCAGCAGGTCGTGGTCCCTGGGCAAACCCTGGTGCAGCCTTGGGTTAAGCAGGATGCAGGAGCTGGAGATCTTGAACATACCCATCTACTGAGGAACAGGAGTTAAAAAAGGACTAACCAGACAAAACAAAGGGACAGCACACGAGTTACCCAAATCCTATTGTCTGCACATTCCAGTTTTGGCTTTTATTTAACATTGACTGTACAATACTCTGGTACCACTGCTTACTTACAAGTCTGAACATCGTAGAGTTTTAGTGTCTAGAGAGGGATTTTCAGACTACTTTGTATTTGAAACGTTACAGTAAGCCTGAAGCGGGACATTGGATCGTGGTTAAGCACTTACCCCCTTCCATTTTTACACCCTGTGATGTTTCCAAGTGAAGCTGCACAAGGAGCCCCAGTAAAACCCCACGTCAGTGCAGCAACACCCCCACAGGCAGGGTCACCACGTGACTCCCCCTCACACACGGGCCAGGCTGTGCCACCCCAGGAAGGACGTACTCGAAGGCTTGAAGCAAAACCCTTAAAAAAACCCCCTCACACAGCTCTGTTAAAAAATACAAGAGTAGTTAAAAATCCCTAGAGCACACGTTGTTCCAACTGTCCCGTTCAGCCTCTGCCCGGTCCCAAAGTTACAGGTACAAAAGCGGGAGGTGTGCGAGAGCCCGGCCGGAGCCCAGAATGCCAAAGAGAAGCAGGCAGAGCACTCTGAGTGCAGAGGGGAGCGTTGCACAGTGCAGAATGAGAGCCACACCCCACTAGTGTTAATGTCTGTGTCCCCAGCACCGTGGGGACCCCGCCAGTGACACCCAGCAGTGCAGCCCCAGCTGGGCTGTGCTGCCACGGGGGCACAGAGAGCTCAGACTGTACAAACGGGGGGTTCTTACACACTGCTCTAATGCCAGGCATCATTTTCTTCATTAAAATCATATACACAGGATGTATTTAACTGTTAGCTCAGTTCCTTCAAATTTTATACATATTTACGTTCTGTTAACAAAGGTCAAGGATAAAAGTGGCAAAAAAAATGACGTAAAGCTATTGAGCACAAGAATGAAACAGATCGCTTCCCTGCGCCACCCCGACCCCAGCACATCCCACAGGGAATTCTTCCAACAAAAGCACATTACAGAGCCCCTCGCTACCATTGGAAGTCATTTCACAGCAAAAACTTATCCTTTACTACCGACAGCTCGAACAGTTAGAGGTGGGGAAGAAAGGCCAAAGAACCATAAAATAAACCATACAAGACAAAGCCCTGCGAAAGTGTAAAATCAGGAGTCCAGCATCAGTGCTCAGTTTAAATTATGTATCCGTGACACTATCACAAGGACAATCAAGGAAAAAAAAAACTTCTAGATTTACCATGCAGGAGAGGTTTTATTACTCTACTTGCCTTTGATAACCTGATTACATCTAAAGTTGTTTAGCAGTTTAGTACTGTGTTAAACTTGTCTCAGAGTTTTAATTAAACCCAGTAAGATGTACAGAAGATGGGGAAGCGGTCAAAAGCACCACTCCCTAGAGCCAGAGGTGAGGGGTCAGGAGGAGCCACGGAGGGGTCACTAGCAGCCACAGCCTTCTCTCTGGGGCTGGGGTTCGCTCGTTAGCCGCCCGCCCTGCGGGGCTGACGGTTTGTGCTGTACGCCCGACTCGGCCGCGTTCAGGTCCAGGCTTCCGTCTTGGATGTTCTGGTAGATTTTCTTGGCAGCCTCCAGGAACGCGTCCTCCACGTTCTCTCCACTGCAAGAGAGCAGCAGGAGTTACTGGGGCTGCGGTGCTGCTTCTGGAGGGAGCTGGGTGGGTGCTGCCCCGTCCTCTTCAGCCCAACAGCCCAGCCCCCAGACAGGGCGATTCCCTCCCTGACCACTGCACCCGTACCAGGAATGAGGAATATGTGCCAAAGCACTGAGGAGCAAAAATAAGTCAAGGCATGGAGCCACATGCACGGGACAGTTCTGACAGGCTTGAAGACAAGGGAGCCACTACAGACCAAAACCTTTTTGTTACAAAGTTCTGTTCTGACAGGTGGGAGCCACATTTCCTGGTGGCCCTGGAGATCTGCTCCCCAGTGACACAGCCAGCCCCAAGCACGGCACAGCAATTGTTCAGTTACTGCAGGGGCTGGTCATTGCCTACAGACCAAACCTGCAGCTCTGAACACCGCAGGGAAGGAGCCCTTTACACACTGAACACATTCCACACTCAAATAAGGCCTGAAATCCAAATCGGTTCGTCTGAATTCAACCAGTCTGTGCCTGAAATGCAGCCAGAGCTCTCAGTTCCAAGCTACTTTCAAGTCACAGCAAACACACCAAGCTGAACGTTACCGCAGCCAAAAGTCACTTACGTTTTTGCACTTGCTTCAAGGAACAATAAACCTGTTCAGAGACAGAGGTTGAACAGTCAGTGCACAGCACACCTCAAAGAGCTCAAAGTCAGACACATCACCACCTTCCCATCATATGCAAGACATTATTGTAGTACTGAACAAGCTTTTGTGACTATGTTAAAGGCATCAACATGAGCTGATTTCTGGAACTACACACAGTTATCAGACTGCCTGAGGCACAGCAGGAGTTTGTACATACAAGTCCATGACTCTGGAAGTGTAAGCTTGCAGCTATCAATGCTGAGGATTCACTTTAACATCACTATCTTGTAGGAAATGTACCAGCTAAAGAAAAAAAAAAAACCGCACCATTTTCTTCAGCAAATTGTTTGGCTTCTTCATATGTAACATCCCTCTGTGCTTCCAGGTCTGCTTTGTTTCCTATGAGGATTATCACCTGGGTCAGGAAAGACAAAGTTAGTCTGGGAAAAAGCTTAGGAGCTTTTTCACCGCCACCTTCATTATTAATGAGACTTTTAAAAAAACCTAAGGGAAATATGCAGAGCAGGGAACAGGATGAAGAACAACAGCTCTGTGGTATGGGCAGAAAGACCCAGAAGGATCTTCCTCCACAAAACCTGCTCAGCTTTTGCTGGAGATCCATTTACATTCCAGCCTAAGGACAGCGTTCACCTCATTAAGTAATACAAGTCAAGGTTGGTCCAGATTTCATCCCAATTTTGTCTCCAACTACTTCAAACAGAGGTGAGTGGCACAAGATGACTTGTGGAGGAAGGCCTTTTGCTCCAGCTGCAGTAGGAAAAGTGAATCACTGCACTCTGCAAGTGAGGACAGCAGCAGTGCAGAGAGCACAGACCACTGCAGTGCTCCGGCCTGAGCCTCCCACTGCTTGCTCAGGGAGAAGCAATCTTGCTTTTAAGCTAAATGAAGTCCAACTTACAGTATTTGGATTGGTGAGGTTCCTTGCATCTGTCAGCCAGCTGCTTAAGTGATTATACGTACTTCTTCTGCAAAGAATCAAGAGAGGACACTTTTAGCCTTTTATAAAATATTTAGGTGCCAACAGCACAGTCAGCATCCAAACATTGCAACATCCATTCATCCCTGTTGTCTCCACCTCAAGACAGGCAAAGCAGCAGCAGTGTGGACTCAGACCACAAATTCAAATCAACTTTAAACCCTCGGAGCAGCTCTTGCACTGCCACTGGAAAGCCAGAGCAATTCCCACTGCTGCACACAGCTCTGCACACAGACAACGCCGGTGCTGTTTGTACAGAACACCTTAAAGGGCTTCCTGTCAAATACTCTTACAGAACACAGTGCAGCACAACAGCACTTCAGAAACACTGCAGAAGGTCATGTTTTACTCCAGATTTACACAAACAGGAAATAGACCTACATATGTAGGAAAAAACAAAGAGGTGCCTGAAGAATATCAAGAACAGCCCCAGTGGAAGATGAGAGGCATATGAAAGCAAAAGTACTTCATGTTGCAACCGCTGCATTATTGTTTGAGCAGCATCTTTAGCTGTCACCTCCAGAGAAGGCAGCATGGCTCCTGTGCAGTGCCAGGCTGCTGGGCAGGAGGCCCGGGGTCAGGCTGAGGCCAGGCCCTCCCCACAGCACGGGCAGCTCCACACGTTCACTGCGGCACGGCCGCGCTCTGGGCTGGGCACACTGACACAGCCCTGCCGGGTGAGCAGCGCTGCCACTGCCTCCACAGCAGCAACCTCCACGTGAAGAGCAGAGTCTAAGGACAAAGCCAGGTCTTTAAAACAGCTTCAACACAGCCGCTGAAACACAAACTCCTCAGGCTCACCAGCAGAGAGCTCTGCCAAGAAAAGGCGCTCACATCGTTCCCTGTGTCCCGTCTGCGGCTCTTTAGACGCTGGGGTGTTTAGACAAGGTGTGGCAGGCATCACACAGGATGCTGCTCGTGCACACACACACAGAGCCTGTGGCACCAGACTGTGCTTGCAGGGCTGTGCATCCCAACCCCACAGCTCACCCACAGCTCTGCTGCCCTTACCTGGTGATGTCGTAGACCATGAGAGCTCCTGCTGCTCCTCTGTAGTAGCTTCGTGTGACAGCCCTGAATCTCTCTTGTCCTGCTGTATCCCAAATCTGTAGTTTAATTTTTTGGCCACTAACTTCAATTATTCTTGTGCCAAATTCAACACCAATTGTGTGGGGACAGTCTGCCATAACTGTCATGAAAAATAAGAGCAAAGATCAGATCTTCGTAGGACAAGGTTTCCCTGCTGCAAAAATAAGGCTGCCACAAGTTTTCAGTTATCTTTACTAGACTTTCAGTCTCTAAAAAAGCATTTTTACAGCTACAGTTCCCAAACTGCATCACTTAACCAGAAATAAAATGCTGTATTTCCTGAGCTGCTGTTAGTTTTAAAAACAGTTTTAAAATTCCTTGCCTTCTCTGCTGCTCTTTGGCCATACATATCAGAAGGTACCAAGTCAGCTGAAGCCCAGTCTATCCTTGCAGAAGGTTAACTATTTTAATGCAGTAGGAAAAGATCATTTTCAGGGGATTACCAAGAAAAATATAGTTTAAAAGTCAGTCACATCTTCAAAAACAAACACCCAAGTTGGTTCAGACAGGGCAATGGCATGACTGTCCATGAAAATAACCAGTTTCGTAAGTAGCTACAAACACACCAAATCCAACCCAAAAAGGCATCTTTCTAATTATGATAAACACATGTTAATGAGCTCATCTTTGAGGAAGATCAATAAAATACAGATAGGATGAGGACCTACTGAGGCTACCTAGAGTTAGGGGCAGTGTCACAGCAGAGGTGTCGGGCACATTAGTTTGGTTGGACTGCTTTGGCTCGGTGCTGACAGAACATTCTCCTCATTGACAATGTGACCATGTGCAAAATGGCATTTAAATAACTGGCTGATAATGCATTTTCATTAAAAACAACAGTCAGAAATTCCTATTCCTACTGGAAAACAAGTATTTTAACTGCAGCTCCTACCCACTTGTTACCACATCTCAAGTAGCACATGGTGATGCCTGCACTGAGAAATACCTCCAGACTTACTCACTGAGTGAGGCAACAGCTGCTGCAAAACCCCAAAGCAACACACATGAGGAAGAACTGAAGCTAATTCTTAATTAGTGATGATACCATACATGAGAATATGTTTCACCTGAGAGAGACTGCAGCAAGCCCTGAACACCATCACCCAGTGCAGGCCAAGTGTCCTGCAGAGTTGCACACAAGGACTCAAAGAAAAATTATTACTTTTTTTTTTTTTCCCTTTTGAACTCCTTAACAGCACTAAAAACTCCAACTGCTTATGATCAAGCTACACCAATATTGAAAACGTGCCAAGTTCAGACAAGAAATTTCTCTTTGTCTGTACCAAAATCCACAGCAAAGCTGTACAATCAGATCCAGTCCTCCTACTCCTCACAGGCAGGATTGGCTGGAGCAGGTTTTGCCATAACTACATCGATATGTCTTTCTGCAACTGCTGAAGTCAAACCAAAAATGTGACCCAGTACAATCCAAACTCATACAGAGTAAGACAGACACCAAACTGAGCTCATGCACGATGCAAACAGGCAGGGAAAAGGGACCGAAATGCCAGTTAGAAGAAATACCATGAACTGAAATACTCACACTTCTTTTCTGTGAATTGGTGAAGCAAACAGGACTTCCCTACACCCATGTCCCCTGTTACAGAAAGAATAGTTAAATCATTGTTGCAACAAGCACATTTTCTGCCTCCCACACAACAAATGGTACAGAGACATTCATTTCTCAGGTCAGATGGGCAGTGTTCTATCCCTGGCTGTACCCTCGAATTTATCAACTTTGCCACTAAAGCTTTGGTTACAGGTACAGCTTGCAAGCAAGAGCAGAACACTCAAGAAGTAAGTTAATTTGTATTACTGATTTTATAACTGTATTTCACAGGATTATAAAAAGTACTGCTGAAGAAACTGAAACGTAAAATATACTTGGTGTTTGCTACTGTGGTAAGAACATCAAAAATACTGACAACCATCCAGAACAGCTCAAGGAATTGCTTCATTTCTACTGATCCACTTGCACAATGCCAAAAGATTAAGATCTTTTAAGCACCAACACAGGAAGATCTTTAAAGAAGCAACTTTTCCTGAGGCTGAGGCTGTCACAGCAGCCTGACTTATGAACCTGCACAATAACACTGCAGATCATTTACACCTACACACGGTCATTAACAATTAAACAATTAACAGCGAGACCAGTTCTTCCAGGACAGCAATAAATGCAATCCCTCAGAGTCCCTGACTAAGCAGCCAAGGAAGCTGCAGCTAAAAGCAACATTTCAACATGAAAGAGGTTCATGAGCCTCATGCAATGGCTTCCAATCAGCACTTGTGCCTTCAACATCAATTCTAAAACCTTTGAGATAAATGATGCAAAATGCTCCAGTAAATGCTGAAGCTGTAGGGGAGTGTGGTGACCTGTGGGGACTGAGGTGGGACACACTGAAAGCAGCGTGGCACAGCCACAGGCTGCTCATGTATCCCCACAGAACACGCACAGCTGTGAGCCCACCGGTACTTACCAATAATGATGTACTTAAAGATGTAGGAATAGTTGTAAGGTGCAGTTGCCATTGTGGCACTAAAATAAAAAATAGAACACGTCAGAAATTATACTTGTTCCCTCAAGGCAACCCAATTTATCCAGTTTAGTTAATATAAACAAAAAAAAAAAAACCAAAAACAACTCCATCCCTCCTTTTCCTCTCTCCCCCAGCCACCCTTTCATTTTCAGTTCAAATTTGTGTATTCCCCACAGTCACTGAATTAGTGGCACAGCCAGCCAGCAAAGTTTGCTCTGAGCCCCTGTCAGTAAGGCCTCCAAGTAGAAACATGCTCTTAGTACTGATAATCGATTTTATCCAGAAAGACTTAAAGCTGTTGAAAAGCTCAGTCCCTCCCTGCTCTGCACAGCCACTGCCAGACCAGCGCTCACCCGCCAAGGAGCTGATGTATGAACAGAAAATAAAATCTGACTCCAGCACAAAATCTGAAGAGATTCAACAAAACCAGGAGGTTGGAACTATTACCTCACACTTTTGAGACTTGCAACAGCAACAAAGGAAGCAGTGCAGCTTGCAGCAAACAGCTAAGATTTAAAAGAATGCTGTAGTAGCCTTAACTGGGGCCTGGGGTGCTGCTCGTCCATGCCAGAAAAGCAGTGCAAGCCACAAATCAGATGTTCAGGAAGTTGGTTAACATCTCTGTGGCTCTGTCAGCACGGCAGCGTTACAGCAACGCTGTTTCTCTTTTTTAAAAGGCAGTCAAAGTACTTCTAACATTCCAGAATTTTCCTAGATGTAGAGGGAATTGGAACTGGCCTTGGCTGTTTAAATCTCCAAGGAGTAAAAGCGGACTTACTAACTAACACATCAGTTAGCCAGGATTACACATCAGTAAGGGCCACAGGTTACCAGGTAACATTAAAGATGGAAAATGCCTGCTTTTGTGCCAGGCTTTAAGTTAAACTGGATGCACTGATCAGTTAAGCAAGTGGAAAATTTCTAGCAGGAATTCAGCACTTCCCTTGCTGCTCCTGCAGGGCAGATAGCCAGCCATTACAAACACATGGTACTCCTTACAAGGAACACTGCTGGAGCCTAGAAAGATTTTCAGTAGGTCATGTGTCATTCACATGACAAATGAAACCAATACTGGAAAGAAATACAAACAGAGGAAAGCTTACAGGCCTGGGACTTGCTCAAAAGCAAAGTACTGTTCCTTGAACCACAATTAATCCCTCTCAGTGAACCGCAGTCATAAGGAAGGTGGACAAATCTCGTTCCCAGCACAGAGCCGGCAGCCTCCGCTTCCCAGCGCTGAGATTTGAGGCAAACACGCTTATCTAGACCTTGGAGGGGAGCAACTCCCCGAGTTAAGAAGGGTTTACTGAGTGCCAGGCGCTGCTCTGCGCCTCGTCTTCCCTCCACGCCTGGCTCAGGAGATGGAAACACTTGGTCCTCCCACCCCGAGCAGTACACAGAGCACCTCTGCGAGTTCCTAGAGACACACACTTCTTCCTAAGCCAAGTTTATTCCAAGATAGGAAATAAAGTGACAATTTTGGACACTAATTCACCAAGCAAGCCAGCAGCTTTATTGCCTTATTTCCTGGAATATTTCAGAGTTACAGTACCAGCTTCAACAGCAGTAAATAAAGACAAGCCACTGCTCCATATTGAGTTCCAAATTAATGTGTCACTGTGGAAACATCCAGTCCTTCAAGTTTCCTGAACATCTTCACACATGATGTTCTTTTTCTTCTCCAGCATGTCCCAGCACAGTAAACTGGGCACACAAAGCCCCGTTCCTGCAGGACACTTCACCTGCCACCTCCTTTCTGGGCACAGGCAGGAGCAGCATGCTCACAGCTCAGCTCCATCGGCTGGCACAGGGCTAAACTGGGGGTCTAGGAGGGAACTGGATGTGTAAAACAAAGCTTGAAAAAACTGATTTATACATGCAGGTGCTTCAGGAGGAGAGCAGGAAGTGCCCTGTTTTCCACGGAAAACACCTAGGTGTTACAGCCACAAGACACCAAGAACCCCAGTATGCACCAAAGATCTCCTGTGCATTCTGAGGATGGAGAGATGCAGTAACTTACGCTGTTAAAAACCCCAACCCAACCAACCAGCACCATGAACTCCAAGACACGGAACCAAGCATTTGTGTGGCTATGAAATCTGCAGAAGCCTGCGTGCCCCCGCTTCTTCCCAAGACCAGGAGGCCAAGGAAGGCCAAGTACTTCCAAACACAGGGAAGTTTCATGTTTCTGAGCATATGACTTCAGGATATCACTGTGTGGTAAACAATGTTGTACTGCTCTGCTGTTGCAACCAGGAGGGAAATGCATCCTGCTATCCAAGTCTGCGAAGTGAGGAGGACTTTTTTTTAAAGCAGGGACAAACTGGGAACTCAGTGCAGTCTCTGTCACAAACTGAAACTGAAGTGAGTCTCAACTAGATCTTCATTGTTAAAGATACAGCTCTTTATTTGTCAGACTGTTTCTGCTTGCTATGTCCATTTTCAGTATGCCCTCTAAGTAAAAAAAGTCTTAACTATGTTATTTCAATACAAAAAAATACTGGTATTACATTTATTCCAAGGGTCATATTACAGAAAAGATTCTGAAACACTCCAAACCATTAGTAAAGGTCAGGAATCTTTTCTGGAGAACAGATGACTCATTTAAATTTAAAAAATCAAATAAAAACTCAAGCAATACTAAAAAAAGCAAATAACAACCTTTAAAACACTCAAATTCCAATAAGGATTAACAGGAATTCAAACTGAATTCAGATCTCGGGATAAAAGTGATATTCCATAAGGACTCTGTGCTGAAGGAGAAACAAAAATGCAAGCAACTAAACACAGAAACCCTGCTGAGAATTCAGCCTTGGAAAACTGACCACCTCAGCATTTACGGCAGACGAAAGAAGGAAGTGCCGACAAGAAGAGGGCACAACAGGGGTCAGTAAATTCTAAACTATCAGCTACACGTCAGTGCAAGGGGTCGATGTGCTGCTGATGGCCATCCATCTGTAGGAACCGGAGTTCTGCCTCCCCCCTCTGTGTTCCAGACGTGTGAATCTCGATCATTCCAATACAGGGGGGATGGGGCTTTCCTCTCGGGAGAGCAAGAACTGCAGGGCTGAGAAAGTTGCACATAAATATCCAGAGCTCAGCCTCGGCCACTGCTGACATCAAAGTTAATCAGCCATGAGTTTACTGTTAACAGAAAGCAGAAGTTTAGTCTGGGAGCTCGGCCTACCTGCCATCCCTCTTCCGGGAACGTCTGCCAGCTCAGTTCTGGCTGCCTTCTCCCAGGTAAGGCTGCCCTGGAGCCCAGAGCATTATTGCAGGATGGCCACTGGCCAGGGGATCTCTCCATGCACAGATTTATGCTCATTTCACAGCCTATACAATTCATTTCTGTATTACATTAAGACGGGAAGTTTTACAGTGAGCAATGTCACCAAATCCATTTCCCATTTATCAGCTTCCAACTTTGAGGCTTTTCTTTTTTTTAAATAAAGTTAAAAATTATCTTAATGAGACACCAGTACATCTATATCTCCTCTAATCAACAAACACCACCCAGATATTTAGAAATCTCACTGAAGCCTTATTTCAAGTATCAGCTACATCTGTACTCCCTGAGATAAGATTGTTCTGGGCGCACTGCTGTAACATTATCACAATAACATAACTGTAAATATCAGACTCATACCAGCCTTTGTGAGACCTGTGCAGCTCCTTCCAGCTCAAGGACACAGTTTTAACTCTTCACTGGATGTCATTTGCATTGAGAAATGAAATATCCTTATGCACAACAAGAAGCAGGTGTGTTATGAAAGGAGACCAGAACCTGCATGCAGAGAGTTTATTAGACACTGTTGTGGTTCATCCCATCAGCTGATGGATGGTCCATGTGCAGGGATGAGACCTGGGGAAAAAAACCCTACCCCCTTCCAACTCAGCACTGGCCAGGTGTTACTGATTCCCTGCAAACCACGGCACTCTGCAGTCACAGAATCACTGGTTAGTTACTCTGGAGCAAAAGGTATTTTGCAGTCCACCTGAGCAGCCGGGTGTCCTGTGCATCATCCCCCAAGGATGTGCAACAGGAAAAGCTCTCACAGTTGAAGCTGCAGATTCACTTGGATGTTAATTAACAGACAACATTAAGACTGATAATGGGGAGGAGCTGGAGAGAGGAGAATTGTTTCGTTTCGTAATTGCACTTTTCCCCTGATACGGATTTTTGTCAAGCACACAGAACAATGTGGTTTAACTGGTACCTTACTTCAGCAGGCTACTAGGAACAGTCTGAGTGTTTCAATTACGGTCACCTGTAAGATCGCAGCACACTGAAGGTAACAACACTTCTGTTATAATTCATTTGCCCAAGTACTGAATTCCCACAGGTGTGTTGTCCACAGCAAGCTATGAGGTCTGCTGCAATTAAATTCCACTGTGCTTCTCTGGCTTTCACACACCAAGGACCTGCAGGTCTTCCTAAACCACATCAACATCTCAGGTCTCTTTAAGATGATGCTCTGCAGCCATCCTGCTCTGGCTTATTTATTCAATTCTGCAGGCTTGGCTTTACAAAGCCCTGCTGAGCCTGACCTCTGAGGAGTCTCAGAGCCTGCTGCAGCTTTCACACCTGTCTGACAGCATCACTTGTTGCTGGCCAGTTCCTTACTCAACCCTCAGCTCTTCCAGAGTCATCCTGCCCGGTTTTCCCACTTGGATTACACCAAAGCATCCGACCAGCACAAGAGAGGAAATTTGGCTGAGCTGATGTCTGATCACCCAGCAGCCTCTGTGAGCTGCTGTCCAGGATCCCTTTGCACTTCCTTACTACTCCCCCCTCCAGTTACTCCTTCCCTGACAGCACATGACGCCTGCAGGCTCTGGGGCTGACTGCAGCCCTGCAGAGCCCTTTCCAGGCTGCTCCTGAAGAAATGCATTTGCTATATTCCCATATCATGTAAAACACCTTAACCCAGTCTGAGGCCTAGGAGGCTCTTCTAAAGGCTTCACAGGCCTTCACTCCTCCTTCCTCCAGGAGAATTTAGTTTTTCTTTTTAAATCAAAGCTATGTATCACACTGCCTTCACTTTCTGACTTTCCTCACCAGCTCTCCAGTCATACCCACATTGTCCTGGTAATCCTTTTACTGGTTTCACATCCTGTTTCATTAAGTTACTCCATTTTGCTTCCTAAACTTCCTGCATTTATATGTGCACACCTCAATTCTCCCTAACCACACCCCAGCAGCAGTGCTGAACTAATCACTGCCTACCTGTCCTCATCACCTTCTGCCATGTCCCTCCTCTCAGCCACCTTTTATTCACTTTTATCTCCTCACTTATCCTCCTCTCCTCTTCCTACAGAACACGCCAACCTGTAGCACGTGCCTGCTCATAGTTTGGGACAGTAAACACACAACCAGAAGAGATTTTTTTTCTGTCATTCCAACAAATCAGAGCACTCTGGAGTCATCACCTTGGAAAACAAAAGTCACAGACATTTTAGGTAAATATTAACTAAGATCTACATCCTGTTTCAGGAAGATAGAGCAAAATGAGAATCAATCTCAAGCAGGTTTCATTAGATGCCCAGAAGTGAGCAGGTAATTTTAAAATATTATTTACATTTTACATCCCAGTACCTCCAGCAGAACAGGTTTGTTTCCAAACTGCTGTCCTTCATAAGAGCTCCTCTTTCCTTTTGTTATTCATAAAATAGAAAAGGAAAAGAGGAACTTCTTCCTTCCACTCAGATTTAAGACATTTTCAAATCCTTACAGGAAGCTAGCAAATTCCTTCCTAAAGCATATTAAATTGTGACATTCAGTAATTAAATTCCCCAAGGTTCGTATTTTTCTTCCCATTCCCGAGTAATGCCCAAGCACGAGGGCTCCTCAGTCCAAACCATGACAGGAATCAATCCCAGCCAATGCATTCCACAGGATAACATCTGGCTCCTGTAAAAGATGTGGTGACTTGGGGTTTGATATGATCTAGGATACAGCCAACCTGAGTGAAACCTGTTCACTAAGGGGCTCTGTTAGCTCAGAAGAACATCCCAACAGCACAGATCCACCGTGTTCCACAGCAGAGGCCACACCGAGTAACCTCCAGAGCCACTGCCAGAGCCACTCCAGTGCAGCCAGCCACCTTTGCCTGGCTTTACTGCAAGCATAATTCAGCACTACTCCAATTCAAGGCAATGCTACCAACAGATGTTGCAGATACTTAGTGTGCTGCAAACAGGCAATAAACAATTAAGAGAAAGAAAAGAATTACACTCCGTTTAGTCTAAATAAGCTTTGACAAAAAAAAAAAACCAAACCCCAGTATAGAATACTTTCGCTACTTTCTCAAATAGGAAGTGGCTTTTCCCTCAACCCTCAAAGCCATTTTTTCTGTCAAAGTTCATGACGGCACAGGTCAATGTAACAATTTAAAGCAGAGATAACGCTGCACATCCGCCACATACACGGTATAACACACACACACCCCCCTACGTGCAACTGCAACAGCTCGTAAGGGGGAGATATAGAAACACACATATAAAAATATCGCCTGTGGCCGGGTGTTTGCTGGTGGCGTTGCCGACTGTGCAGTGCAGAGGAGCAGTGGGAGGCGGCGGTGACACAGAGCAAAGCGGCCTAGTCCTGCTCGCAGCCTCACCCCGCTCGGCCCGGCCGCCCCTTCCCCTCCCTGCCGGCCCCGGGGCCCGTCCGCAGCGCCCTGGGGGCCGCACGGCTCCCCGCGGGCCCGCCGGGCCGCGGCTCGGGGCGGCATCGGGACGGAGCGGCGCCGACCGGGACCCGCCCCGGTCCGCCCGGCCCGGCGGAGCCCCGGCGCGGGGCCTGGCGCTGCAGGCCCGGCCGGGCGGGCGCCTCCGCCGCCTCCCCGTACCTGTGCTCGGGGCTCGGGGAGCTGTGCAGCGCGGCTGTGCGGGCGGTGCCCGGTGCCCCGCGGGCTGTGTGGCTCGGCTCGGTCCGGGCTCGCTCCGCTGCCTCAGACGCGGCTCCGCTGCGCCCCCATCACCCCCGCAGCCAAGATGGCGGCGCCCCTCGCACGGGGTTTCCCCTCCCACTCTCGACGGGCGCCGGGGCCGCACAAAGAGTGGGCGCGAGGGCGCCGCGCCGCAGCCAATCGCGGCGGGCGCTGCCCGGAGAGGCCCCGCCCACCCCGCCGGCGCGAGGGGCGGGGACGGGGCGGGGCCGCGCGCGGGGCGGGGCGGGGCCGCGCGCGCCCTCAGGCGGCGGAGCGGCGGCGGCGCCTCAGGGCGGAGCGGGGCCTCCGGGCGGAGCCGGGCCTCCGGCGGCGCGGAAAATCCCGGATTTCCCAGCTGTTCCTCGTGGAAAAGCGGCGGTGACCCGCCCGGGAGCCCCAGCTCGCCAGGAAATGGTGCGAACGGGAACAGCCCGGCTCGGTGCAGGTACGGGGCTGTAGCACAGTGTCCGGCATCTCTGAGGGGCTCCAGAGGGCCCCGACTGTCTCCAGTAACATCATCCGGTGCTTTGCCATCTCCCGTGAAATGCTCCAAGTTGTTAATTTGGGCCGTGATTATTTTCAATCGGCTTTTTTAAACACTTGTGGCATGCGATCCTAAAGACCTAAAATCACAACGTGCTGCCCAATCTCACAGCTCACGGGATTCAAAAAATAAATCAGTGATTTGGGAGATGTAAAACTGTATCAATACGTTTCCCCAATAAGGATTTTATTTCAGTCCCACACGTTATGGAAAGCATCGAATTGTGCTGGGTGTCAGTGTCCAAGGTTCCAATTGCAGCTTCCCCACTGCCATAACATTTACTATGGAAATGTTTTTCCAGAGTGGGCATTTTCCATCTCCATTACTGTGACATTACTAATTCCATTTTCTTAGTGCAGCAACACCCAGGGAATCCTCTGCTTTCCATGAATCAGCCACCCCTTAATTATTACTCAACCTTTACCAGGATGAAATTTCATGTTATGCATGCACTCCATGTTATCTGGGCAGAAACCTCATAGAGTGAAAAGCACTGATGAAAAAACAATTACATTTTTTCCCCTTTATCTACATACTAAATAAATACATCTCTGAGTGATAAAAAGCAAAGATTCAATAGAAAAAATACTAAATCTGCTGGCGATGTAGTACAGATGTAGGACTCCTGTCAGTTATTGTCAGGGTTTTAACTTCAAAACAGAAAACACCGTGCAACAGAACCTTTTCAAGTTTTGCAAGACCTTATATGGAGTGACTTTTACTAGAAAAATAGGTCAAAACAAGCCAGTGAGAATGATTTCCACGAGAGGGAGTCTTTAAACGGAAAATGACCTGACTGTTGTGACACACTTGAAAGTCTGGTTTACTGACTTGAAAAAAATACACTTCCCCGGTATCGCCCCAAATAATATTCTATTAATAATAATAATACACAGACACTGTAATGAGAGGTTTTAAAATTCAGAACTGCTCAAATATCACACACGAAAATAGATTGAGGGTTTTTGTATCTATGGCCCGGTGTTGGTGGAGTCAGGCAGGCGGGGTGAGCTTCCCCGTTTTTACAAGATGGGATTTGTGACAGGTAATTATTGCTGCTCTCCGTGGAAAGGGCCACGGGTGCACAGCCCGCCGAGGGTGGGAGTGGCTGATGGGAGCCGCAGCTTCTTTTCCAGTGGAAATTCCAAGCAGCCCTTTCCCGCAGGCAGGCACAGGCTCCTCCTCGGGCTCCCCGTGGGGTTTGCTCACCCCGCCGCATCTCCCCAGTCACACTCACAGGGCGGCACTTCCCCCTCCAGTGCCCGTGGAGACATCTCCGGGATTACTCCACAGCTCTGAGCATCACTTTAATCTGGAGTCTGGCTTGTGGGGAATTTGAATTGTGAACAGAAATGAGAAGCAGTTCGGGGGGTACTTTTGTTTCTCACCTGCAACAAAATTAAAAGCCATTAGCAAAATGTGAGTAAGGTTCAGCTTTTTAACTGAAATTCCCAAATATATTTCCTGTAAAACTACCTTCCCTTCTGAGATGATGTAAAAGGCAATACAGATTCGCTTCAAAACTCCTGGTTTGGAATCCTTTTATATGCTCTGCTCAAATATTCCTACGAAGTTTAAAGTTCACAAAAGACGTGAGCGAGAAGGATCAAGCAACAGCATCTGCATTTCTTTGGTTCTGTATTCTTGCGAGTGCTTGAAAGCCTGCAGCAGTTTTTCAACAACAGTTATTGAGAAAAGGCTGACTTCAGCCCATTCATTGTGAACATCTGGACAGAACCTAACAACAGTAATTAAAACCCACTAAATTGGTAACAATACCAAATTGCCAGGGATGGACTCCTCCTCTATCGTCCCACCCTTCCCTGTGGATTTCTGCTGGGTCAGTCCACTCTTGAAAAGCCTCTTCCACGTGTCTCTTTCTGAGGTCTCTGCCGAGAGAGAACGGCATCCAAATTTTCTGCTCACGTGAGCCTTGCTCTTGGGTTTATTTCTGTACCACAAACCCCAGGAAAAGTAAAGACTCTGAGTTAATGCAGTTGATAGAAGGTTTGAGGATTTTCTTCTTTGCAAATAAATTACATAGGGGGGGTTATAGTATCTGCTTCCTTCTTTAGAATGAATCCTTGTAAGAAAATAAATCTAAATATCATTAAATTGCACATCAGCATTCATGAAGAGCATGGGCTTGAATGGAATTTTTTATCTGCAGCCCTGTGGACAGCAGTAAGCAGGCCAGAGTGTCAGAATTTAAACTGTCAGGCCACAAACAGTCACTAAAAAGTAGCTAAAGTTAGGTTTGTCTGTCTGTCTGTCTGTCTGTCTTGTTCCCCAACTTCATCCTCTGGCTTTGCTCGGGTTTCTCTAGACAGAGACAGAAGGGAGAAGCACGGGGTTTTTCAGGAACTAGTTTGAAATACACTTCTGTAGGAGCTGATCGCGTAACACTGCATTGGTCACAGATGACTAACTGGTCTTGTATTTTATTTTTGAGTTGCCCAGTTCTCCTTTCATCTCTTACCATTTCAATTTTTTGGTGTCTGTAGAAATGTTCCTGTGGTCAAGGTTTTTTTTTTAGTTCCTTCTTTATCTTTTTTAGTTCCTTAATCTCATGTAAAATAGGCAGTCCAAGCCCACTGGCACTTCTACAACCTCAAAGCTTCAAATTAAACTGATTAATGATAGAAGAACATTTGGGCCAATGGTAATTCTGGTGTCGGTAGATGCAGCTCAGCTGGATTCTCCCAGTCAATATTTTGTGGGAATGGCAATATGGAATGAAAGTGTACTCCTTTCCACAGGAATTTCCACATTAATATTGAGGAATACTTCCAAATGCATACAGCAGTGAGCCCACTTGATGGGGTCAGTGCTCACCATGACTCCTTTTATCCTGACTAAAGACAAATCTGAGCTTTGCTGACTTTATTTGACTTATTTTGGAGATCACCTTTCAGCTCTGATGCCTTGAGCGTAATCCTCAAGCATTCACATTTCTTTATGTCCTTAGCAAGCAGCTTATATTTTAGCACAAAACCAAACTGTAGCAATAGGAATGCCCGCAAAATGCCAGCATCTGCTTTTCAAAGACATGCAAGGGCTGTGGTTTCCTGGCTGACATGACAACATGCCCAGAGACCAGATCCTGACAGTGGGGAAAGACTTTGTGAGTCAATCGTCTTGCACAAGGCAAAATTTGATCCACACAGAGCTGCTTCTGGACAGAAAGCACCCTCTGGAGCTGGCAGCAGCAACATGTAGGGGTTTGTGCCCCACCTCAGGGTGTTTCCTTGCTGAGGGACTTTGTAGTGCCCCAGCACAAGGCTCCCTGGAAACCTTTCTGCCCTTCTCATCAATCACAACAGTTTCTGAGGCTGCTCCTGACATCAGGAAACTCACTTGGTTCTGCTCTCAACCTGTGAGGTTCCACATCTCGCTCTCTGCACTGGGAGGTCACTTCTTGAGAATAATCTCCCTCAAATGGTTCAGCATGCCCAGGTCACTTTTCCACCCTCAACAACACAACTGTAGCTGCATTTCCAGCTGAATAGTGGAAACAGGGACTTAAAATTTCCATGGAGACATTACAATTTAACATTACAATTTACTTAAAGTAGTTGAACAGAGTGTTTTTAAAAGGCTAAGTAATTTTGTGTTAATTATATTTGATGGACAGGTGAAAATGTTTTTGTTTATCTGTGTAATGATATTACAAATGCATGATAGGATGTGAACATGACGCAGAACATCAAGCAGATGAGTTATGGAAACAGAATCTGTGTGCTTGTGCAGTGTCAGGGCCTCTTTGTAAAGGATGTTCCTGATTTAATGAAAGCTTTGCTCCTACCCTGGTTATGCACAGCTCTCCCAGACTTCAGAATCAAAATGGCAGATGGTTTTTAGCCCACTTAAAATATTCTGATTAATAATGTTCTCTTACACAAAAGCATAACAAAAAAACTTCTTCAGTTACAGCCATGACAGAGGAGAAATACCCACCAGTGGCTTTATCAATAACCATGTCATTGTTCCACACAATTCCAGCAGCAAGTGGAGGTATTGTTGGTGGCATAGAAACGGTTTTTGTGAGAGCCCATGGCAGGGTGGCACTGTCTCGGTACAGTGCCCCTCTCAAGAACACAAGACAGTTCTCTGATTACAGGATGGAGAGGGCAGAAGAAAAACAACAGCTGTCTGTGGCCTGCCTGCCTGTCTTAGATTTACCACAACTCACTGGTAGTGTCGGGGAAAAGCTCCATAAAAAAATGCAGGGAGTTATAAATTTCTATTGTTTGAGAGTGCCGTTGGAGATGTTGACTCGCTCTCAGATTTTTTGTTACACATGATGTTCCTCATAAAATGCTTCCTGCTAAATTGCTCTTAAGGATCACGTTCCTTTCTCCAGCTCCAAACACAACAACCACGGGAGGGATGAGTGTGCTCTGTGTGATATTCCCAAGCATGTCAGCCATAAGGTCCGTGTCTTCATGTGTGCTTAACAATATTCAAGTAATTCATTGTTACACCAGACTTCTTAGGAGCTTAAATGGGTTATCTAACCAACAATTATGACTTGTTACCCGTGTCATCCCAATTTGTTCCCCAGATCTCTACTCACACAGTGCCCAGGGGCGCTCACTGTTGCAAGGAGGATGTTCTGAGGTACATTGCAGCTGGCGAGCATCAAAACTGGGCCAAGAAATCATCTGTACACATTTATCTGTGCATCCACACGTTCATGGCCTGCAGCACTGGCTGCAGGGACAGCGTGACTATAAATAGGTGACAGGAAGGAAGAGGTCACTGGCCTCCAGGGCTGGTGCCAGCAGTGCTGCCCGTCCTCCCTCCCTCGGGATCGGGGTGTGCACGGGCACTGACAGCTCCCAGCCCAGGGAGATGGGTTATTGGGACATCCTGCACTGCATCCTAGAGTGATGTTTGATTAACGACTGACATCCATAAGAGACTACTATGGGCTCCCTGTTCGTGTTGTTTGGTGCGGACATACCAATAACCACTTGAAAATTACAAAAACAAGCAATGAAATTCATGTGACAAGGCGTTAAAACATGATCTGGAATTGAAGAGGTGGGAAGATGTGGCAGCCGAAGGGCAGGAGAGGCCCGGCCGTGCAGGGACTCAGGGACACGCGGGTGGCCGAGGGGCTGGGCGGGGACGGCTGGTACCGGCACCGTGTCTGCCTGAGGGCTGCGGGTACCTGGGCCAGGTAAACTGTGCCCGGGTACCTGCGCCCAGGTGAGCCGTGCCAGGTAAACTGTGCCCGGGTACCTGTGCGGGATACCCGTGCCCAGGTGAGCCGTGCCGGAGTACCTGTGCCTGGGTACCTGTGCCCAGGTGAGCCGTGCCGGGGGTAACTGTGCCCAGGTACCTCTGCTCGGTGTACCCGTGCCCAGGTGAGCCGTGCCGCGGTCCTGGTGCCCATGTCCCGGTCCCCGTGTCCCCGTGTCCCGGTGCCCGTGTCCCCGCGGTCCCGGTGCCGCGCCCAGGGAGGCGGGCGGCGGAGCGGAGGCGGGGGAGCTCCGGATCCCGCCCCTGGGGCTGCCCGGCTCTGCCCGGCCCTGCCCTGCCCTGCCCGGCCCCGCAGCCGCCTGTGCCCGCGAGTGCCAGCACCAGGTAGGGCCGGGAGCGGCTGCCGGGGCTTTCCCCGGCTCCTCGCCGCACGGCCGGGCGGAGGGATCGGGGGCTCGGGGGGACGGAGGGAGGGGGCCGCGGGGCCCGGTCCTGTCCCCGCTCCCGTCCCGGGGCGTTTCCTGCGGCATCTGCGAGGCTCTGCCAGGCCGTGCCGGGCTCCGCGGGAGCGCTGCCGCCCTGGAGCGGTTCCCGTCCCGCGGGGCCGGAGGGGCGGAGGGGCCCCCGCAAGCCCGGTGCGCTCTGAACGCAGTGGAAGCGCTGCGAGTGGTGATGGGAACAGCGGGGGCTTGTTTGTTTTGTTCTTTGCCTGGGGGAAGAATGTTTGAAAGCTCTGAATAGAAATTCAAAAAATGTAGACACTGAAAACATATTTAAAATGTTTCCTAGGAAGAGTGTTAAAAAAAAAGTTATGGGGATGACTTGTTTCAAGGAGGCCTCATTAGTAAGTAGATCCCTCTCGGAATAAAACTGCTTTGAATGTTATTTGCTCTTGGATGTAAAAAATCCGACTTTGCTAACAAGGATTATACTAGCATCGTTTCCCCTTAAGTCTCTTATTTTTCTTACTGATCATTACAATTTCCATTTTCCACTACCAACTCTGCATGATGCAAGTTTATCGGCAAAGAAAAGATTTCCTTTATTTCCTCTGGGGGAGTAGAGCATGGCTCAGCTCAGGGTGTCCTGCTCTGGAGTCAGAGGGGGTGGGGGTTCCTTAAATGCCTCTCCTCCTTCGGGTTTCTCCAACTGTTTTGCAGAATACCTTATAACATCCATCTGGAAAAACGAAGTGAAACCTGAGTACTGAGGAATGGGTCTCTCACAGGCTATTGCAGCTGGCTCCTCTTGGCCAGGAGACAGTTTATCCCATAGTTTGTCCCACGGAGAGGTGGGAGATGGAAGCTTAGCCTGTGCAGGAGCAGAGAGAAGCAGAAGTCAGCCCCGTTTAACATCTGCTCCGTGGGATGGGTGCTGCTGGCATCGCCACCGCCTCCCTGCCCACCCCACTGCCTGGGCTTGCTGTGGTTCCAGGCTCTGGCTGAGCTCCATCCATCTCCAGAGCGGATAATGGGAATGCTGGCCTGTGCTCAGGCACCAGCCAGGGTGTCAGTGTTCATCTCTGCCATCACCAGGCTTGCTCCGTGGGTTTCACTGGAATTCAGCATGAAGACAGGGTGGGAATTTTAGTTACACCTTGTTAGTGACGTGGTGAGAACATGAAATGTTACATGTTTAAAGACAGGGAGAGATTTTCCAGTGGTTGTTTGAGAGTTCGGCTGAGTTTTAGTGAGAGCCGAGTACCTGCAGTGTCCCCAGAGGAATGACTCCGGCTCTTGGCAGAGTGGAGGCTTTCTCTGGCTGGATGAAATTCCGGTGCTATGGGGAAAACAGTGGGGAAATGGAACCAGCCATCAATCTTTGGCTGCTTCTGAATGTCGAAAGGGTGACAAAGCAGAAATGCTGCTGCTGCTGCTAGTTTAAGTTGGATTTCACAGGCACAAATCCAACACGTTGTGAATTTGTTCCTTTCATCACCAAAGCGGGGATGGGAGCACTCTGCAATCCAGGTTCGTGGCTCTGATAATGTTACCAGGGGGGATTGCTGCCAGCTCTGGCTAAAAGGCTGCCTGATGTGTTCCAGTGCAGGGCTGGTTTTGTACGGATTTTGATAATTTTGGGAGCGCTGCAGCCACGTCCAGCGTTGGTGGTGTGGGCAGCAGTGTCACTGAGCCCCTGTGCCAGGGAAGGGGTCGGGAGCTTCCTCTGGGACAGGGAGCAGCAGCTTCAGCTGCTGACCCAGACTGAGCCACTGCTTTCCCCCATCCCATATTCAGATAAAATAACTTCTTGTTGTAGCTTGGTTGTTTTACAAAATTCTGGTGGGAACCAAACCATTTTTAAAATAGCCCTGTGACGTATTTAGTGCTCAGGATTTGTATCTGCTTTCAGCTCACTTACAAATACAAGCTTTCCATTTTAATCCAGTCCCAGACATTAGTGTTGCTGCTGAGTGGCATGTATGGGAAAGAGGATTTCGGACAGAAATGTGCAGCTTCACAAAACAGCTATTTCTTTGTTTTGCTTTGGAGCCTGGAGACCTAAAGAAACTTTTTTTTGTTCTTTAAGCTGAGGTGATCGAGTGTTGCAGCTTGGTTGCAGTAAAGCAGAACATGGTGAAACACAGATATGAAATAGCTTGGGTACAATAACTCCTGCCTAGAGAGAAGCAGCTGCTCTTGTTTTCTGTTCCCTTCCACAGCACTCGGGAATTGTCATGTGAATAATCAAGTTCTGAGTGTGTCTCTGCCTCTGCTCGATTATTATCAAATGTTTTTCCTGAAAAGGCAAAAGATTCTGATATGGACAATTTGTCTGTAACAAGCTGTGTATTATTTCTGTTGGTTAGCAATTGTCTGGTTCTCTGGACCAGGTTTTGATATCCCTTCTAACAATTTCAGCTGAAAAGAAAATGGTATATAGTGATATTTCATATGTTTACTTCTAATCTCTTTTGGATCTTTTAAAATTCAAGACTCAAAGGATGTCTTGTGCAGTGGCTTTCAGAGGTTCTGCGTTAGGAAGAAAACCTCGAGTTATTTTTTTTGTGAAGCTTTTGTGCAGCTCTCTGTGTACCTCTGTCACTCCATTTGTTCTGCTTCTCACAGCATTAGTTCAAGTGTGTGTCTTTTCAGTCTCTTAATCGTTAATTAATCACTTCAGACACTAAGAAGCCTAAGGGAATCAGAAAGAAGTGCTCTGGATGATTAATTCTTTTCCCATAAAAGCACTAAACTTGCTGGAGCTCTCAGCTCTGAGCCATGCTGAACTATTTTTCCTGTGTCGGACACGAGCTCCCTAGGTGGGGATAGCGCACAGCTATTGAGCCGAAAGCTGGGGTTTGGCACTTCTGGAAGTGTTTTGCTGCAGGAGGCACCACAAAGCCGTGGGAGAAGGGAATGCAGCCGGAGACAGCCCCGGGGCACAGCAGAGCTGTCACGCTGGCTCAGCACCGTCTCACAGCAGATGTTTGCACAGAGATGGGAATGGAAAAGCGCTCAGCTCCGTCCTTGTGACTTTGGCAGTCGGGACGTGTTTGATCAGGGGCTTCTGACTCCGTTTGGATATTTCAGTGAGCAGGAGAAAGGTAAATGAACCGCTGGTGTGAGTGTCTGAGCACCGCGTGTGCACCAGGCCTGGATTTCAGAGATTTTGCCTCTGCCTCATCTCTGCTTCCCAAGGAGCCACAGGCGTTGGCAGATTTTCGATATTTACACTGTGTCCTACACCCTGATAGCCAGTTGCACCCATGACCAGGGCAGGTTCATCAGACCTCTTATCAGCTGTCAGACACTGCCAGGTGCCTCTGCAGTGCAGCAGGGTGTTCCTACCCCCGGGATCCACTGCTCTGTGTGCCCGTGGCAGCAGGGAAGCGCTGGGAATGCCTCCCTTGGGCAGCGCGGGGCTGGCTGTGTCCGTCAGTCCATGCGCCCTGCCCGTCCAGGGGTGTTCCAGAGCTGCCTCTTCCCGTGGCACTGATAATGCCAGCAGAGATGAAATCAGGCCAGACAGTCCAGTAAATGTCAGCCCAGTACTTCTCACCTGCTCAGGGAAGGAAAGTGCGGGCAGAGAAGTCAGGACAGGCGGTAGCAGCCTGTCTCAGCAGGACGGCCAGGTATTTATCTCTGATTATCCACTGATGATGCATTTGAGAGGTTAAATAGTGCTCTGACATGAGTGGGCTTAAACAGAGCTCTGCAGTGCTGGGCCGTCTGGAAATGCCAGCTTGGGATGGCACTGCTGGATCCCGGCCCCTCAGGGAGCCTGGTGGTGCCCGCTGGCACGGGAGGGGTCGATTTGCTTGTTGTTCTGAGAATCTCACACTGCCCTCTGCAGAGCGACCTTTATTTTACTTCATTCCGTCTCCCCAGCTGTGGGACTTGGTGAGCAGTGCTGTTCTTAGTCAGGGTATTCCAGGCTGTCAGGTTTTTGTGATCAAAATTTGGGATGTGACGGTGTCTGCATGGAAGGGTTAGGTGGTATGGACTCTGAAGATTTATATATATTTTTTTCCCTTTTGCCTGTTTTAAAGTGTTATTTTCTGACTATAGTCTGTGGTTTTGGTCTTTTCTCTCTTTTTTTTTTTTTTTTTTTTTTTTTTTTTTTTGTTCCTCATTCACCTCCCATTGAGAACCTGGAGAGCTGGAACTGATCTCAGCTGAGTCCCAGCACAACTGGAGTGGGAGAAACAACAGTTTGTATTGGGGCAGTCTGGCAGTGGGACGCGGTCCAAACCCAAAGTTTAGACATATGTTATTTACTCAGTGTTTCCACATGCAGTAAAAGTACAGCTACAATTCAGAACAGCATCTTTAAAACACTGGAGGAAATGAATCATCCCAGGATCTCTCAAGATGGACGGAGGCTGCGGCAGTGAGCGCTGACACCGTGAGGACTTTCCCTTCTTTCGGGCTGTCTGCTCTGACAATCCTTGTGCTTCCTCCTCAGCAAGGCCTGAATCCTGCTTGAAATGAAATGAGATGAAATTAAACCCTCCCCTGTTAATCACGTAGCTCCGAGGAAGAAGGGATCATTTTGGCATGTGTGTTTCCAGCGTTGCCCTCTTGTGGCTGTGCCCGGTGCGATGGGAGCTCCGAGCATTCCTGCTGCTAGTTTTTGTTAATCCTGAGTTGCCTCGTGTCTTGCAGAGGTTTTTGACGTGGAAAGTTGAATTCTGCGTGGAGCTGATGTGGAAGGCAGGAGCTGATGGCTCCCACTGGCCCTGTGGTGACACCAGAGCTGCCGTGCCCTGTCACTGTGGCATCAGCAAAAATAATTTCTGTGCTTTTTTGCTTACTTATACTCAACCCACGAGAAACAATGACTCCTAAGTCCTGTCATGCCGTTGCCTGAGCCTGATGCTGCACGAGGAGTGCAAGGCCACGCTCCGTGCTTCCCTTTCGGACTTGTTTTAGGCCACCTCTGCTGCTTTCCAGCCTTTCTCTGGCAGTAACGTGCTGCTCTGTTCCTCTTGGTGTCATGGATCACAGATTGAACAACTTCTGTGCTGCAGAGGAATGTATCAGCTTGTTCTCTGGGGAAGGAGAGTTTGCATAAAGTTGCAGTTGATGTCCCCTGAACAGGCAGGACCTGGAGACTGGAGGAAGAACATCTGTGTCATTTCCCTGCAGCTGACCACAGGCATGTGTTCACTGCCTTCCACAACGTGTTCTGCCTGTCACCAGCAGCTCTCTCTCTGGGACATCATTGGGGAGGTAGTCATATTTTAATGTGCTGGTTTATGTCTTATGTGTTACATAAGCACTCCTTAAATATTTTTTTCAGCGCTGAACAATGATTTGTGGTGGTGCATAAGTCAGGATTTGTTTTTGCTCCCCAGTGAATGAAAGTGGTCGGTGCTTTCCACTGACCCAGCCTTCCCTGTGCTTTGTGTGCGTTTAAGTGCATGATTCAGCTCTCACTTATGCTCAAGGCAGGGCTCTGAACCAGCTGATTGTATCAGCAGATTTTCTCTGGGTGTGTTTCAGATGGCAGACCTGTCTAATCTCCAAAGCTTTCTCCTGTGGAAGTAATATTCTCCCCAACTTACATCACTGCAACTGAGAGGAAACTCAGGTTTTTGTGTTGAAGTTTTCTGCCTGGGGTGCGTGGGGCTGGAAGCTCTGTGTTTACTAAGTGGGTTGTATTCAAAAGGTACAGAACCCAGAATAGAGCTGATGTGACTCACAGTGCAAACAAACAGCTGGAAAAAGTGAACAATACTCAAATCTTCTGGGCCTTCTAACTTGCTCAGTGGTTCAGTAGGATTCTTAACAAATGTAAAAAACCTACTTGCCAGTTGCACAGCTAATTCTGGACTTCGTGTCCTGGACTCTTGATCTGAGTTAAACAACTCAGTTTGAATTTTTTTTTTTTTTTTGGATTTGTGGCTTTTCTGTTAAGATGTAGCTGCAGGAAATGCCATTAACTGTGCTGCTCCGCCTACAGGGAGCTGAAATAGTTTATGGAGTCACCATGGCTGGGGAAGGGGGAGGCTGTCCCATGCCAGTTTTTTCTTAATCCCAAATAACCTTTGTTTACTGGCTTCTTCAAGGGATGGAAGGAAAGGACTTGGGTTTAGTTTTGTATATATATGAATTTAGGGCTGTCTGGAGACTGAAAACTGAGCTAATCCATCATTTAAGATATTTTTCAATGCCTGTTCCCTTGGTAACAAAGCTGAAGTCCTGCTAGAGTTATTTTCAATGGTTTACTGAAGAATTATTGATATTCTATACTGGTTTGGCAGGGAATTTGAAGGAATAAACAAATATTTCCATTTTCAGGGTGTGCTGTCATTGCTGTGGATCCTGTGCTAAACTTTCTCCGTGTTCAGCAGCGTCATGTCCTGAGTTTTGGACTGTCAGAACTCAAGTGATCCTGTGCTATTCCCTCTCACAAGCGCTGTAAATGCATCAGAGTTTTTATGGGGCAGCAACAGATCAGAGAATAAAGAAATGGCTCCGTGGGTAGTCAGACATTGTAGACTGTGTTCAAAGTGCACAAAGAGCTGAACCTGAAGCAAGCAAATAACTTTATTGGGGTTTGTGTTTGTGTGATCTCTTCAGTGTCGCTGTTTCAGACCTGTGGAATGCAGCCCTTGCTCTGGGCTGTTGCTGTGGCAAGTACAGCCTGTAGATTTCCTCGGATTGATCGTGCCAGGAGGATTATACCTCTTTGCCTCTTGCAAAACAAGGACTTAGGGTTTTGCTGTTGATGCAGCAGAAATACTTCGGTGATTTACCTCGTCTGGCACTTGGTATAGGCAGTCTGCAATGCTGTGAGATAAGGGACGCTTTCTCTTTTGAGGACATATATTTTTGTTTATTTGGAGCAGTTCTTATTCCCCATGTCTGGCAAATAAATAAAAAGAAAGAGAGGGTTAGTTGGGTGGAAATGCAAATGTTTGCCCCCGAGGTGCAATAAGGATTGGTGCACAAGGGGCATTTTTGCAGCATGACCGTAGTGTGGATACAGACTCTACTCAGATTTACTGTTCTCCTCATATTTAAGAAACTCAGTCTGTATTTGCAGGTTATTTTGATGTTGTGCAAGTGTCGTCCATTAAAATCAAAAATCCAGCCTTTGCCATGTAGAAAGGCAGGAATTGGTCCAGCAGTGAGCAGCAGGTGGTTTGGATGCCGTGTGGTGAAATGTTGTGTTGGCTGCAGCCCTTCCTGTGTGGGTTTTGTTTATGCAGCAAATTTAGACAAATTATCTGAACCCATCATGAGCTGACGCTGGAGCTGCAAATGAGCACAACCACATGGGGATGTGGGCTGCCCTTGTTTCTGTCTCATTTAATTCAGCCAAGCTTTCCTGAGCAGCCCTGGGCAGGTGAGTCCTGACTATATTTGTGGGTGTATTCTGGTGTGAATTGCCACAAATTATTACAAATTAACCGGGCCTCACAAAAAATATTGTGCTCATTTTTCTCTTGGTAGTGGGCAGTTGCTGAATGAAATAAAGATTTTCTTTCTTTCCCTGCTGTGAGTATTGGGTGACACTGTCTTGTAAGAAAGTTACTTTAGCTCCATCATTAAGCTTTAGATGGTGGTAGGTGTGAAGATGTGAGAGTGTATTTGATGTGGCCGAACCGCACATTAATTATTCCCTGTAATGGATTTTGCAGTGGGATGAGGCAGAGTAAGAGATTCCAGGCTCAGTGTCCACAGGTTTTTCCCGAAGGGAACAGGGCACTGCTCTCAGTATGGTTGTGCTGGGCAGTGCAGAACTGGGCAGCTCCTTGGCAGAAATTCAGAGGAGAGTGGGCACAAATGGCCACAGTGCTGCTGTGTCAGTCGGTGAGGGCAGAGGGGACCGTGGCCGATGAGGGGGAGGCACGGCCACAGGGATGAGTGAGCACAGCAGAAATGAAGAATTTAGGGAGGGAGGCAATGAGAGCTGTTTGCTGCAAGCTGCAGGCCGGAATAGGAAAGGTGGTTTGGGTTGGATCGCAGGAGAGACAGGAGCTGAGTCCCAGATTGGAGGCGGCAGAAGCTGCAGCAGCAGTCGGAGTTTGTACAGCACCACAGCAGGGTCAGGATTGCTGAGCACAGGGACTGGGGGCCTCTCTGCCTGTTCTGGCCTTCCCCCCGAAGCAAATGCCTTCCAGCCTCGGGGAGATCATTCCACACTTCCCTGGCTGCCATTGGTCTGTGGGCCAGACACAGACTTTGATCAGTGTGTCGCCTTTCCTGTGGTGCTGGATGCCCGGGAGCAAATCCCTGGGATTGTTCCTGCAGGCCAGACTCCATCCCGGGCTGGCCTGTCCTGCTGGTGTGACTGCACATCTGGAGATAATGAACTTGTTGTCTTCCAGTGGTTGCTCAAATCATTGGACTAATTTTCCTGAGTTCTTGTTTCCATCACTGTGGAGCCAAGTGTCATTTAGCTGATCCCTCTGCACTGACATCCTGCATTCGAAGCCCTTTCCTTGTTTTCCTTAAACAACTTTCCTTTGCATAAGACATTGGCTGTGTACAGCATCCTTTCTGGGACCAAGCGGGACACTTTTATTAACAGCAGCTTGAAAAGTGCCTGTTTTCCATGCCTGCATCAGGACACCCTTTTCAGTAGGGCCCTGGCGATCTCAGCTGGCAAATACCCTCAGGACACTGTCCAGAGCAAACATTTCTGGGGCTTGATTTAACAATGCAACACTTGCTGCCAGCAGTAATAACCCAAACCATCTGTTGGGGTAGATTTACACCGATTCCCTCCAGGAATCGGTGTAAATTAATTCACTTTATGAAAGAAGACTATAATATACAATTTATGCACTGCAGCACTCTTTCCATTTTTTGCCTGTATTTACATATTGCAATGCAAGCTTGGACGTAGAAAATGCCAAATTAACTAGAATACTAAATAAATGTTTTTTCAAAAATATTGTATTTGTATATATCTGCAGATTACAGTATCCTACAGTGGGATGTTAACAAAGACGATTATCCTGGGTCTTTGTGCTGTCAGTCTGTGAGGTTTGCCCAGTTGTGGCACTATACAGGTATTTAATTTAGTAATAAAAAGTGCAGGGTATTTTTCCATTTGGAAAGGACCCATCTCTTTCAAATGTTATGCAACCAAGTCATTTTGGTTTGGGTTTGCTGGAGCTGCCAAAGCCTTTCACAGCTGCCTTCCTTGGAGTCAAGGTTCCAACATGTTTTTCACTGAGACTGAGACCTCTGACACTCTGAACTTCCTTCACAGAGACCAGAAATACCAGCAGCACTAGCGCATTGTTTTTATTGTCTGTTTCAGTTTGAGACTTTCCAGTGAAATTTTTGAAGGTGCATTGCCAAGGTGACATTTCAAATTAAAATGCATCAGCTTGGACAAGAGAGCAGCAGAGCGTTCTCGGGAGAGAGGGAAAGAAAATATCCTCATGGAGAGTGGGGAAAGCAAAGCAGGGTCTGCTCTTTCCTTCGTGGAAGTTTGTTGTGGAATTTTATGGGTGGAGGGTTTGGCCCCTTATTTAAGAATCTTTTGAGAGATTCTGACCGTGGGAAGCTCAGCCTGTCAGGAATTCTCCCTGGGTGTATTGAGAGCAGAGGTGCCCAGCAGCACAACTCCACATTGTGCGGCTGCTCCGCTCCTGAGGGCCACGGGGAAAGGTTCCTGCACAGCTCTGGAAAACGTGATAGACGAACTTGCTGCAGCATGAGATGGTTGGAGGAATAATCTCTTTATTGGTGGCAGCTTGTTGATGTGCTACAATCAGCCCCGTTGTAATTCCTTTGGGCTGAGTAGGTTTGATGGCTGTTGTGTTCCTGTCACCGGGTGTTGCTGCACCCTCAGAAATACTTGGTTGTGAAACGATTGGATTACTGAATGAGCTTTTGTTCTGTCACCTACCAGACTCTGAATGCTCTGTTGTGAAGCCGGGAGCTGAAATCCATCAGCGCATCCCCAAACCCTCCCGCGTGGTTACTGACAGTGGCGCGTGTGGAGGCAAAGCAGGGGCTGAACTCTGCTCCTCTGACGAGTTCAGGGAGCTGAGGCTGCATCCCCCCATCCTCAGGTTGCTCACTTGAATCCTTGTCTTCCCCAAAGTCTCTTTCCCTGCATCCACTGCCAGCTGGAGCCGCCGTGCCGTTCCTCTGCGTCTCATCAACCTCGCGGCTCTCGGCTGACAGAACGTTGCCTCCGCTGCTGATGTCTCTGAATTTCTCCTTGCGAGGGGAGGTTTGGCCCGTGTGACCCTGACTGCGCTGTCGGTAATGGATCGCACATTGTGCTGGGCTCCGGGCTCTGGGAGAGGCCGGAGGAGGCTCTGGGATTCCAACAGGATTGTTTGCACAAACGCGTTACGCCCCTGTGCTGCCGAGGGGGTGGGTGTGTTTGTCCCCGATAAAAGATTGGCTTCTGCCCTTCATCTTCCCCAGCAGCCGGAGGAGCAGGGAGCTGGGACTCGCCACAGCTCTGCGGGAGGAGGGAGAAGCCCGTTTGCTCCCAGAAATGGGCAGAAAGGACTTCAATTATCTTTTGCTCACCATTTTCTGCACAATGGCTCTGAAGCTGAGCTGTGTCAGCTCCATGTCTGTGGCAGGGCTGGGATATGTTGTTACAGCAGCTGTTGTGCTTTCAGCTGTGGTAAGTGATGAACATCACGATTAAACACTGATAAACTGCTGCTTCCAGATACTTACAGAAGACCCTCTCCTTTAACTCTTTGTCAGGGTTTTGCCCAGTTTTTAGTGGGAATTTGGGAGGATTCAGGCTGACTGGAATCACGATGATAAAGTTCATTCTTTTCCGTCTTTGATATCTGATTTAAGCTTAGGAATCCCTTCGATACCTAACTTGCTATTTTGCTTTCTAGTCTATAACATTCTTTATTTCTGCCTTGAAAACAGCATATTTTATGTGTGTCCATCAGCTGCTGTGAACATCTTCTTTGTCAAAGTACTGAATGCTTCTAATGGAATATTGCAATGTTTTTTTCCCTGTTACCTGATAGCACGCGAAGGCATGATGTGATCGATGGACTGACTTCATTGCCAATACGCCAGAAGTGTTTTATTTCCTTCCAGAATTATCAGTGTGAATTCTTTTATAAGAGAGGAAAGTGTTCATCATGTTTGTTAAAAAAAACAAAGGATATTGCACCAGGTTGATATATTGCATAAGTATGGCAACAAACATATTAAACCAAAATTGCAATGTCCTTAGGACAGGATGTTGTGTAAATTAATGTGTCCTACAAGGGAGCAGTTAAAGTAACAGGTCAGAACAGAAGAGCTTTAAGAAACCTGTTAATTACCTGAATATTCAATGATATTCACAGCATTTTCCATTTGTCTTTAGAAAACCTGTAAATCATGTTTGTGCAGGATGTACAACGTGTGGAGTTAAAAGGGGTTTCTTTCTGACAGCCTGGATTGTCAAGCTTCACTTATGAGCCATACTGAAAAGTTACAAATTAGTAAGGAAAATACAGAGATTAAAATCCAGAGAGAGAGACAATAGAGTCTAGAAGAGAATAAGCCAGGAGTAAACCAGGAAGTAGAGGTGATTGGAAGTGAAAATTAACAGTCATCAATGGAGAGAGATTCTTTCCACACACATCCTTATTTATTCCCCCCCCTTCAAAACTCAGGGCACAAGAAAAAAGGAAACTTTCCACTTTTTGCTTGGCGCAACAAGTAAAGAGATGAGAAGCAATTTAATTTAAATCCTTCCTTGTGCCCTGCACACTGAACAGCATCCTCTGTCTCACCCCCAGCCCGTCAGCATGGTGGAACACGCGGAGTTTTTGAAGGCTGGGAAAGAACCCGGCCTTCAGATCTGGAGGGTGGAGAAATTCGATTTGGTCCCAGTGCCAAAAAACCTGTACGGAGACTTCTTCACGGGAGATTCCTACCTGGTGCTGAACACCATCAAGCAGCGCAGCGGGAACCTCCAGTACGACCTGCACTTCTGGTTGGGTGAGTGCTGGGAGTGACCCTGAGCCTCTCTGCTCCAAGCAGGGCCGGTAAATGTTACCCAAGGAAATAAAAAGCAGCACGCTGAGAATGCAGTTCTGGGTGTAAATAGCCCTCGTCATGTCAAATATTTGCGTGGTCTCTGCAATAAAGAGTACAGCCACCTCTGATCCTAGAAACAGCTTTTCCTGGCAATAGGACAGGTAAGTCCCTGTTCTGCAGAGGTTCACTGGGAACACAGGATCTCAGGTGGAAGGTCTGGCTGAAATCCTTTCTGCCTGAAAGGAGGGAGGTCAGGTGTGCTCCTCCTGAGCAGGGAGTGGGATTTTCCCCTCCCCTAACTGCCCTCTGCAGTCCACGTCACAGAGTACCGTGCCAAGGCTTTCCCCACAGCCTGCAAACCCCAGGCTCTTTGACAATATCGCAGTGGAATCTGCTTTCCCCCCGTGCATTTGCACAGTTGGATGCACAGGCAGACCCTGCATTCCCTCGCAGTGTCTCTCTCCACGTTCCAGGTGATGAAAGCTCTCAGGATGAGCGTGGGGCTGCTGCCATCTTCACTGTGCAGATGGATGAGCACCTGCAGGGAAAGGCTGTGCAGCACCGCGAGGTGCAGGGCCACGAGTCCCCCACCTTCCTGGGCTACTTCAAATCTGGCATCAAGTACAAGGTGGGTGACAACCGACCCGAGGCTGCACGGAATGGCACCCTGCCCAATTCCCAGGAGAGCGAGAATTGCCCTTCTTCCAGTTGCTTAAAACCCATTCTCAGCCAGATGTTTTCAATGAGTTGGAGCTGCGCAGGGCGGAGAACAGCAGATCCCAGTGGGAGAGATTTGGCTGAATTAATACACAAGGAAAGCCCCAGAAAATTTTAGGAATCAAGGGTTTGTTTTTCTTCGAGAGGCAGAGGAAAGAGCAGTCCCAAGGCACCTGGAATGAATCTAAGAAGCAGCAAAGTTAGTGGGAAACGCCTACCCAGGAGATTTGATTTCTCCCCACTTGCGTAACAGTTTGACCTTGCAGTCTCTGTTCTTAGCCCACCCTCCCAGCATGTGCAATGTTTTGGTAAAGGAGATGAACACGAGTGGGAGTTACTCCTCCCTGCCATCACAATAAAGTGGGATAGAAGTGAAAACATGCACTCAAGCAGTTGTGTCTGTTAGGAATCCAAAGGCACGAGGAAAGTGATATCAGGTCACATGCTTGCAAAGTGCTCACATTTCCTCATGTCTGAGACTTCCCTGATCTTTCTGATTTGTTTATTTCCCACTCACTCCTTGTTACTTTCATTCATTTAAACTTGGTTGTGCTTTTATTGAGGGTAACTGGCAATGGGTCCTGTTGCCTGCATCGATAAATAATTCCCACTGTCTATCAGCAGAGAAAGGGAATCCTGAGTTTGGGACAATATCTGGTAGACAGGACATGTTATACACGTGGGAATACACTCTTCCCCTCGGTGCTGGTGTGAATCCTTGCTCCTGTGTTTCCCCCAGGCTGGTGGAGTGGCTTCTGGCTTCAGGCACGTGGTTCCCAACGAGGTCACTGTGCAGAGGCTGCTGCAGGTCAAAGGCAGGCGAACAGTCCGGGCCACGGAGGTCCCTGTGAGCTGGGACAGCTTCAACACAGGGGACTGCTTCATCCTGGACCTGGGCAGTGTGAGTACCACGTCAGAGGCACGTGTGGCAGAATACAAGGGGCAGGAGATGTCTGACGTTTCACATAAGGTTTTTTTGCCCCGCACTCTGCTGAAGCCATCTTGGCGCTGAGCCTCCTCAAACACTGTCATTGTTCAGTCCCAGCTGAATCCTGTCTCATCTAGAGAGGTGTTGGCACACTCTGAACTTTCTCCTTTCCCCCAGAACATCTTCCAATGGTGCGGCTCCAAGAGCAACCGCCAGGAGCGGCTGAAGGCCACGGTGCTGGCCAAGGGCATCCGCGACAACGAGCGCAACGGGCGCGCCAAGGTCTTCGTGTCAGAGGAGGGATCTGAGCGCGAGGAAATGCTCCAGGTTATTCCCTGTGTCCATTTGTCTGTGCTGGAGTGGGAGCGTGGTGTGTGCAAGAAAGGTGGGAGAGTGGTGTGTGGTATAAACACAGCTCAGTGCAGACCCGGTCCTCTGCCCCACTGGGACATCAGAGGGAATTTACAGGGCTGATCTGGAATTCTCTTCTACTCATTCTCTTGAGTGGAGTATCCAGGAAGGAAGATCTTCTTGGACTGGCTGGTAATGGTTTTGCTCTCCCTCACAGGTCCTGGGACCAAAGCCCAATTTGCCAGAAGGAGCTTCTGATGAGACCAAAACCGACACAGCCAACAGGAAGCTGGCTAAGCTCTACAAGGTAACGAGGAACCCTGACATAACTCTGGGGAGAATGGGGTGATCTTTGTGAAATTAGATGGAGGTGCAATAGCAGAGAGGAGCTGAGCTGCTCTGACTCCTAGTCCTGCCTCACTCTGCTTCTTAACAAGTTTTGTGTATGGACCTTGGTTGCTTACACTGCATGTCCACTTAACTTTCTGTTGTGTTTGTCACCACTTGTGACTGTAGTGAGACAGCTGGGACTTGCAGGAATTTTTGAGAGAGAGGTGGAGTGTGAAACAAATGAGGGAAAAAGAGAGTTTTCCTCTGTGCTGTCAGGCATTGTGCTAGGAAGGTGAGAGGAAAGAATTAGGAACAGTGAGCCTGAGAAGCAGGACCTGCCCCTTTCTAACACCCACATGAAGCCATTTGCCATGAGCTGTGTGAGTGGAGAAGTGTCCAAGACTTTTGGGGAGGAATCTTCTCTAAGCTGCCTCTGGTATCCATGGGTGAATATCTGCTAAGATGGTTTGTTAGGTGGCACTTTATGCATAAGTCAGTAAATGAATTCAGATTTTTAACCACACTTGATACAGGGAGGCTGTTCCCAGTTACCCTCCAGCTCCTGTGTGCGGTTGGTTTGCTTTAGAAGATATTTCCTTTGCACTGAGGGTATTTCCCATTTTGGAGCAATCTCTATTTGGTCCCTGCAGTATCTGCTTTGCTAGAAATACTTGAAATCTTCAGAGTAAGTGTTATGTTTTTGCCATACTGAGGTATCCTGTTCGAAAACAATAGTGCCTGCAGCAGCCAGTGCATTCAAATGGATTTCCCTTCCCCTCCCTGAGTTCTGAGCTATGGCCACGAGCAGGAGGCAGCAGAGGGTGCCTTGTGTGACCTCTGTGCTGTGTTGTCACAGGTCTCCAATGGGGCTGGGAACATGGCAGTGTCCCTGGTGGCAGATGAGAACCCCTTCTCCCAGGCAGCCCTGAGTACAGATGACTGCTTCATCCTGGACCACGGCACAGATGGAAAGATCTTTGTTTGGAAAGGTACCTGAGAGAACCAGGGGGAAAAGAATGAATATCAGAAATAGCAAGGCCGTTGTTCTCTCTCAGCCATCACAACAGGAGATTGAACAACGGTCATTTGTTATTTGGCATCATTTACCTGGAAGGCTGGGCCCTTCTACTTTTGCAAAAGGTACCTGGGACAGTTTCTTCTCTGGGTAAAAAAACCTGACCCCCTTTCTCTGTATTTCCATTAAAGGCAAAGGTGCCAACTCTGAAGAGAAGAAGGCAGCACTGAAAACAGCCTCAGAGTTCATTGACAAGATGGGTTATCCCAAACACACCCAGGTAAGGACCGGTGGCACTGGGGTCACTTTCCTGCCACGTGGGCCAGGGGCTGCAGAGCTTGGGTGGCTCAGGTGACACGCCCCTGTCGGTCTCTCAAGTAGCTCCTGTTGTGGGAGATCTGCTCTGTGGTGGGGGATTCTGCAGTGCTGCTCTTGGGCTAAAGCAGCATTTACCCCAGCACAGCTGGTAGTTGAACTTTCTTCCTCTCAGATACTCTTGCACCTTTTCCATGACCTCTTCTGAGAGTGAAAAAGAGGAGTAGATAAAGTTACTGTTCTTAGGGATATGGTTCTAAAGGCTCATTCCTTTCAGATCCAAGTCCTCCCTGAGAGTGGTGAGACTCCTTTGTTCAAGCAATTCTTCAAGAACTGGCGGGACAGGGACCAGACAGAAGGGCTGGGGCAGCCTCACGTTTCTGGCCACGTTGCCAAGATCGAGCAGGTTCCTTTCGACGCGGCCACCCTGCACAGCTCCAAGGCCATGGCTGCCCAGCACGGCATGGAGGATGATGGCTCTGGCAAGAAACAGGTCAGTGGTGGCACAATCCCTCCGGGAAGGTTTCCAAACTTTTCTTTGCTGCTTGGTGGCGTCGCTGCAGGAGCAGCAGGACGAATGGAGGCCAGAGAGCCATCAACACAAGTCGTGAGGAATTTCTGACACCAGAAATAGCAGGAGGGTCTTGAAAACCCTGCAGAAAAATGGGGTTGAGTCTGACTCCACACTTTTCCAGCATTGTGGACATGGCTTTATTCCTCCTCCTGGTTATTCTCCCCGTTGCCATCGCGTGTGTGAATGTCTTGGAGTGCCTGGGTTCGAGCACAGAAGCAGGGGTGGAGTTGGGCTTGGACGAGCTGGGGCTGTCCAGAAGCCCACGGCGGTGCCGGCCGAGGTTTGGCTGTCTAAAAACGTCCCGAAAAGCCTCTCAGCTCCGTTCGATCCAGCCCCCGGAGCGGACGGGAATTGTCGCGTCAGGTCCCGGCAGAGGGCGCGGCAGCACCGCCAGCTCCGGGACGCGGAATTCGGGGATAACGCGGGCCGGGAATGGGGAATGGGCTCGTTCTGCAGCGCCTCTGCTCCTCTCCCGCCAGATCTGGAGGATAGAAGGCTCCGAGAAGGTGCCGGTGGACCCCGCCACGTACGGGCAGTTCTACGGCGGGGACAGCTACATCATCCTGTACGATTACCAGCACGACGGGAAGCGGGGACAGATCATTTACACCTGGTACGGGACCTCTGGGGCGAGTCAGGGAACGCTGGGGCTGCGTGGGGCTGAGTCTTCAGGGAAAATCGATCACTGCTGGTTCCTGCTTCCAGAGGCTCTCTGGGGGATAAAGTTTCACCCTGGATAACTTTCCCTTGCAAACAAAACAATACCAGAGGTCTGGGGTGTTTCATTTGAAGTGGAACAATGGAGGGAATTACTGTGAGAGCTTTTTTTTTGTCCATTTCCCCCCCACCCCTGGTTATTACTCCCTTCTTTGGATCAAGCTCTGCTTATCTAGGAAATGTTCTTATCTCCCCCTGTACTCGCTGTGCTACAATAGAGGATAAGGAATTTCTCCTTTGTGTTGAATGAAGTGCTGCAGAGATTCGGTTTCCTTACCTCCTCTTGATCTCTGTGAGGTGTGTGTGTGTGTGTGTTTGGGGAAAGGCTGAGAATAAAGCCGGGATTTGGCCTTGTTCTCCAGGCAGGGCGCCGACTCCACGCAGGATGAGATTGCAACCTCTGCATTCCTCACAGTGCAGCTGGATGAGGAGCTGGGAGGCAGCCCCGTGCAGGTAAAGAGACCCAGCACAAACCAACCCCAACACTGGGGAATAAAGAATAAATAAATAAATAAATAAATAAATAAATATTAAACACCTGGCCCAGCTGGGTGCTCTGTGAATATTCCAGCTCAACAGAGCTGTAAAAGCTGTTTCTGGTTAGTCTTGTCTCAAAACTGACAGCAAGTTTCTTTTTCTTCAGAAACGAGTAGTGCAAGGGAAGGAGCCTCCTCACCTGATGAGCATGTTTGGTGGGAAGCCCTTGGTCGTCTACAAGGGTGGAACCTCGAGGGAAGGAGGCCAGACTGCACCTGCGGCAACGCGGCTGTTCCAGGTCCGCTCCAGCACCTCCGGAGCCACCCGGGCAGTGGAGGTACGTGCAGAGTCAGCCCCGGTGTTGTGTGCACAGCCCACGATGGGAATGTGACCCATGGAAGAGTTCAGTTCCCTCTGTGGAAGAGGAACTCGGGCCAGGACACAGGTGCAGAGCCCACTGCTCTGAGAGAAAACGCACACAAACGCCTCTGTGCAACAACAATGGGGAGATGAAATCCTGGTGAGGAGAGGGCAGTGCTTTATGGCTGCAGGAACTCCCCAGGTTCCCAGCTTCAAGAGGCCTGTCCTTGTTGACACAGAGGAGTTGGGGTTAATGATTGAGCAGTGTTGGTAGCAGGGACTGCTCTGCCAGGGGCTGCCCGGTGAGCTCTTAATTGTCCTGCCATAAGGACTGGCACGAGGACAGCCAGGCATTCCTGCCACGGGTCACGTGTGCCTGTCATCACACACTGAAACAGTTATTTACTCTTCCCATGTGGAAAATCTAACTCATCACTTGGATACAGGGAATATACAACACATCTGACAGCCTTACATGCTCATATGGAAAATTTTGTTTGCAGTTTATTCAACTGTAAGTTCAGGTTTGATTTTGAAGTAACAGGCTCGGTGTAGAGGATGGATGGGTACATCTGACACCTGCAGTGTTCCTTCTTTTCAGCTGGATCCTACAGCCAGTCAGCTGAACTCCAATGATGCCTTTGTCCTGAAAACTCCCTCTGCTGCCTACCTGTGGGTTGGCCAAGGAGCCAGCAACGCTGAGAAATCAGGAGCACAGGAGCTGCTGAAGATACTGGGAGCTCGCCCAGTACAGGTTGCTGAGGGCAAAGAGCCAGGTGAGGGGGTCACAGTGGAGTCTGCAATCATTTCTGTGTAGCTGCATATCCTCAGCAATTATTTCATGGATATTTTGTCTCCCAGAACAAGAAGATGTGGATATGGGCAAGAGGGGCTTCACTGGGGTATTTTCACTGTTTAACAGCACTCTCATGTACGTCTGCAGGCCATTGGGACTTTCTGACCCAGAGGAATGCTTCAGGTCCTGCCCAAACCATACCCCTGGTGTGGGTTCCGTGAACAGGAGAAGCATCAGCCTCTGTTTCTGTTTTCCAGACAATTTCTGGGCAGCCTTGGGTGGCAAAGCTCCGTACCGCACCTCGCCCCGCCTCAAGGACAAGAAGATGGACACTCACCCCCCGCGTCTCTTTGCGTGCTCCAACAAGAGCGGGCGCTTCACCGTGAGTGTCTGGGGGATTCACTCAACGTCCACCACTGGGCTGGGAGGAGCTCAGGCCCAGCTGCCCTGAGCCCCCCACACCTCATCTTTCTTGGGGTGGTTTGTCCTGTGCAAGTAAAGCGAGGCTTGAAGCCTGTGCTCATCTTAACCCTCTGTTTTGCAGATTGAAGAAGTTCCTGGAGATCTGACTCAGGATGACCTTGCCACAGATGATGTGATGCTCCTGGACACATGGGATCAGGTATGTCACGTTTGCAGGGGGACAAGAGGAGCAAAGAACAGGCACGGATTGGCTGTGGATCGAGACCTGAACCACAATAGCCAGAGGTGCTGCTGTATTACAGATTCAGCACACATCAGCCACAAGGCAACTCAGAGATGAGTTTTGATATTTGATGGAAAAATGTTCAGTCTGCTACTTTGCCCTGATATTAAACTTGTTTAGAATTTGTTCAGGGGTCTACAATTCATGTAGATAAAATGCAGGCAAAAGACTTCCCATTATTGACCAATAGAGCTTTGGTCACATTGGGCAACAACCCAGGCACACCAACACGAGGATTTTCTGGTTTGTGTCACACTCTGTTCACTGAGGCTTTATCTAAATTACCCCTTCATAAAGAGAATGATTGTTGCTGAAATAATTAATATTTTTATCTTTAGGTCTTTGTATGGATTGGGAAAGATGCCCAAGAAGAAGAAAAGACTGAGGCACTGAAGTCTGGTAATGTCACATTTTCCTCTCTGAACTATCCCTTTCTCGTTTTCCCACTGTGTGATCATGACTCACACAATTTATATTCTGACAGACACAGATAAAACTATAGGGTGGAAACTTTCAGTGGGTATTTTTGTTCGAATGGCCAATGTGAAGCTGCCTCTCTGGCAGGCGTTTAGCCCCAGTTCAGCTGCTGCTGTGCAGCCTGGTGCTCAGTGAGGTCCCTCCCTGTGTCCCCAGCCAAGCGCTACATTGACACAGACCCCTCCACGCGGGACAAGAGGACCCCGGTGACCATTGTCAAACAGGGCTTCGAGCCTCCCACCTTCTCCGGCTGGTTCCTGGGCTGGGACGATGACTACTGGGCTGTGGATCCCCTGCAGAGAGCAATGGCTGATGTGGATGTGTGAGCAATGTTTGAAACACAGCAAGTTCAGTGCCTTCGATGCCTTCAAGAGCTCCATCCTCCTGCAGGATGTATGTTAACGAGGGAATGATGTTAATAGCCAATTAGCTGTGCAATAATTTCCGAAAACAATCGTGACCAGTCATTGACCCTGCTCCTTGCTTTGATTATATTTAATACAATAAAGCTTGTATGAAATATGGGGAGAACAGAGATGGTGGGGTTTGTTACGAAGAAGAAAACATTAAAGAGCAGCCGTGGATCCCGCGTTTGAACGCATCTTAGAAACCAAAACCTTCTTTGCACAGACTTTTTACTAAAAGGTTACAGAGATTCCTTTGAGGAGTTTGGGACTGCTTTGCTTTCCCGTCTTCAGAATTATATGCATTTGAGACCCCGATAAACAGTATTTTACTCTTTCAGAAACTCACTCATTAGTAAACAGCATGTTTTTTATTCAGGATGAGAGCAAAAAGCATCTTGTGTCAACAAGAATTCACAGGGGTGGCACCTGCAGCAGGAGCAGCGGGAGTTACAGGGTGACTCATCTTCCCTAAGGAATAACTTGGAGCTGTGCTGTTGCTCTGTTTCCCACTCCAAGTGCCTGAGCACAGCAATGCTAATTATTCCAGCTTTGTTAACTGATTCTCCTGCTCTCAGCCAGAAGTAAAGCTCAGCTTACACGAGCTGCCACCTTGACAAACACAGAGTATATTCCTTTGGCGATGCAGAGGAAAACCTGCCCAACAGACAGGCAGAAAAGCAACAACACTTGGGCATCTCCTGCCAGTGACAAAGGCACAGCGTGTCGAGGCACAGGTACCCAGGCCTAAAACACCTGTAAATACAGAGCTGATTGGAGCAGAAAGGGCATAAGGAACAACAGGGACTTATGCTGGCCAGTGGGAGAAGGGCACTTACATCACTGATCTTGGGGTTTCAGTTCCATTGCCACGTCCCAGAATTTAAAGATGTCAGACTCAGTGCTGGTGGCAGCCTGACGAGCCTTCCCCATGCAGCCTCCAAATCTTCTCCTATTTTTCTGGACTACAGAGGTACAAAACAAGAAGTTTAACAGCTTGGGTTATGTGAGCCGAGGCTCAGCTGCCTTGGGGATGAAGTGTAAGCCCTTATTGACACAACAATCACTCCAGGTCTGCACAGAGCAGCACCAACAGGTAAAGCACCAGTGCAGCACCTTCTGTTAAACACCAGTCCTTCCTACTAGTTACAGACAAGTCATTTCCTAGAGAAAAAAGGTTTAGGTCTGGATAAAATGCAGTACTTTGGTTTTTTAAAAATTTTTTTAGGAGAAACAGATACGAGCAGAGGTTTTTCAGTGCTTTAAAGCAGTGTAACTCTGTGCAGCCCCAGCTCCATAACAAGAGCAGCCCATCAGTGACCACAAGCACGTTGTATCCATCACTACGCATGTTTGTGCCATTCCTCGGTGGCAGAAAGACAGAAATTTCCACTAGCAACTGTTTCTCATCAAGGGGGACTGGTTTAGAGAGCACGAGTCTGATTTTCAGGAGTCCCCAGGACACTTTTCCACTTCCCTTGCAGGGCTACAGACCCATTTTGTAGAAGGAATAATTCCAAATGTTGGATCACCTCTACCACAAGTGGTTTTCTATTCTATTTGAAAAGGAGGTTTTGGATTAGAGGTGTCCCATCCAGGACAATGTGGATAAAATTTATTTAAGATCACAACCTGCTTGTATGCCCTCTGAGAGGCTTTCAACTTCAAATATTGCGGTTGCCCACATTCACAAACATTACATACAAGTTCTATAACACACTCAGTAAAACAAAAAGGTTCCTCAGCAAACCCACTTTGCTAACACTGCCACAAGCTACACTACACAGGGAATTCAGTGCTGCAAACATGGGCTGACCCCGAGCTCGCCCCTCCCGAGCCTCTACTCCTTCACACCTAGGAGGCCCTGCAGGATGTTTATGGGCAGGGGGAAGACGATGGTGGAATTCTTCTCAGCAGCGATGGTGGTCAGGGTCTGCAGGTACCGGAGCTGGAGAGCAGCGGGAGACTCCGTGATCACCATGGACGCCTCCTTCAGCGCCCTGGACGCGTTCATCTCGCCCTCGGCCGCGATCACCTGCGGAGGCAAAACCGGTGAACCTGAACTCATCGTGCACAGGAGGGGCAGGGAATCCAGGGGCTGATTACAGCCTAGGCAGGTACCAAAGGCACTGCCCAGCACCTGGCAAGTGACCTGCCCTGGGCACGTGCTTTCAGCAGGCACAGCCCACTCCTGTCTGCTCTCCAGGCCCCAGTGCCTGGTATCTTCCTATCCAGAATGCAGGATCACAAAAGCTGGCATCAGGTCTTGAGGATGCAATGCAAGCATTTATTCTATCTTCAAAAGCTTTTGTGTTTCTTGCAGCACTGCCTCTCAAAACCAGAGGCACTCCCCACAGATAGCTGAAAATACTTTCTCCCTCAAGCTGTACTTTTTTGTACCTACAAGGGCTTGAGAGGGAATGGTGTATTTCTTACTTGGGAAAATCCAAATCCAGCCCCCAGGTTGATGTCATTACCTTGGCTCTCGCCTCCCGGGCTGCCTCTGCTTCTGCAGCCATGGCTCTCTGCAGCTGGATGGGCAGCTTCACATCCTTGATCTCCACACGTTCCACCTTAATGCCCCAGTTGTCTGTGGCCTCATCCAGTGTGACCTACAGAGCAGGACAGGTAAGTGAAGCCACACACCTGGCTCAAACTGATCCCCAAATTCGAAGAACGACCAAAAAACCAAACGAATTCTTTTCAAATTTTCACACTTTCAGGGCTTTAGTATTTGAGTATGATTTGACAGCTCTAAGAGCACAACTGTTTTAAACTAACAAAACCCCCCAGTGCTTGATTAATGTATTGAAGGAATTCTGTGGCAGTTTCCTTCAACAATGAAGGACTGACACAAGGATCCAGGGAAGCCCTCCTCTCCTGTATCCCTTGCCCCACTGGCCCTTAGTGCTTTAGTCCCTCATTCTTGTTTTACAGAGTGCCCCCACAAGAGATCCTTGCCTACAGCTCCAAATCACAACCTATCACTTAGAGATAAAATAAATCCACGCCTTTAAGTTATCCATGGGATTGCTGCTTAACCTGCTGTTTGATGGATTGTTCCAGGCTGCTCATACCTGCATGCTGTGTGCAATTTCCTCACGGTCAGAGAGGATCTCAGAGAGGCTTTTGGTGCCCAGGACATTCCTCAGGGTGGTCTGTGCCAGGAGCCGGGTGGCTGAGTCGGCGTTGGTGATGTTTGCCACGGCCAGGGTGGCATTCTGCACCCTGTAATAAACCACTCCATCCACGTTAATTGTCACCGAGTCCCTGGTCAGGATCTGAAAAGCAGTGGGGAAAGTACAGAATATCCCATAAATGCCAGGTTAATTATTATGACAATCACGTGTTTTGTTTTACTACACCAAGTCCTGTTTTCCCACTGTCTTGAAAACAAAAGTCCTTATGCACATATGCTGCATGTGAACGTGTCCCAGTGTTCACAAACCTCCCAGTACAGCTCTGCAAAGCTGAGACTAAATATGGGATTAGAAACTTCTCAGCGAAAAACACATTCCATTAGCTTTGCCCTTATGTTATTTTTAACCCACTTCCTCGAATTTACAGAGGGATCTGCAAGTCATACCAGTGACAGGAAAAAGAGAAAAGGCAGAAATTATTTGCTCTGGAATTCATCTTCACCTGGGAAGGTTTAACCAGTGATTGTGGCAAGGACCAGGCAGGTCCCCATGCTGCCTTTCAGAGGTTACACAGGGCTGTGTGAGGCAGCCTGGCAGCAGGGCTGTGGGGACTGTGCTGCACAGCTGCAGCCTCCTGGGACGGGAGTGTGCCATGCACATGGGAGCTCCGAGAGCCAGGGCCATGCCCAGAGCTGCCCTCGTTCCATGGTGCACAATTACCTCCAAGATTTACCTGCTCTGTCCCTTCCCCAACTACCTCTTTTAGCAGGCTTTTCTTAACACTAAAGCTAAAGAATGAGTAGCACGCAAATATCGTGTTGAACAAATAAAAATGCATTTCTGCCTCTGTGTAAAGAACACAAACTTAAATCCACAAGCGTAATTTAATTGAGTCAAAAGAAAAACCGGATTACTGATGACCTCACTAATGGTACATCAGCAGCTGCAAGCACATTCTGCCTGCCAGTGATTAGGTTTCTCCCAATTACCCTTTAGAGTGTACCAGGACAGCTGCCATTTGTCTCAATCTACAACTAACCACGAGCAACACACCCACAGGCAGATGTGACAGGAAACAGATGCACGACACAGGTTGCATGGAGCATCTCTGTCTCACACAATGCACCCGATACACACGTGATGCAGTTATAACCAGCAGGATACAATTGTTCACTAAATGATTTTTAGAGGGACGGTTGGGTTTTGTTCTTTTGTTATCCATGGAGTTGGCAGCACTGAGTTCAGCTGGCTTAATGCTCAGGAGACATTCTGCTACAAAGTTAGGATGTCCAGGAAAATCTGACTGGAAATCAAAGTGATTTTTTTTTGTTCTTTAGGACATGCCACGAGTGGCAGCATCCTCATCATGATCCTGTGAGGGCAGGGCACAGGAGCCACGTGCACACAAACCCAGCGAAGGGAGCTGACCACCATTCCCCCAGCTGCTATAAACAGCATCTGATGTATATAGCAATCTCATCCCCTTACTTGAGCCAGTTTATACATGTAGATAAATTGGCACAGGACAGATCCCTGCTGTGCCTGGAAATTTTCCAGATTTCACAGAAGCAATTAGGGAATGTTGTATGAAACCCAGCAGCCTTCGTTCCAAACCCCTCCCATTCCAGCTCTCAGGCAGTATTCAATTATCTCATTTGATCCTCAGAGCATCATCTGTTTTCTTTCAGTGCTCTTCCCTTACTGGATGACATTTCTAAGGGATGTGTGTATTCTTCACAATACATTGCACCTGCAAGGAATCTGTATTCAAACTGCATGTTATCCAGTACTGAGAGGGGAGAAGGAAAAGCAAAGTGCACAAAATTCTGCAAGTACTGTAGTAGATGCAAAGGCAAATGCAAACTCACCTCCTGAGGAGGGATATCAAAAGAGATGGTTCTCATATCAACTTTGATGAAGCTGTCTGTGCAAGGCAGGACAAAAAACAAACCTGTGCCAAAAAATCCATTCAAGAAGATGTGAAAATGGGTCATTAAAACAGACAAAACTTGCTAATGCAATAAGCTGAGATCCAACCATTGTGGCTGTGCAACTCCTTGTGAGGAGCTCAGCAGCAGAACACTTGTTAGTGGCTTCCAAACCAAGGTAAGATTTTCAAAAAATGCATGCTGAGAAAATTTAATTTGTCTGGGTATCGCTTACTTAGAGATTTTTAACATTTGGAAATAAAACAGTCGCAGAACTATTAACAGCTACTTTAAAAATGTCCCCCATACAGTTACTTGTGGGGCCTAATTCTGGCAAGCATCAACCTCCTGCCTTCTGTGCTGGTGGTTCACTGAGATTCTTCAGCTTTACAGCAATGTGGAACATTGCAAAGCCTGGGTGAAAATGAAGGACGAAGCCATTGTCCCTTTCTGTCACTTTCATCAGCAGGAGCAGCAGCTGAAAGTAACATTCTTGCAGATCCCAGAGTTTCTAAAATGCACAGGCAACTTGTCAAAACTATCAAATACTCTGCTGGCTTCTGTTACTTTTGAAGGACATCAAGGCTTTTAGACTTATTGGGTTTAACTGACACATCAAACTTCTTTTTTCAAATAACTAATTTGAAAACTCCCTTTACATTTAGTGCTTTTGATTCTGCCTGCAGATCATACATTAACAAAGGAGAGCTGGGTAAAATTAAGTTTGCTGGCTTCTCAACCCAGAGTATGAATCAGAACTTTATGGGCTGGAAGAGACCCACGAGGCTCATAAAGTCCAATTCCTGTTGTAACACATCCCCTCTTACTGGAAGTAACAGAATTCTTGAGAAATCCATTTGCCACTTTACTGCAATGTCTCTACACCATTATTGTTTTGCTGATGACTAATTGGAACAAATTGCTATCCAGGACATACCTGGTCCCTTTGCTCCCCCTTTCAGGATGCGTCCAAGTCTGAAGATGATGGCTCGCTCGTATTCCTTGATAATCTGGAACAGATTGTTGGATGTCACACACAGGCTCCAGAAGTCACATGATGGATTCCAAATTATGCACACACCAGGCTAGGACAGTCTTGAGTCTCAAATTTAATATTTACATTTCTCTACTGGCTGCTTTTGAGAATTTTAGCCTAAACTTTATTGTCAAAGAGCAAAAGGAAAAAACCAGGACAATAGTCCACAAGAAATATTCCTCAGACTCCCAACAGGATGGCACCTGGGCAGATCCAGGCACCAGCAGCAGCTATCAGGGGTATCCTGGCAACGACACAACAAAGGGCAGCATTTGTGACCCAGCAGGAATTTTTCCAGCTCCAATTCTGATACCACATCAACCGAGCCAGGAGGAAATAACTCCTCCTGCCTGGAAACTGCAAACATCAACTTCAGAGTGATCACAGACAACACCGTGTCTTCAAATGTGTCACACACAGCCACATCTAGGTACATAATTACAGATTTCTATTTACATGCTTCATACTTAGACATGTGATATACAGGGGGAGAGCTCCTTAAAAAATAAAATATGAGTTCTCTAGGAGTAGTTATGGGTTCTTGCAATTATTCTGATCCTTCAAATGAGCTTATTTATTAATGACAACTGGGCAGATGTAGTAAAAATGTCAATGCAGGAATTCTTTTGACCAAATATTATAATACCACTTTTATTTTTGCTGTGAAGATGAATGCCCTGAAGGGCTGGGCTTTGCTATCTACTGTCTACTATAGCTCAGGAAAGAACAGAGTTGGATTAGTTTTTATTTAGAACAGGTAAATCCAACTGAGAACAATAATAGCCACTCTGCTATTGCTTAAAGTTTTAATGCAACTAAACAGTGAACAATTTTACCTTTATGCACATCCATATTGATATAGGAAATGTAAGGACAGTGAACACAAGTGAGGTGATCACCAGGATCCATCCACACACACCGAGGCCAGTATTGTCATCATCTACAAAAGAGCAGAAATGTTCACTTCTTTAAACCCAAGAGTGCCTAATGAAGTGCCTAAATTGGATATTTATGTTGAATGTTGCTTGAAATAAGTCACTGTTAGCACTACTTCTCTGGCCAAATGCATTAGGTTTAGATCAGAAATCAAATTAGAAGCCAAATTCGACTTTGATATTCACCGGTCTCTAAGTTGTGCAAGATGGCTGAGAGCAGAAGGCTGTCCAAGCAGCAGTTATGCAGAAGTGTACCAACACTGAAGTTTCAATTCCCCAATGCCTTTTTCTCCCTGGGTTTTTCCAGCAGAGTGACTTGCAGGCAGCAGCGGAACTTGTGTTCCTTTGTTTTCTGAGAAGTCAGAGGAACTCATGTAAGGAGTAAAACACAAATACCCCACAGCCTGCCAGCTCTGGGACATCACTGTTGGAACTTGGGTTCTGTTCCAGCTAGCACTGGTGCAGATCTAAAGAAACCACAATTCTCAGACCTGTTGGATCTGGGAAGTTGGATGAGGTACAAGATTAGCTGGAATAAAGCCTCCATGAAGAATTTCTTGGCCAGAAACTCCTCACACCTTATTTCTCTGTCAGGAGAAGACACCAGCTGAGGGGAACTCTGGGATCAACTAACGAGCTGGTGGTTTCAAAAGATACCCAGCCAAAGCCATGACAAAATGTGGGCTGGGAGGCATTCACAGAGCTACAGGAAGTTTCTTATCCTGCCAGCTAAGACTCCTAACGAGCTGCCAGGAGCCTGCTGCCAGGCAGGGATGTCCCAGGGTGACACTCAGCACACACAAACATCACCTTCCTTCTCTGGAGATTTGGGGCTTCATGTAGAAGTCAACCTCAAATGATGTCAAATTTCAAGACTGAGCAAAGAGGATGCTTTATTTAACACCAGTGTGTTGTGTTTCACAAGACAAGAAGGGAGAGGGATGCTGCCTTGTGGAAAACTGTGAGATCCAAGAAACATGCCTGGACCTTGTGAGGTGAGCTGGTTCTGAACCATCTCATCTCAGCACTGGGATAACTTCATCAAAAGGCAATTATTGTCTGATTTCTCAGTGAGACTCAGTGACATCCTGAGAGCAGCCAGCTCAAAGCACTCACCTGGGATGGACAGAGGTGGTGCAGAGGTAACGCTGCAGCTCCTGGAGGTGATCCCCATCCCTGCCCACCCCACAGGCTGAAAACAATCCCTGCACTAAGTGATGGCTGACAGTATCCCTAAACCTGCCGCTGGAATTTTCTCCTGAGCTAAAAGGCAGGCAAGCCCACACCTTGGATTTATAGCCTGCTGTGGTGGGCAAATCTGAGTAGGCAACAAAAAAAAAATGCAAATATTCTTGAGCAACCTCTTCAAGAAATAAACCACAAGGAGAAAGAGTACTAAAATAATAATAATAATAAAAAAAAAACTTAATTGAATCAGCCTTCAATGCCTTTAAGGCTGACTGGAATAGTCACCGTTACTTTAACAAGAAATTATCACTTGGACCATCAAACTGTATTAAGAATTTATAATACACACTTAGTGCTGGAGGCTAAGATGGAAGGGAAAGTTCTCGTTACAGCTTGAGGTGAGGCACATGGTTCATTTGTGATTTATTTCCTTCTGCAAAGACTCCACAATCCAAACAAGCACACTACTGTCAGCAAAAATGTGCCCTGACTGAAAACAAAACAACAATTTCAAAGTAAACTAGATGTCGTCACAGATGCTTCTCAGAGCATTTCACATGGGAAATACCCAAAGTTACGACATCCAATAACCAAACTACGTCTAATGCCACTTAGTCCGTATTTTATTGTGACCACATGAGAGTTGCAGGAAGAAACCTCCTCAGCAGCGTGTTCAGGAAAGGCTTGCAGAGACAAGACTGCCACTGACGTGACCATGGCGAGGTATTAATAACGAGCATAGTTACACATGAAATGCAACTCCCCTCCAAGGATACCAGAACCAACATGTGCCATTGGGCATGAGGCCCAAAGAAATCCACAGTTATTTATACAACAACTCACATTACCCAGCCAAAGGCTTCGTACACAAAGCCATCTTACAAATATATTTCCTTCTCCGGTTGCAAATGAGAAAATCATAAAATAAATCTGGGCTTTTCCGCTGCCTGTTTCTGAACAATGGAAGTGACAGGGAAACATTCCAGCTTACAGTGAGTGAAACTTTCAGTTGTGCTATCTCAGTGCATCTCCAAAATGTCCTGAGCCACATCACAACCAACACCTCTTAACTGGAAGGCCAAACCCCATGTCAATAAGGATACCAAGAAGTAAAAATTCAATGTAAGTCATTGCCCCACCTGAAGATTTCTACCACTTCCTCCAGTCACACCTAGACAGGATATGGCTGCAGTAAAAAGCCACAGTAGCGTCAAAAAACAATCCTTACGTTCTTTTTGTTCTCACTTACTGGTGCAGCACCCCAGGGATTGCGTCTGTTGACCCTGCTTGTCATTATTTGCATAGTTTTCCCCTTAGAGATCCGAGTTACTGCACAGTAAAGGAAATCATGCACCACAGAAACCCACCCGAGTTACGCCACCGGGGCGGCTCGTGGTGATGCTCCGACGCGTTCCCGAGGGCGGTGTGAGGACCTGCCGGCAATCACCACCTGCGGCCACGTCACCCGAAGGGCCAGCGGGCTCAGCCCCGCGTTGGCCGGGGGCTCAGCGTTCCCCGTTATCCGGGGATAGGGGCTCAGCATCCCCCGTTATCCGGGGCTCAGCATCCCCCGTTAACCGGGGCTGGAACTCAGCATGCCCCGTTAACCGGGGCTCGGGACTCTGCATGCCCCGTTAACCGGGGCTCGGGACTCTGCATGCCCCGTTAACCGGGGCTCGGGGCTCAGCATCCCCCCTTAACCGGGGCTCGGGGCTCAGCATCCCTCGTTAATTGGGGCAGTGGGCTCAGCATCCCCCGTTAACCGGGGCTCGGGACTCAGCATGCCCCGTTAACCGGGGCTCGGGACTCTGCATCCCCCGTTAACCGGGGCTGGGGGCTCAGCATCCCTCGTTAATTGGGGCAGTGGGCTCAGCATCCCCCGTTAACCGGTGCTGCGACTCAGCATCCCCCGTTAGCCGGGGCTCGGGGCTCAGCATCGCCCGTTAACCGATGCTGGCGGCTCGACATCCCCCGTTAACCGGTGCTGGCGGCTCGACATCTCCCGTTAACCGGGGCAGTGAGCCCAGCATCCCCCGTTAACCGGGGCTGGGGTCGCTCCGGTGACCCCTCGGCAGCCGGGGCTGAAGGAAGCGGAGGCTGCCCGGAAAGCGAAGCACGACCGCTCCTCGCTCCTCCCGCGGACTTAACTTTGGCGAAGCATCTTCAAACTTTGCGACTAAATAAAGCAGTAACTTAAAACCGAAAGGAAAAAGCGGAGAGATAAGAGAGACACGAAGGCGCCCCGAGCGCGCGAGGAGCGGCCGCTGCGGGGCCGTTTGGGGACAGCCCCCTGCCCGCTCCCCCCGCGGCCGTTACCTGGCGGCCGACGGGGCTTCTGCGGTAACCCCGCTTCGTGATCTGCCATGGTCGCCGAGCGCCTTCAGAGCCGCCTGCGAGTCCGTTCCGCGTCCTCTCAGAGCCGCCTGGGAGTCCGCGCCGCGTCCCTCGTCCCCTCTGCGCCGCCTCTGCGCCGCCCCGCCGTCACCGCCACCGCCACCGCCCCCTCAGGGCTCCCTCAGCGCAACCGCCGCGCGCCCGCCCCGCCCGCGCGCCCCGGGCGTGGCCGCTCGCGCCCGCCCCCGCCGCCAGGGGGCGCCACAGCCGCTGAGGGCGTGAGGGAGCGGCCATATCGGGAGCCCCGGCAGCGCCGCCCGGTTCGGGGACGGCGGAGAAAAAGCGGCTGGAGGGCGGCCGAGGGCGGCAGGGAAGGCGGGCAGGGCAGGAAAAGCAGGAGGGGAAGGCACGGAGTGAGCGACCGGACCGACGGGCAGCCATCGCCTGACGTGAGTGAGCCCCGAGCATCCCCTCCCCACGGGAGCAGCGAGGAAAGTTCCAGCTGCCCTGGCCTCGTGTGTGGTTTAATGTGAGGATGGAACAAGTGTTCCGTGAGGTTTTATTGCTTCTCTTCCCCACACTCTCTTCTTCTCACGTGGTGAGTTGATATCTTTCATCCCTTTTGGAAGAGGCCGCAGTAATGATTTCTGCAGCTTTCCTTCAAGGTCCATCCACAAAGTCCGTGGAGAAGCACATCATACACACACAGGCATTGCATACCAGATTGTAAAGATTGTTAAATTTGATAAGAGTTCCAAAGTTGAATTCTATATTAGTGTGAGTTATGAGGTCTAGAAATAATTACTGGCTATTCTTTAACCTTTATTTCTCTATGGGATGTTGGTAATTAGTGGGCACGTGCAAACATGCATCTATCACGTTACACTGCATACTGACAGAGTGCAATTTCTTCTTCTTCATAAAACACATCACAGCCTATAAACAAAAATGGTATTAGACTACTAAAGTAGAGATATTTCTTTCCAGTGTTGATGTTATTCTGTGTTAAACTCTTCCTTGGAAGAGCCTAAATGGACAGCCTGACCTTGCTGTCCATTACGTACCAGAGGAGCAAAGATTTTGGTTTGGTAGCACAATTGGTTGAGGCATGAGGTAGGAGTGGAGCTGAATGCTAAATGTAGTCGTGGTTCTTGATGTCTCCAGGTGACAAGAACAGCACTGGAGAACGGCCAACACTTTCTCCAGTGTGTGTAAGACCCCTCATGAATACTCTTGCTGTTGCTGCTGTGAACGCCTCCTGCCACACTTGTGCCAGTTGATTTCAGACTGATCCAGATGAGCAGTACATGAAACTAAAGACTAAATCTGCCTCGAGATCCCAGAGTGACCTTTTAAAATTCCTTCTGTCCATTATCTTTACTCACGTTTGTTATTAGTACATTTACAAGGGCTGACACCTGCTGTTCTCGTATTAGTAATTCCTCAACCTTTTTGTCCTATTATCTACAGTTTTGTGAGTTTTACCTATGCTCTGTATGTATTAGCCCTCACACGGGGCTATTTTTTCACACAGGTGAAAGGAAGGGAGAACCTGTGAGCTGTCCAAAGGAGAACTGATAATCATTCTTTGCTCAAGCTGTCACCTGCACGCAGCTGGCAAATGCCACGAGGAAACTCACAATGCAATGTGATATTTGACCATAGTTTGTAAATATCACAATGCTGCAATTGAATGAGAATCCGTGAGATTCCATGGGCTGGTTGACCTCAGGATCTTCTGGCAAATAGGCTGGTTTAGAGTACATCAGCATCGATAAGGAAGGAAGGATGTGCTGGAAATGGGAGGGACAGGCTCCGTGGAAAGAGTAGATAAGCTGTGAGGAACCCCTGTCACTCACAGCAATTTTGGCACTAGAAAAATCTGAGCTGGTGCCAATAATAAGATAATGGTTCTATGATTCTATAGGTGCTTTGAAAATTTATACAAATTGTTCATTAAAATATGTACAGCATGGGTTTACCTTGTTTCAGCAGGGAAGAGGAAGAACCTCTTCATTTCCCCTCTCTAAAGTAAAAAATAAGCAGTTAAGACCATTCTCCTCCCCAGGCTGGGAGCCCTGGTTCAGCAGTCTCTCAGCAGCACGCCGTGTACTGATGCACAAATTTATGTTGGCGTTTTGCTTAAAGAAGAGGAAGCTGCTCTCTAATTTTAGATGGGCCTGCATTCCATTAATTTTATTCTTTGGCTGTTTGCCAGAGAAGTTGGAGCAGCCCCTGGGTGGGGTGGGCAAGGACACCGCTGCCCTGTGGGGCACTGCTGCCATCTGCTGCCATCGAGGTGCTCTTCCACAGGGCATTTCTCGGACACTGACCAGCGGCAGAGCTTCCCTTCCCCTTCCCGTTCCTCTTCCCTTTCTCCTTCTCCTCCCCTCTCCTCTCCTTCTTTGCTAAATAATAACTTCAGAATATCTTCTCTCCTAATTTTTGGTTCAGTAACAAAAGGAAATAAAACTTGGTTTCTGTCTGCCTAGAAGAAAACAGTGGACTTGCGAATTGATTTATTAATCTCTAGGTCACATGAAGAGGAACATTTCATTGGATTTTGGCTTTCTCATTTCCCTAAGTCGGTGCCATTTCAAATATGGGAATTCTGGCGGCAGGAACTCCTTGGTACTGCTGCATAGTGAAGCCTGGTTTATTTGACCTTTCTTTGAATTCCAGTGTGTCTGGTGGGCAGTTAATTGGAAGGAGGGTTTGTGTGACATGTATCAGCAGACACAGAAGGCAATAGTCTGCGCTCAGGATATTTATTCACGTGTGCTTTATTAATGGGATTTTTCTGTAGTGAACCAAGCTGCCGTTAGATGTCAGCAGGATATTGAGCACAGCCTCTGCTGACAGTGTTTGAAGCTTGTATTGGTTGAGGAGTATTGAGTGCACTGAGTGTGGAATATTCAGTTTCAGAATTATGTTTGGAGCTGGCTTATTACTCTAAATTTTATGTGAAACCTCAGTTTTACTCATGCTCTTCTAAACACAGGAAGTGCTGTGTTCTGTGAGGTTCCCACAGGGATTAGCCATGGCAGTTTGGTGGTGAGGTGAGGTGTGGTGGTGTGCCTTATTTTAGCGTGCTTTTCCCAGTTTACAATACAGTTTAAGCAACTCTACAATTGTTTTCCGTTGCTGTTTGCCATTCCCTGTTTTGAAGGGTGCATTTAAGTATGTCAGGACATCTACTGGGTTCTTGCTATGTACATGTTTAAATATTTTGTTGAATTTTTAATTCTCTGGAGAACTTTTTTCAGTTTCCTTATACATTTCCAGTAGGTCTGTCTCCATATATTTTGACTTTAATGTTAAAAGCGCTGCTTTGAATCAGTTTCCCCCTAAACATCTAAAAGTAATCAAAGCCAGAATGCAAGTCCCACAAACATTTCCCACACTATAACAGCCTGCATTTAATTTAGTTGGCTATTTTTATATCATGGGACTATTTGTTTTCAGTGGAAGTAGAGTATGTATATGTTGAATAATAATCCCAAAATAGGGATGTCCTAAAATCAGGTTTCTTTAAACAGAGTAATTTCTCCCACATTAAAAGACTCACTGTTTAAAATAGCTTTGAGTCTGGGAGGTTCATTATGTTGTTTACCCTTAGAGAATACATATGAAAGATCATTCAGAGCAAAGCTCATCCTGAGGGAATCCCGAGTTTGGGGCTGCTGTACATGGATTGAACAGGAGAAAGCAGGGGTCACAGCAGGCTGCCTCCCCTGTGGGGTGCTGCTGCTGGGGGCTGTTGAGCTTTGAAACAAATCCTTGTGCAAAATAACCTGCTGGGGTTTTTTTCCTGATTTATGATACTTTCCCTGTTACAAATACCAAGAAAATCTGGCCAAATTTTCAGCAAATACTTCTATTGCCAAACTAGCTATGAGTATTACAAGTATTTTAGAAATCTAGGAAATTCTACTCTATTAACTCCTTTGAATTCTCCCATACATCCTCTTAAGGGATATTCAGGTCCACAAATACAAAGTCAAATTAAACTGTCCTTCCTGATGGTATTTGCTTACAGAGAATGTTTTGGAGATAATTTTTGTTTTCTCGAGTGTTTGTTGTGGTTCAGTGAGGCAGAGGACTAAGTTTTCAAGACTTGTAGCAGTCTAAGAGCTCCTCCAGCCCTGGAGCCCGTTTGGGGGAGGGGAAAAGAAGAGAAGGGGATGTAGGACTTGTAAATTTCCGAATTTCCCAGATCCCTCCAGTCAGTTTCTCTATGGAGAAACCCTCCTCCTATTTCCTATGCTGGTCGTGTGCACAGAGCCTTTACTTGTCATTTCTGGGCTTACCCAAGATCCATCTGGGCAGCCAGGGCTCTTTTTGATTTTTCAATATAATGATTTCTTTACTTCTGTAGCTTTGGCAAAAGAGAAAATTTGTGTCTGACAAAACAGAGAAAGCCTGAGGTAACACACACAAACCAAGCAAATGTGCTAGAACAAGTCAAAGTCATCAAGGTGCCTCAAAGCTGCAGTGGAATGTCACTGCTATTCCAGAAACCCAGGCTCAGAAGGAATCCTCCTGCATATGTCACTGAAATTACAAGTTTGTCTCACACTTAGATAGCCTGGGGGGTTTAGCACTTGTAACTGCTCCATCCTGGAATTAAGGAGCAGAGCTGCATTCCAGAGCACTGGCATGCTTGAAAGATTTAGTTGCAGAGTAAGGGATTATGCTACTGAAAAAACAAGATACTGAAGGGCTGTACATTTCACTCTGTGTATTTAATAGTCCTATATTTTATACCAGAATAACTGTGCGAGACACTGAAAGCAGTTCTGGACAAACAATACAGCCTAAAACTGATGATAAAAGTAACAAAGCTCTGGGGACTTTGTAATAAAAATGTATTTTACGTTTCTGGCAGCAGTGATTAAACTGTACTGGATGCAGTAAAAGAACCAAAGGAAATGTTAAGAAAATGAAGACAAACATTTATATTCACTTTTATTGACAACAAGACTGGCTCTGAGCTGGCGGTCAGTGTCAGTAAACTCTGGAGAGTCATATATTTGTGTCAGAATATTCCTGAAATGGCCCAGTCCTGTGGTCATCATTTGCATGACAATATTTTTTCCATAGTCAGGGTTCCTATGGGGTTCAGATATCTACAACAACCTTGACAGGAGATTTTGAGTGCCAATTTTACTGGATGACCAAGCCCCACCATTTTCCCTGTTGTTCCCCTGTCCAGGGCAGCTGTTGTTCTTCTCTTGTCTTTTTATAGAATCATAGAATCATTTATGTTGGAAAAGACTTTCAAGATCATCGAGTCCAACTGTTACATGAAATGAAAGAGCTAATTGGCATTTTTGAAAATCTAGCATTAAGTAAAGCTGAAAGTTTAAGAACAGGTTTGATAGAGAAACCGAGAGCCCCATGATGTGTTTCTATGGAAACTCCAGTTTAAGGTTTTATCTGATGGATTCTAAAAAGGATACAATCTGCCTCTTTTTGGTGATTGGGTAGACAGAGGAGAAATACAGCAAAATCAGTATTGCAGTGATCTTTGGAAAGATAGTTAATGAAGTGCTTCAGGATGAAAACTGCTGTATAAATGAAAGGTGACATTTCTGTCTTAATCACTGCCTTTAATGATGAGATTTTTAGGACAGATTGCTGGAGAGAAGCTGCAGCTCAGCAGTCAAAGTACTGGTGTAAGTTTCCATTCAGCTGCTGTTGCTGAAGTGTTGGATTGTCTTTACTGAGTGTCTGAGCATTAACTTCTTGCTTAGAGTTGGTCATATGATGAGGGCATTTCCCGTGCACATCTCCGGGCATTTCCAGTCCTGACTCATCACATTTCTGATTTCCTCATTCTCTGCTGGTAAATGTCCACCCTGCCCTGCTGAGCCACATCCCTTCAGTCCCAGAGTCTCCACAGCTCTGCCCATGGCCTCTGGGTTTCTCTGGTTGTTGTGGAATTCCAGAGTGATTTGGGTGGGAAGGGAACTTAAAGTCCATCAATGGACTGGGCCAGGTGCCTCCAAGCCCCAGCCTGGCCTTGGACGCTTCCAGGGATCCAGGGGCAACCTGTGCCAGGGCCTCCCCACCCTGACAGGGAAGAATTTCTTCCCAGTATCCCATCCAACCGTGCCCTCTGTCCATGGGGAGCCGTTCTCCCTTGTCCTGTCACTCGAGGTGCTGCAGCACCCTTTGCACACACCCTGTGCCACGGGCTGTGCTAACGGGGCCAAGGCTGTACAATTTATTCATCGTATCAGAAGTGGGACGGGCTGGTCAGAGATGAAAGCTTTGATTCACTGAGCCCCTGTGCTATTTCTGTCCATGCTTTTATTCACTAGATTTCACTTTCTTAATCAACACAGATCAGTTCACAGCCTTAGAATTCATTAAGCACCATCTATTCACCCTCACTTTCTACCCGATCTTTCAGAGACTGATTCTCGCTTAATCAAGTTTGAGTTCAGAAGTCAGTGGCACCTTGTGCCAGCTGTGGTTAATTCCCTCACAATTCCATGGCCATACAAATGGCTTCATTAGCAACATAGCATATGCTCATGTTTAGAATTAGTTGAGACTGAGACATCTCCATCTTTGTCTTCTAATATTGACTGCTAGAGCAAGTGAAATAACTCATGTATTTTTACTTGTGCTCTAATGAGTTCAGGAACTACTTAGACTCTTTTACACCAAGTATAGATTCACTTCTGAATTGATGCTTTAAATAGAAGAGTAATATGAAAAAGAGCAGAAATTTATTTCCAGTTTAAGGAATTTTCTTTCTTCCCACCTCCTCAGAAAACTCAAAGCTACCTGCAGTTTCTTTCCTCTTGATTTGGCTCTTCATCTTTTGTTGAACTGTTTCCCATGTTTGCTGCTTCTTTCCTTTGGGGAAATACTGTTGCACAAGTAAAATGTGGGATATAATGTAAAGAGCACTGTTTCCAACAGCAGCTACCAGGCAGCACTAAAGCTCAGTATTTTTCATTCTGACACAAGTGTTTGATACTGGAAATGAAATATTTCTGCTTTGGCTCATTTGATTTGTTCCTTTAAATAGATTGAGTGGAGTACACCAGGTGTTTGGAGCCCTAGCACAAAATAAAAGGAGAAATTAATAAGGGTTTAGATAATTTTAAAGATAGTGAGAGTGGTTTAATGGGAGAAAAATTTACTTTCCCCATTGTACAAAACCAAACAGAAACAGGCTGGTGCCAGCAGCTGAACAATGCAAAATAATGACTGGCTTTGTGAGGCTGTTCAAACCAAATGACTGAAATTATCCCAATGACGTGTTCCCAGTTCAAGAGATAAAAATGAATTCATGAGTATCATGCATTTCTGGCCTTCAGAATCCCACTCTCCTCTCACTTCTGGCTGCATTCCCCCAGAATTTGGGACAGCAGTGCAGAGTTCTGGAAAGGTAAATTGCTGGCAGAGGGTTTGAAAAGGATTAATTATCACCATGCCAAACTAGAAAAGATTTCTTTTCCTTCCTTGATTTGTAATGTGGTTGCAGAGACCGGCAGCAGACTCCAGGTGAAATCTCCAAGCCCAGAGAGGTCAGCTTTATTCTGCTCATTCTGCAGGTGCTTGAAGAGGAATTCACATGGATTTCAGACACGTTCTAGAGATTACTGACAAGACTCTCCTAAAGAGAATCACTGGTCTTAACATCTGAGCTTTTCTCTGAGCAGCTCAGACACCCTGTCTTGTGACAAAAGGACACTTCCTTAGCATCCAAACCTTCTGTGTTTACTCTGTGTATTTTGGGAATTGTACTTACACTATCAATATGGTTAACTACAAGTCCTGACTGTGCTGAAGTTGCTACAGTAATTCCAAATATATCGTTTGCAATATTCTACAGTAGAACAGGAGAGCTACAACAAACGGCCCCCCAGGGCCAGCGGTAACATTGTTTGAAAAGAAAACAGAAATGATTAAACTATTATGGCCCCTGACTCTCTTTCTCACTTGTTTGACAGGATCTGGTTGGTTAGAAGGTTAGATAAATTGGATGGCTATGTTTAAATTACAAGATACGATGATAAACTTTCCAGAGGATATTGCTATATTTAGTAAATCTCTCTAATAAAGCACTGCTTGTAGAAGCTTTTACTCAAGCTTTCTTTAGGGCTGTCAAGACACTCTTTAGTCAGTGACTTTTATTTCTTGTCTCTATGCAGTGTTTGTCGAGCAGCTGATTATCTGCTCATAGAACAGTTTCTGGTGTGCTTTGTGAAAGAAATATTTTATTTTTATTTCTGCTTCAGCAGGACAATTTCATATTGGGTGCATCTGTTCTTATTAGTCATAGCTAAAGTAGCTCGAGGGAGCCCCACAAAGCTGTATAGATTCTTTAAAAAATTCTGTGACAGATATATTGCTTTATGACTCCCCACTGGGCTGATTTTTGCTATTTTCTGAAACTTATTTAGTAGAAAGCCTTTTTTTAGGGTTATTACTGTTAATTATTTTTCTTAAAGTAATAAGATGCTATTTTCATTTACAACACGAAAGAAGTCTGGTATATGCATAAAACATCATAATCTGACTTCAGTGCTATTTTGGTAGCTTTTTTTTTTTTGGTTGAACTAGATGAATTAGAAGCAATAATTTTTTGTATATATGCAACGTGGATGCTCCTGAAAAGTGTGTGGTTTATTGTATAAAGTCTCTTTCCTTGCATTTAAACTCAAATCAGTTTCCAACCATTGGACAGGGCCTGGTTTTAGGAATAAATCTCTAAGGTACGCCACAAGCCCAGAGGGAATGGTGCTGTAATTTCAATAACAGTAAGAGTTTACTTTACATACAGAGGTATGGTTAAAACATTCCAAATGGCAGCATAAAACAATCCCTGACGTCGTCTGCTCCCTCAGGTCCTGTGACGTCTCTTTGGCCTTGTCTGGGTTCTGCTCATGAAGGGTTTCCCTGGGCACAGTGAATTACCCTGGGTGTGTCAGATGTGCCCACGGTGCTGCGGCGAGTGAGGCTCAGCCCGTGAGGTGATGTGAGAGCCAGGAAATGGATGTGGCTGAGAGGCAGGGGAGCCCTGGGGAGCCCTCTGGGTCAGTGTGCCTCACATCCCTGGGATGGGAGATTTCACTCCGAGGATCGCTCCTCTCACTGAGCAGCTGCTGCAATGCGCCCCAGCGCTCCGTGGAACTGCTCCATTGTAGCTCACAGAGTGCATTAATTCTGCGAAGTGCTGCTGAATTCTCGGGCTGGCAGTCTGTTATTACACCATGCTGCAGTTTTACTTTAATGTGCTTCCACCTCCAGGAATGGTGCTGTAATTAACAGTATGGTGGATGTGGTGTGTGACCCTCTCCGTGCTCCGTGCTCCCAGCGCAAGTCCATTAATTTGCTGATTGTTTGGTCCTTACTGATACTCCACCTGTTCGTGTTCTGTTTGCTGCTGTCTCCGGGGAGGGGGCAGTGATGTGAATGTGCCTCCTCACACAGCAGCTGAAGATGCATTTCCTTCAAAGCTTGCAATTGATTTCTTAAATTACTGTTTTTGCTCAATTTGTGATAGACTTGAGGTCTCGTTCCTTATTAAGTTGTTGTAGAGCTCCCTGTGACTCTGGTTAGACTGGAATCAACACGGACAATGGGGGAAATCCCTCTGCTTGCCTCTCCTTTCATCCGCAGGACTGTGTCTTAATGGCTTGCAAACTTTCTCAGCTAAAGTCATCTCACATTTGGAAGGGATTAATGTTTCTATTTCTTGCTGTATGGATTTGTCCTTTGACTTTTTCATGTAGGTTTAAAACACAATGGAAGTGCCTGAACAGTCTGTCCACAGAGATGCCAGTTACACAGAAGTAATTAAAGCCGTGCCAGTGTTTCCACTATAAAATGCATTTCTCCAAGTTTTATTACTCGGCTTCAGTAGTTTGTTCTTGTAAACAAGATGTACACTCAGACAAATTGTTTTGAAATGTGTTTTAAATGTCCCTTCGCAAATTTTTTGAGCTGTAACACAACTGGGGAGAGACCTGAGCACTTGGCTGAGTTTTTGCTTTCATAAATCACAGAGAAATATATTATTTTTCCTAGTGAAATGGTGCAACTTGTACCTAATGAGCCTCACTGCTGGTGGGGACATTAGGCTTAGCATTTGCTTCTACTGCGATTTCAGGGAAACATAAAAATGAGAAACTATTACTGTTATGCACAGATTAAAATTTCTACCTAGGCCTAGGTAGCTGTGGGGCATGACTGAATGTTTCCATTCTTTCCCCCTCTTAATTTACAACAACAAAAAAACCTTTACAAGACTTTATGGCACTAGAGAAGTTACAAAGGCTTGAAGGAGAAAAAGAATGTCAGTAGGTTAGATGTTAAAGACTGTAATGCTAATGATAAATATAGCCCAATTAAATTGAGCCACAAACTTTTCCAGCAGGTTCTATCCTGCTTTAATGGCTGGGATTTACTGCCAGCAAACTCCATCTCCTTGAGACTGATATAAATAGAGACATAAAATGTCAAGCTTGACAAGTAGCATTTCATATCAGGCGTTGTCTTGCTCATTGTGTTCTCCAGTCACTGATTGTCCTTTAATACCAAATTGTAAACCCACCTTTTCAATCAGCTTCAAGCCAAATGTTCTCTATTATAGTGCAACAACCTCTGCAGTAAAAAAGATTTTGGCTCTGCTGAGCAAAGAATTTTCCCTGTGCACAACACACCCCATCTCTGGATTTCCATGTTGATTTTAAATATAATTTGTCATTATGGAGATTTCTTCCCATTTCTGTTGCTCTTGAGTGCAATCATAACTTTTTGGTAATGAGAAATTATTTTCTTGCTTGCAATTAAAAAAGAATAGAAATACGATCTATGTCAGTGCATAGTTTAAACCTGTCTTAAAGTTCAAGTAATTTAAGTGTGCTCTTACAAGAATGAGAGTTTGAAGAAGAGGGGACATCTGCAGCCCGTGTAAATACCCATAAGTGTTTGGGATTATCAGAACTCTGTAAGGGGAAGCTTCCCAGTCTTTACATTATGGAAAACATGGAGAGAAATTCCCTTGAAGAAATTTAATGAATTCAAATACTCATGTGAAAATCAGTATTCCAATTATTGTACAAACCAAGAAGAGGCAGTGATCTTCTGTTGGATATTGGAAGTAGAAGGGAGAAACCCCTAAACAGTAGGAAAAATACACTGTTCCTTTGGGGAGTGAGAAAATGCATCAGTGAAGGGAACCCAAGGCAGGCATAATGCAATACCTGATGTGGCTGAAAGGACAAACAGACAGTTTTAGGAGCAGGGTGTAGGAATTGAAGTGCAGAATATTTGCACTGGAGCAGGACTCGGTGACTCAGTTGCTGTGGAAGGTTTGTCAGTGGGAGTGCAGCAGAACAGAAGGTCAGGGCACGATCCAGAAACTGCAGAGCAGAGCAAGGTGAGGAAGCTGCAAAACCTGGCTGTGCCAGAGGAAACACTCAGCATAATTACCATCCCAGTTTGTATTACATAACTTCAGAGGATGAGGTCTGCATTTAATTTATGAATGGGATACAATCTGGAAGGATTTGGATGTCTTCTTCCTTCAGTCACTCACACTGAATATGTAAGTGTGCGCTCACAGTGCCCTGTACCTCAGCTGAAATGACTGCTGGTTGTTAAAAATAAATTCAAGGACGAGAAGTTGACTTCAGTTAAAGATATAAGCAACAAAGGGGTACAGCTGTACTGGGATAGCATTTGGACTGCCATGGCCTTGATACCTTGTTCGTGATGTTATAAAGTGTTGTTGTAGGAAAAGACTCAAATACTCCTTTTTTTTTTCCTTGAGCTTATTCTTGTATACAGGCTCTGAATGGGAACATTTCCTGAGTGGTAAATTCTATTTTGCTTTTGTATCTTCTGTCTCCATCTCTGCCATCTCATAAAATGTTCATTATGTTGAGCCCAAAGCGACTGAGATGAACTTTCTTGGGATGATTTGAGCTCCACAACGAAGCCCAAGATCTAGGCACTTGCCTGAGCTCATAGCTCTCAGCAAACAATTGTAACCTCTGAGGATCTGTAGTGCTCCTCTGAGTTTGCAAAGTGCTTTGAGACCTGTGGATGTAAAACATTGTGGAGATGTATTGTTTATCTGGTTTGTAAGTATTGATGCTCAGAACTACGTTAGTATTTTTAAAATTAGGCTGTGGTGAATCAAAATGGTAATTTAGCAGTTTGTGGGATTGCAGTTTGTGCTTCTTTGGGGTACAAACAGAAGAGGCTGTAAAGATACTTCAACCCAATCCTGTATATTTGTTTATTTCATCCTTAACCTCTCTTCGTCTTGGGAATTAGTACAGTGAAGTACATTTCCGTGTTTCCTGAAGTAATTTGCCTAAAATCTTCTACACCTGATGTCAACCGTGTTTGGAACTAATGAAATAGAGTAGCAGAAGGTTCCTAATTTGCTTCCGTGCTTCTTTTTCCTGCCTCCTGTTCAGACAGGTTAGCTCTGAGGTCAAATCAGGCTGCTCAAGGCTCTGTCTTGTCTGGTGTTGAAATCAACCCGTTTCGGAATGGTCAGGGGACGGAGTATGGGAGGAAATGAAGATGTAATCGCGATTCATTTCTCGCTGTGGTGTTTCTGTTCAGAAGGGATCTTCCCGAATCCCCCACAAGAGGGAGTTTCAGACTTTGCTATGGGGAAACAAAGGCGGCACCAAAATGCGCGACGAGCGCTGGTGCACAAGCTGGTTTCTTCAGATAATCCCAGTTAAAAGGGCTTCATGCACCCATTTCCATTGCCCCAAATCCCAGGCTGAGGCCGGCAGAGCTGTTCCCATCATTGCTGTACTTCAGCTGCCGGGTCTTTTGGGAGGAGCTGTTCCCTCGTGTCTCCATGGCCAGGATTTAGGTGGACTGTTGTCTCTGAGTTGCACTTATTGCTGGTCATCTGTGCAGTAAAGGTGGTTGTGCAGCTGAGGAGCCTTTGGAACACACGTGGGTGCCACTCTGTCACCCCAGGGTTGCTGTGCAGCCGCTTTTAGGGAACAGAGCATGAGAGGAAAGTCCTCTCGGCGCTGAGGACCCTCACCCCGCATGGGCACTGCTGAACTTTTACCCTGGAGAGAGATGCAGCCCCCAGCTGTTGGTCAGGGGTGTTTTCCACCCTCTGGCCAGCGGGAATCAGTCCCAAGGCTTTGCTCAGTCAGAAGGAGACGCAGGGATGGATATCAGATGGGTTTGTGGCCTTGAACGGACAAGCCAAGTAAATGATGCTGATTGATACTGAAAGGCTCAGCTGTGAGGAAGCCAGGAATGGGTTTGCTCTTCACCCTTCAACTGAAACTGTTCCCCACTTCTGGGTGCTTCCAGCATGCTCAGGAAGGTCAGAAACTTAAGGGCAGACTTTGAAAGTTATTCTGAGCAATTGACTATGAAAACAGGGCTGTTATTTATTCTCCTGCTAAAATTATTTGTGCAGAGAGCGAGACAGAGCACAGTTGTATCATGCCAGCCACCTTTGCTGGTTCTCAACTGTAAATTAAAGTAAAAAAAAAACTAGAGCAACTTGAGTTTAAGTGAATTTGAAAAACCTTTCCTCAGGATGAAATTAAGGAATAAAGGCAGAAGTCTGTCTCTACAGATCATCTCTGAAGCACCAGATCCAAAAAGGGGCCTGTATTGGTAAAAGCTAACTGCTTTTAATCTATTGTAAGGCTGCACTCTGAAAAACCTTCTGGCTGAATGATGCATTTACTTATGTTTAACCAGGAAATCCATTAGAGGCACAGAATAGATCTTCATTTCAGGTTGGGTGAAAGGAAATCAAGGCTGAAACACCAAGAATATGTGGCAGAAAGCTAAGTTAAAGAAGGCAAATTAAGGAATTCAAAGAAGTATGAAATGATTCAAAGGCCAAATGAAGGCTGTTATGAAAATAGGATATTTCTGATGACCCATATATTGTTCTGCAGTCCCTATTCAAACTATCATAGTTTTGGGATCACCACCCAATGATTATTTGGGACCTGTGTAAGTTCTCTTGCATTCTTTTCCAGGGAGAAAATGCTGCCTTCTTGGACACATATGGGGAACAGCTTTTTCTAAGGGGCTTGCTCCAGTTCCCCTCAGAATTCTGCATCATGAAGGAGGACTTGTGTCCTTAACAGCATGAGTAGGCTGCACAGTTTGCTACAAGGAGTAGCTGTGAGCTCAGGAAGGTCTCTGTAACAAACACGTCTGTTTTCATATGGAGACAAACATAATTACTTTCAGCTTAAGTGCCCTTCCTGCTTAAACTGCTCACTTCATGTTGATTTATGAGAATGGGTCTTACGTATCAAATGCAAATGATACTCCTTGAGTGTCACCTCGATCCTTGACATCAAAATCATATTTCTCTTGGGTAAAAAGAGTGAGGTTTATTACAGGTTAAGTCTCACTAGTGCTGCTCTTGTACTAGAGTGAGGTCGTGCTCTGTGGGAAGGAATTGGATCCTCTTCTCGAGCCATGCTCCATGTCTTCATGCAGTGGGGTTTGTGGGCATGTTGGAAGGGTATGGCCCACCTGAAACCTTTGCTTCTCTTCTTTGCTTTCATTCAACAGCACAGCATCTTTTACTTTGTCCATCCTCACTTTTTTATAAAGGCAAATAACTTCCCGTATTTATTTATAATACATCTAAAACCAAAAATAAATGCTCTAAACGCATTTTAGAAATTCTCGTTTTAAAATATGGAGCATATTTTAGAGAAAAGCCAGCACAGATTCTGTGGTAAATCAGTTTGTGAGATTGTATGAAGCATTCTGTAACTCTGCAGTCAGTCAGTGCAACTCAACATCTTTTCTCTTTGTTAAAGAGAATGCTCAAATCCATTAGTTAATTCAAGCTGAATAAACTCTGTGGTGTGCCAAATACTATAAAAGGGAATATTGAATTGTTCCTTGGAAAGGCCCCTAGGATCTGTCATGTCCATTCAATATTTTTTTACTAAGATGCAGATATGCTACTGTGTCTTTATGAACCATCATAATGTGAGGTTTGTTCTGTATGACCAAGTAAGAATATGAGCCTGATGCTTGCTCAGCTGACAGCACTTGGTGGATCCAGTGATTGTGCTGTGAACTGCAAGGTCCCGAGTTCAGGCTCAGTCTGCTGGTGACACAGTTCTGTGTGTGGGTTTGGGTTTGTGACCTCCTGCTGCAGCAGTTCAGAGCAATCCATTACCCCTGGAGTTTTTCATGGCACTGCCACTCCAGCTCAGCCATGTGGCATTTCAGAATTACACAAAGCTCAGCTAAAGGGCCTGGAGTGAAAGCAAACGTGGGAGTGCCAGTGGTGTGCCTGTGACCCTGGGGTGCTGGGAGTATGGGAGGTGTGCCTGTGACCCTGGGGTGCTGGGAGTATGGGAGGTGTGCCTGGGACCCTGGGGTGCTGGGAGTATGGGAGGTGTGCCTGGGACCCTGGGGTGCTGGGAGTATGGGAGGTGTGCCTGGGACCCTGGGGTGCTGGGGGTATGGGAGGTGTGCCTGGGACCCTGGGGTGCTGGGAGGCCTCCAGAAGTGAATATTCACATTTATCTAACTGATAAGGCCCTATCATGTCATCTGTTTGCAGAACAAATCCATCTTGGCTTGCTGCTTCTCCTTTTGCCCATATTCTGCTCAGCCGGAGTGAAGGCACAAGACAAGGAGCAACGAGCAATGTCTCTGAGACAGAGACAGAGATGCAGAAATGCAGAGGCACTGGCACATCCCTGGCCTCAGCTGTTCCACTGCGAGGGAAGAGATGCTCTGCAGTCTATCATTGATAAGGACAGATGCAGGGACACTTCACAGGTATGATTTCTCCATGTTTAATTTATGCTGCCTGTATTCAGATAGTGAAAGATCATCCAGGGAGACCTTTTTGCCATTGGAATAGCAATGCCTTTTCTTTCCAGCCTTCTTTGTGCTTTTGGAAACTTTGCGCTATTTTCTGTGACTGTGTGCTACCTTTATATAACCCAGGTAATATTTCACAAGCATTTCAATGGACAATGGTGCTGTCAAGGACTGTGGTGCTGCTTCTCACGTTATATTGCTAAGCAACATACAATACAGCAGCATGATACCTTCTGCAGTTGGTAAGGAGTCAAGCTCCAATATTCAGTAAAATTATTCTGATCTACTTTTCCGTCACACAAGAATCCACTTATTTCAGCGCTTAAAGATTTGTATAATTAGTAACAAAATCATACAAAAGTTAGATGTTTTTGAGGGTTTATTTTTAATTTCATGAGTTAAATATATATATATTAATATTTTTTCCTAATTACCCCCAGAGAGGTTAGTCTTAGCTATTTTGAGATTGTGTGGCTTTCGCTGACTTTGACTTACTTTTATTAAAGTACCAGTTAAGTAAAATGCTTCAACTTTGAAGCAGGTTTGTTTGCTCACTTGCTTAAAATTACAGATGTGCTGGAATACCTCACTCAGCATGGACCAGCTTGAGGGCAGAGAGGAGATGTCAAATCTCTGCTCAGATCCACACAGATATTTCATAACATCTACCTGAAATACAGACTATAGTATTTGATAAGGTGGAATCTCAGTTCTCTCATGTATTCCAAACTCCTCTATTGAAAGCCAAGTTAATGATGAATTTGAAAAGATCTGATCACTTTGTAAATTCACATCTGATGTTTTATAGTGGAGATCATGTTTGTCAGCTGATCTCATCTCTATAGAAACAGATGCATGTTTTTGTTTATATTGGTATTTTAAATAGTTCAATAGGACCGTCACTCACAATGTCAACCTCCTGTGAAGGGGGCTCTGTAAAGTATTTCAGTAGACCCTGAGAGGAGAATTGTGGCATCTGGAGATTTAATGAAGCCTTTCCTGTGAGCTATTTCCCACTGGCTTTCAGCAGCCATTCCACTTGCTGGCCCTGGGTAAGCAAAACCCTCATGTTGCTGCTATCACAGACTGTTTGAACATTTTACTCTTAACATTAGCCACTGTGATCAGGATCAAAGGAGACTTTGTATTCATCTTTTATCTTCAAGGCTTGGAGCACAAGGTCAAATTCAGAGTTATTGTCAGTAATGAAATCACGAACTGTGCCATATTGAGCAAGGCAGGATTGGCAAAACCAGCGGTGTGGAACAGAAATGATTTAGGTGCTTCCAGGAGGGACTGCTGGGAACAGCTGGGCTGATGTGGTGGGAGGGAAGGATTTGGGACTATGAGAAGCTGTCTCTCAAGGAAAAGCTTGATCCCCTGGAGGTGGTCTCCCCTGGCTGGTGTGGGGTGTGTGGGTGGGAATGCTGCTCCTCCAGTAGCCAGAATGGTGCCAGGACCTCTCCTTTCCGTGAGTGCCAGCGTGCCCCCTGTGCTGGGTCTGCATGGGAGGGAGACAAAGCCTGTGTCTGGGAAACTCGCTTCTTCCCCATGGATCTTTGTTTCTACGTCCTAATTCTAAAAAGAGAGACCGAATTTTGGGGAGCTGTGTACCTCTGGAGGGAGACTTAGCTCTCCAGGTGGCATATGGAAAAAAATACTGGCTTTGAGGATAATAACAGTGGGTAGGGGGTGAAGCAGAGCAGCTCAGTGTGTGAGAAATGGTCTTCACTGGAACAAGAGCACAATAAACAGATTGGCTGATAATGCTGAATACCAGGCAATTTCCTTTTAAATTAGCAGATGGGAGGGAAAGGAATATAAAAGGAAGTAAGAGAAAAAAAGAAGCTAATGATGAATGTTGAACGGGAACAAAATGTTGCCAAGACATCACGAGAGAATGAAGAATTGATGAAGAAAGGGAAATTAAATTGGTGCTTGATACAGGAGCTCAAAGAGCTTTGAAGCCCCGGCTCCGGCGTCTGAGGAGCTCTTTACAGGATCCTGGGACAGATGTGTTTTACTGACATGCCCCTTGTGGCTGCAGCATTGGACACGGGGAGGATTTTGTGCTGATGATAAAAACCTGCAGCAGAAGAGAAGCCCAAGAGGGGATCTCATAGTCTGTGCAGCCTGAAAGGATTTTCTGAGCATCAGGCAAAGCCAGTTTCATCTGACACTAAAATTATTCTATCAAGTGATGGGAACTGATTATAGAAATTTGTTGTATCTCCTTGTCAGAATAAGAAGGCAAACGAGGACACAGCTAAATCAGATAAAAGTAGGCTGGTAAAAAGGAGGGGGGAAAAAAGAGTACTTTTAATTCTTCCAACCATTCTAATAATTTCAGTTAGAACAATGCTGGAAGATTGGAGAGTGTGGAGATGCTAATATTGCCCAAAGAGAGGGGGACACACACATCTGAACAGTAAACAGCGTCAGCAGCTGAGTCTGAAGCAGTTACACACTGCAGCAAGTCAGACTTGATACAGAAAATGAGTAAGTTAACGAAAAGACGAAGAAGCTGTACACACCTTACTGGAGTTTCTAGAGGAGATGAGATGTACAGGAAGATCAGTTATAAAACGCAGCGTGTTCCACCAGGAAAAGGGGGTCTGGAATGATGAATTTGGGTAGAGTAAGCAGAGACAGAATGCCTGGATGTGGAAATCCAACTGTATCAATCACCTGCATACACAGAGAGAGGAACTTGTATATCTAATTTGGGTTTAAGTAGACGAAAACATTTTTCTTTCATTTGTTGTCTTTGTAGCTGCATTGCCTGAAATGCTGTAAGTAAATGTTAATTCGATTTGACCTTCATCTGTGCTGAGCTAAGAAGTATTTCAGGGTAAATGGGAGAAGCATCCCTCACCTGAGGGCTGGTTTGTGGTGGAAGGATGAATCAAGAGGATGGAATTCCTGAATAATTTCTAAAATCCCAAAATACTCTGTAGGAAAGACAAAGGATAAGTCATATGGACTAACTGGAGAAGTATCATAGGAGTCAGGAAAGGAAGTACAGGGTAGATGATTGATTAGTCAGGGTTTTTTGTTCATCAGCATAATGAATAGCAGGTCTGAACCTCCCAAAGATGCCAAGATGAGCATTTTTTTTCTGTCTTTTCACCTTGTATTTCCTCTTCCTGTTGATTTCAGTGAAGTTTTGGATTTTCTAGCCAAGTCTGAAATGAGATTTGCTGGAACTACTTCACACCCACACCAATATCTCAACAATTCTATGGAAACTGGGTTAAAACTGGTTTCTCTGTCAGGTATTTCGATCTGTTTCTGAGGGCTTGGCTCAGGCAGAGCTAATTGACTAAGATCAGAGACTGTGTTCTCATACTTTTATTCTGCCTAAAGCAAGGGAGAATATTGAAAAAGTGAATGTGAAACCAGAAGTTACTGGCCAACAAAAAGGAAGACTGACAGTAATATCCCAAGAAGAGACATTATAAGCTTTTTTTTTTTTTTTTTTTTTTTTAAAAAAAAAAAACCAAAAAAAAAAACAAAACAAAAAAAAAAAAACCATACAAAAAAACACCCCAGAAACAGATTAGAAACCCTAAGAAAAACTAAGCCATCATTTTTCTTGGGTTACACTTTCCAAGTGACAACAACAAACAAAAGTTAGCTCAAAACCTTTGCATTTTGCAATGGGAGTTTCACATAATGCAGGAGCCCATATGGAGTAATTTAGCCTCGAAAAGCCAGTGAAATGAAGAGGCTGCTTGATCTGGAAGGACAACAATTGGCTGAATCTCTAAACTGAAAGGGAGGGAAGGAGGGAAAGACAGGAAACAATAAATGAAGAAAAGGAAGGAGAAGGCTCAGAGCTTTTGAGGGCTCACACTATGTTTTAATGCAGCAGCTTTGTTTACATGCCTAAACACTATCTGGAATTTTTTCTTCTTTCTAAATTCCATGTATTTCTGGAGACAACTCGCAAATGGAAAGGAGTCCAGCATTTCTATACTGTAACTGTGGGTGTATGGGAATAATCTAGTGCTCCATGGACACTGACATTTTAGAGGATCTGCATGTCAGTTTTTTCCCTCGTTTACACTGAGTATGACACTGGTCATACCTGGAAGAGGGAAGAAAAGATGATATTCGATATACAAAAAGATTTAGAAATGCTTCACCAGGGCTACTTTTTCAGCAGACAGTGTTGGGGATTTTGTAGTTTATTTGGATTGTATTTCTTTTAGCCTGGACCTTCACAGAAACATCAAGTGGGGTTTCTGTCCATGTTTCAAGAGTCTGCATGTGATTTCCCCCCATGTTGCTGTGCAGTAAGATCCATTCAGAGCTCCCTTCACTATGAATTTAGCTTGGTGCAAGAAGGAAGGATGAGTAAATTTCAATGCAGTCTATACTTGTAAGATATTGACCCGATGTTTGGATATCCTCAGGATCCTGGTTAAGTATCCGAATGTTTATATGAGTATTTCTCTGAATTGCACTTCCTATGGGTACTTTCACTGGAGTTTTTATTAATGATACATTGATGTTACACCTGTTGCTGTTGTATCTCATTTCCATAACATGGCAGCAAAGAGAAATGCACTCTCCAAGGCTGTCCATCTGCTGAGGCAACACACACTGACCCCTGGGTATCCGGAATGTGAAATAAGCTTTGCAGTTTTTCAAAAGAGCTGAGAAAACAGCAAATGCTTCTTGCTCCTGTTTCTAGGAGACAACTGCAGGAACATAGTGAGGAATCTGTAGAGTCAGCTCGGATCGAATCTCAGCAGACAGCTCGGTAAATTGGGCACAGAACTCTGGGTGTCGCAGACCTTTTGTTATTTCTGCCCAGAACTCAGTTTAGTTTTATTTTCCTGCATTAAACTGCCACTAGGGTTTTACTAAAGAAGCCCAAAGACAATTTCCTCAGTCTGAAGTTTACAGTAGCAGGAGGCAATGTTATATTCTAGTGACCCTGAAAGAATGTCCTGATGTTGTTATCAAGTTTTGGGGTCTTTAAAATATTGGCTACATTTGATTGCTGGTATTTTTCACAGCAGAATATTTAATGTGTGCTCCTTTCATAGCAGTAGCTGTATTTTCTATAATTACTATGGAACCTGTAACTCTGAAGCATTTTGTTGTTTTCTTTTCTTTAGAATTTTGTTTGTTAATGATTACAAGATTTAGTAGTTTGTGGCAGAGATGTAAATAGAGATAAAAGGCTCAGTCTGTTCAGCAAATGGCTTCTGAAGGCAAAGGGAGTTCAAGAAGTGCTGTGTTTTGGGCACATATCAGACACAGAACTGTTCTTCCACCAGAGAACATTCTGATACACCAAACTCCTAATGGTTCACAGCACAGAGCACTGAGGGAAGGTGTGACAGGAGCCAGTCCTTGCACTGATATCCTGGGAAATGTCTTTCACATTGACTCTTTCTCCAACATTGATCTTGCAGTTCTTCACACTCCATTTAATCATTACACCTTTTTTTTTGCATATGCTTTTTCTCTGTGGTGGAGCTTTGCTGAGTTCTGGATGAAAAGTTGCCACCTCAGATGTGTGATTAGAGCATCACCTTCTTCTGAAAATCAAGATAAAAGCCTGCTGACTTAGTAGCAGGAGCATTTGCACAGATAGAATCTTCACAGCTGGAGTTGCTCTGCAACTGGGGCCTCCTGAAGATCCCGGTAATATTTGACCTCTCTAAATGAAATGGTTAAACTGGGAAGAATCTCTTGGGGAGATTCTTCCCCCCCAGTATGAAGTTACCAAGGCTGCATCATTTCCATTTGTGCCTGTGACATATTCAAGCACATTTCTAAGAGCTGTAGTTCAGCTCAAGCAGCAAAGCAGCACAAAAGGGCTTTGGCTGAACTTTTGGAGTCGGATGATCCCTGCACTTGCTGTCCAGGGCAAGATAAGCTGCATCTCAATGAGAACAGCCCGAGCCATGAGCAGTGACTTTGAAAACGTGCCAGGTAAAGCCAAAGAAACTGAAGCTGGTTACTGGGCATGAATTGTTATTCAGCCCTCACAAAAGAGGAGGCTTTGACAACACCCGCGGTAACCTTGGCAAAGGGTTTTGTTAAGCAGGTTTGTGCCTCTCTGGCTTTTCAACCCGCAGGCATTGATTGCTCCCTCCTACATGGGAATTTGTGTTCTGGGAAGGGCTGGGTGGTGGCAGCAGCTGGGGCATCCCGCTGCGCCTTTGCTCTGCTCCCAACAGCCGCCCCCAGCCGCCGCCAAGGAACGGAGCCCACTCTGCTCCCAGGGAAAAGCGGCTGAAACTGCCCTCACTCCCTCCTGTAGAGAGCCAGCCTCAAGGGCTCTCATGTCTCCTTGTTGAATCACAGGATCCTGGAGTCACTGAGGGTGGAAAAGACCTTTAAGATCAACAAGTCCAACTTGGGTTTCTCCCATAGTGGGATACTGCTGAGGATGATGGGTTATCTTCTGGGTGAATGGGATTTTATTTTGAAGAATGGAGTGTTGTTCTCACAATGTCTCTTGGCTGCACTTGTTTATTCAGTATTTCTACTTACTTTTTTTCCTCTAGATCTTTAGGCACCTGGTAGAACAGGAAACAGGCTTTTTATAGACTCTGCTGGCTGTGTTCTGTTGCTACTATACATGGCATCAAGAAACCTGGTCCAAACAGACCTACAAAGGAAACCCTTTCCCCTGAAATAAATCCAAGACCAGTTATATCACCACATGTACACTGCAAACGTAGACAGTATTGCTTAATCTGGAAATAAACAATTACTTCATGATAAAGATTCAGTGCTGATCAAAGTGGCTGATAAAAGAGATATGAGGTGATTTGCCCCAAGCTTTACAGCAAACCAGAAGCAAGGGTCATCTTTCTTGTTTACAATTTCATGTTACGGTGTAAAATAAATGCCAATGTGAGTGATGATTCCATCTGTTAGGAAAAGACATAGGAGTTAGGAACTAGCAGCTCTGAATTCCTCCATGTAAAGTCTGACATATTGAGCACGACTGGAGCCTGGGACGTAAAAGATGCTGAAGCAATCATCATCCAGCCATTAGGCAATTAGATAGAAGTTCTTCTGTCTCCAAACCAGCTATTGAGGGGAATGCAGAGATTCTCTGATTAGACAGTAACAGAAGACATTTAATTTCCGTTGCCATCCAACAATTTCTAAATTCCTTCCTTGAAGAGTCAGCTTTCCAAAACTCTCCATTTTGTGTTCCACTTAACCTCATGGGTATTGCAGAGAACGTGCTCACTGGACTTCTCTTTCCATGCTCATTAGTTCAGTGTGCTTGGCTCATTTCCTAGGATTTGGTCTAGCACAGCCTCTGACCATCCAGCCATTTGTCTGAAAATCATTTCCCTCTTCACTTCTGCAGTTTTCCTTTCAGTGCCTGAGCAATTAAAATCCCAAGTGATCAAAGCCCTGGTCTTCCAACTGTCCCTTGTTTTTCACAATTATGCCATGAGCTCCTTTGCCTCACTGCATGAACTGAGCTCAGACAAAGAAGGTATGACAGTTGCTCAATTGTTAGGAATTGTGAAGAGTCTTAGCCAAAATATTGACATCATTCTGACTTACACATTAAGAATTAATTTTTACTGGGTCTGTAACTAGAGATTAGCAAATCATTTGGATGTCATTAAAATCAAATTGGTTGTCTCAAAAAATCATTGAGGTCTAAATAACTATTGCTTTTCACTTTCCTATCTTGATTTCTTGATCTTAGCTATTCTGTAGCATTCCTGGATTATTTCTGACCCTCCACAAGGAAAGATTTCACAGGTGTTTATTCTTTTCTGGCTCTAAATTGTCTCTATTATGTATATGCAGCATCCGTCTAATGGCAGAATACAAATTGTTTCTCTGTATATAATTTGTCTTGACTCAGATGTTCCTTGCAGAACTATGGGTTCCTTTACGTCGACAGTCCTGATTCTCCAGGCATTTTTAGTCCCTTGTGATCGAGGAGTCAGTGAGTCATAGCCTGTTTGTATATCCCCAAATCCTGAGGTACAGAACAGGCAGATGAGACCTGCTCAGACCTCCTCACCCCCAAAGGGTTTCCAAATCCCTTCCGTACCCATTTTTGACAGCCTGGAGGGATGCAATGTCTCAGTCAGAAGTTAAGACACGTTTTTCCATCAGCCGCTGCTCCTGGCCCATGGACATGACCCAGAGCAGGTGGAGCACTGCTGACAGGCTGTGCCATGTGCCTGCAGTCACCGAGTAGGTGTTTCTGTGGGGAAGGTGGAAAGAGGGAGGTTTTTTTGTTTTGTCAGTGAGTGGGAGAAGTATTGAAGTTGTAAAGAACATCGGGAGCGTAGGGTGCGAGGGGGGAGAATAAGGCTTTGCTGCACTGTAATTTCCCCCGGGGCAGAGATCTCAGAACGGTATTTAACAGGGGCTATAGACTGTGCTATACTTAAAACAAATAGATGGAAATGAGTCTTTCTTCTATTAATATGGCCTAGCCCTCAGGAGCAGTGTTAAAATGGGTTTGCAAGGCACAATTACCGCAGAGTCCTGTCAGGCTGCTGTTAATTCCTCCAGGCAGAGCTCCGTGTTTTGCTGCCTTCAGCCAGCCATTCATGTGTCCGCCCACAGCCCGGAGCCCCCGGCGGCAGCGGGGAGCTCCGGAGCCGCTTCCTTGCTCTGGGAAGGGGGAGCTGCTGAGGCAGGAGCGTTACCCAGGGCTCGAAATAGCAACCCCTGCCTGCCTCGGTGCTCTGGCACCAGCCACGGCAACCCCGAAATGCACTCGGGCTGCTCTAGGTGTTTAGAGCCATTCTTGCCTTGGATTCTGTGAAAAGCATTCTTTTGAAGTGAGGTATGTTTTAATGCCTTAGCTGGAGTATGGAGGAAAGAGTTTGAGTTGTGGGTTCGAGGCAAAATTGATCCTGAAAACTAGATTTGAAGAATTATTTCAGGATTATTGTAACAGCAATATGAATTTACCTTTTGGAGGCACTGCTTGGTTTACAGTTGCATTTTGATATATTTTTTCTGTTATTTTGTGGACATGTCTTCAGAGGAAATGAAATTTTTATTCCTCAGCCAGGTGGTGGTGTCTTCTTCCTCAGCCCTTGTATTGTATCATTTATCCAAGAAGTTCAAAGCATGAAAAGCTGGGAGGTTTCAGCTCCTTTCCTGTGAGATAAGATGTATTTCAGTGCCACTGTCACAGAAGTTTGAGGCACGGGGAGCAGTTGTGAATTACGGGAGGTCTCAAGGAGGTAGTGGCAGACCCAAGGAACAGAGTGAAGGTGACCCGACTCGCAGCGCTGCGATCTGGCTGTCAGCTGATCCGGGCTCTGTGGAGAGACTCTGGTGTCATTTACCCTCCGAGTCCAGCCAAGCTGGGACTCGTCCTTCAGCCCCTTTGCAGGAGCTTTTCCAACGCCAGCCTAGCAGCAGCCCTGGCTTGGCAGAGCGGGGAAATGCAGGACAAGGTCCCCAGCCAAAGGCTGCTGCCGCAGCAAGTTCCGAGCGCCCGGCGCAGCGTCCCGGAGCTGCCTCCCGGTCAGGCACGGGCTGGGCTATTCATTCTGCAAACAGCCGCCTTCCTCCCCATGCCAGCCCGAGGGACACGGGGGAATGGCAGAGTTTATTATAAACTGAGTGAAGGAACAGACTATTGCTGGAGGAGATCCAGGGTTATAAAAGATTGGAGCGGGGGGCGGGGGGGAGGAGGGAGGGAACAGGACATAATTTGTGTTTGTGCGTGAGGGGGTGCAGACTGGTGGCTTCGGCGAGGCATTCCCCAAACCCTCAGGACCTCTGCCTGGTTTTGGTGGGATTTTGTGCAGTGCATCCCGTGCTGTGTCAAAGCCCACTTACTTTTTATTGTATCAATCATCCTCTTTATGCAGCACCACGACTCGGAGAACGCTTGCAGGTCCTGTTCTGAATGAGCTGCGCTCGCTGCCAGCTCAGCCTAGTTACTGCTGTAACTTAGTCTGGGGGATGGGAGAAAAAGGTTGCTGCTACTTTAAATATAATGCATTAAGAGGATGCTGGAAAAAGGCCTGCATGCTGTAATACCCAGCCATCGAGTTGGAAAAGGAGCCAGATGTAATGCAAAAGAAGAAACACAGCCTCTTATGGATGCTGCACTAATTCATAAATCAGGTGAATCAGCTTAGGCAACTGCTGTGTTTTTATGCCTCTGCTGCATGGAGAACTGCATGCTGGATGCTTTTATTTGAAGTAATGGAGCCAGATAATCCTTTGGACCAGGACAACTCCAATGGTAAGAAGTAGAAAACATAGAAGAGAGAGGGGAAAAAAGGATAATGAGAGTGTCTGAGTTACCCATTCTGCTAAAGGCACAGGGGCAGGCATGTGTTTGTACTGTCTTCTGCATGGATAAATGGAAATGAATGTGGGAATGTGCTTCACAAGAGCTTAGAAATCCCTCTGTTTACAGGGTCTGGGGACAAATGTGTAGTAGACTGTTACATTGAGATATTTATTCTACTGGAAGGAGCAGGAAGCAGACAGAATTGACCTGTCTCCTGAGCAGCCTGTGCAGAAGAAAGGGGGACCTGTGCATTCCACCTTATTCAGTTTGGGGGGCTTTTTGCCACTGAGAAAAGAATGGAACTTTGTGCCGTTTGTGCTGTCAGATGTAGCATTTGGGAACAGATTCTTTATCTGCAGAAAGCTTTCCTACAGGCAGATGCATGAGTAATTTACTTAGGAGGATATATTTAGCCAAGGACCACATAAATTCACCCTGGAATTAAAGTCCATGGTTAAAAATGCAGCTATTCCATGGATTTATAGCATTCCACATGCTGATGTTCTGCTATCCAGCCTATTGGAAAGCACACAAAAAAGCATAAATTGAGGGGAAAAGTTGTTTGCAAGTCTTATTTCTCTGTTAGTGGAGAGAATTGGCTGCATTGAGGACAACAAAGTATTCATGTTTATGAAAACAATTTCAGATGGTGGTTTTTGGAATAAATTGATTCTCAACTGTTTAATATGGATTCAGTATCTTCTGAATACAGCTTGAAATCCACTAAATATTCCAGTTCTAAAATAAATATTATTCAGGAAGTAGTTATGGATTTCCCACAGCATATTCTCCGCTGATAAACAGAGCTTCAAGTCCCACACAACTGCAGTGTTAATATCACAGAGACCTAAAACTGTGTGGAAAGAATGTGGTTAAGGGAATGAAGTAACATTTAAACTATGTGAACAGTTGACTGGGCAGATATAAGTGGGTAGCACTGCTTTACTTGGGGCTCTGTGCCCTACTGGAATCGAATTTAAAATAATCAAGGACAGATTTCAGTGGTGTTTCAGATGATGATATTTGCATGAAAATATTAAGAGGGGAGTCTCACACTTTTATTTCTCTTTTCTATTCTATTTCACATGTAGTTATAGTAAATTCTCTGTAGAAGAGCAGCATCTGCCTCTCATGTCTCATACCTCCTCTTAGACCACTGAGACACAGAATTAAATCTCATTTTCTTTACAGCACGAAGTTCTAGGATTTTCAGAGAAGCGCATGCATAGTTTGAGCTGACATTAACAAATATATAAGCAGGTGTTCTTGCCCATCCCAACGTTAGAATCTGGCCTTTAGGAGTCACAGAGAGTGTCTGGGTTCTAAGGGAAATACAGGTTTAACTTTATTTTTTCTAGTATGCTAAATTCCTCACTGAATTTAGAATGGGTAGTTTAAGATGCATAGGTTCTCATTCTTCTCTTACAGACATCTAAAGCATATTCTGTCACATTGTGTAGAAACTTCATTTTCCTGCAAAATATTTGAATAAGTCGGCAAACACGGGGAAGGTTCATAAGCTGAGAAATGAGAGATAAGCCAGCGCTGCTGGTACCAAGGATCTTGGAAAAAACTTCACTGCTTCCCCTTCCTAACTGTGTAAATCCCCATCTTCCTTTTAGTTTTGTTTAAATTACTTTGATTTAAACTATCTCATTGTTATCAAATGGGTTGAACCATTTATTGATCAGAAGGTCAATTCCTTCCCTGTGCTGGAGCTGCGGTACTGCAGGACTGAGGGACTCAGCTGCTGTTCTGAGATCCCAGGCATTATTTTGCATGAATTCAGTAAACAGAAAGTTCTCAGGAATCAGCCAGCAGAGTGCTGTTCAGGAAGATTTGCCCCTGGAGAACATTCCCTTGTTCTGGAAGCAGCCTCTGTCCCTTGGATATCCAGCAGCTCTGGACATGCTGGGAACGGTTGTGCTTATCCCAGTGGGCTGCTCATGTGACAAGTCCTAATGCCCTGGAGAGTGACCATGACTTGGAACTCCTGTGCTTGCTGTAAAAGTGCCTTTTTACCTTCAGGGATGCCAAATCAAATTGCCTTTTCTGCCAGCAGAATGAAGCCCATTCTTTAATTTTTGCTCTGCCTGAGGGTCCATGTGGGTTAACCATCTACCTTAAAATTCAGCCTCAGTTCCTTCTGTGTTGCTTATTGCCAGCACAATCAGGAGATGATTAATGACAGAAAAAGCTATTCTGAAGAATTTATGGCAGTTATGTATTTGAGAGTTGCTTTTTTTGCCTCCTGCAGGCCTTCCATTTGCTTACTAACGTGCATGAATTCAGCTCACAGGACGTTGGTGGAATATTCAAGACTGGGAAGCTGTGTCTCATTTCTTAGCACAGAGGGGTTTTTTGCCTAATCAAATTAAGTTGCCAAGTTTTCATAGAGATTCCTCATAGATTTATTATTGCTTGTAGCCGAAATAGGGAATCACCACTCATGTGGGGGCCTGAAATGAGATTTAACCTGTGTTGGTTGCCTTGACGTAACAGCCCGTGGAATAAAACCATCACCTGTGGGTGAAGTGTTTACTGGATTTTTCTCTGTGATTCTCCAGGGAGGCGCAGTGCATGCCTGCCTTGAACACAGCCTGACGGGCTGCTCTTCATGTGGAGATTTGTGCGGGGGTTTCGGTGACTTTTCTCCTTCTGTGCATGGGATAAAGGCTCACAGAAAGCTACAGGTTTTCATATGGATTTTAAAAATCATTAAAACAACCCCCACATTATTTTCTCCTTCTCCCCCACCCATTATTTTCTTTCCATTCTCTGGAATGCAGGCATGTAGAGAAAGATTATTGTCATTTTATGGTGGCTCACAACTCTGACTTTTTGGCGTGTTTTTTTAATGTACTGGCATGGATTTACTTGATTTTTTCACAAAAAGAAAAAAAAAATTCTTGGAAGAAACTTCCTAAAGAATGTGCTGATTCCAAAACCATAACCCTAAATTACCCATTTCAGAGGGATGACATATCAGAGCTATGGATTTATCTTTTGTACTATAGCCACTTGTGCTCCAAGAATAAAAGACAGCTCAGCAGCTTTTTGCAAGCTGCTGAAGATTTATAAGATATTTTATTTGTGTGCAAACTCTTGAGTACAGAGTATCTATGAATTATGTATTCATTGTGTCTTCTAATTGCTCAGATCTCAGTTTGTACAGCTCTTGTCAACACTGGAACCACCTCTGAGTTTATTCTTTTCTGTGTCATGACAATATTTCTTTGTGATTCGGTTGTTAATCCATAAAGAGTACAAGATTTTTATTAGACTTTTTGAACAACCTTATAGACCAGATCCCAGCTACTGGTTTTAGTGGAATCAAATTCCCTACACAATAGGTGTGAATCGCAGATGCAGATTTTGTGCCTCAAAGAAATAAAATTAAACCATTGTGCTTTAATAACACAAGAATTACAGCATATTTTTTTCAGTCTCTGACATCCACATTGAACCAGGTGAATTACTTGGATGACAGCCAGGCTTGAACTTTGTCTGTTGTTGGTAATTGAGATTCTTCAGGCACTGTTCGAGGGCAGTAATGACACCCTGGCCTCAATGACACCTTGGTGTGCATTAAAAATCACACCTGATATAGGAAAACAGAAGCAAGGGCTGGGAACACAGAATTTTTTGTAGGTTATGTGTGGTAGCAGAGTTGAGTGGGAAAGCTCCTGGGGAATGGGAGATCAAGGATAAGCAGGGTACTGGATAATGGTTTGTAGATGCATTCTGCAATTTCCAGGTTGGAAATTGAGTTGGGGGCAGCCATTGCATGCAGTGGCTTCCTCTCTGTCCCTGCTGAAATCAGGAGAAGAGGGCAGAGCCAGTCAATCAATGAGCATCCCACTGGATTATGGGCATTTAACAAGGGAGAACCACCCAGATGGAATCCTGAAGGAACATTCAGTGGATGGAATGTAACCATCCATACTTGGAGGTGCTGGAACAGTCATCTCTTGGTCCTTTGGAGCTAAAGAAAAGGGCCTTTTCATAGTCAGGAAAATTCAAGGCCTCTTCCATATTCCTCCTAAAAGAGAGGAACTTCAGAGCGTTGTGGGGGAACCCCCCAGATCCATCTCTTCCACACAGCACTGCCAGCCTCTTTCAGAACTTTCTACATCAGCCATAGCTGGAAGGAGAATTGAGCATAACCAGATGGAATGGAGGAGTGCACAGGCAAGGGATTTCCTGGGAGTAGAGATGAGGAGTTCCAAGCAGATATTTGATGTATCAAGGTGTTTATAGGTGAGAAGCTTTTAACTCACTGAGGCTCTGGTAGAAGCTGACAGGAACTGGAGGAGCCCAGAAGGAAGTGTCCTTTGTTAATGAGATCTGAAGCCCACATTTTGACCCCGTGGGGTTTCTGAGCCCTTCAGCCAAGGGTTGTTGGGATGCCATGGATGTAACTCAGCTGTTGGCCAGGAGCCTCCTCTGCTGGGTCTGCCCAGAGATGGATGGGCGTTGATGCCTCCCATCCTGGCTAACAAACCCACCCTACAGACGGATGTACAGAATAAGGAGTTGCTTACCCTGAGCCAATGTTCTTTAGGATGTCTGATCGGGACGTTTGCCCGGGAGGTTCCTCGGGGCATACACAGGGTTATCCCAGCACTTAGAGCATTATGGGGATCATGTTTGGATTTAGATGTGCTTCCTCTCCGAGCATCTCCAAGGAACCAGCACATGGAAAAGCTGTAATTGCCGAGCATTCCTCCTGCTGGTAGAGGCTCAGAGGCCCAGCAGATGCCTTGCTTGGTGAGTCAGTTGTCAAAATGATTTTGGCTGCTATGGAGCTTGGTGCAGGGATCAGAAAATACCTGCCAAAATGAGGCTTCAGAAAATGTTTGTTTTCCTAGCAGATCTAGATATGCCTCTAGTTTTGTTTTGCACCTTTAAATACTTCTCTAGCTGCAGCTGGAGGTTGGTGGGCAGCTGCGACAGATGTTATAACACGAGCCCTTGTTCTTTGTGCTGGAGCTGCTTGTGTGGGTTTGTTTGCTTAGCGTTGGGTGGGCAGGACCTGGCTGATGGAGCAAAACGATGCCTCTGGATGTGGGTCCTGCTCTGGATCCTAGGGAGAAACCCTGATACTTGGTGTTTTGAAAATAGGAAAGCAAAATACAAACAGCGTTCTCCTATTTGGTCCAGAATGAAGAAAAATAAAAAAAGGACCAAATAATAATAACAGTAAAAGTTAGTCCAGAGTTCACAAAATTTTATTGTCTCTCCGACTGGCCCTGTGTTTGCAGAAGTGTTGTTAGAGCCTTTCTCCTGGCAGGGAGAATATCCCTGAAGAGTTTTTCACCATCCATGTGTCAGACAGGAATGCAAAGGATCAATTTACAGCCAGAGACAAAGATCTGAAAATGTCCGGGGGGACCTGGGGGAATGTTTCTCACCCCAACTAGTTTCTGTGATTTAAGTGATCCCACTTGCCCGACTGCAGCCTGTGTCCAGCTTTGCCGGGTTCAGCCCTGAGCAGCAGCAATAAAAAGGGGGTCTGTGACTGCAGCAGAGCTGGGGCAGGAGCACCAAGCCCAGCAAAAGCTCCTCGCAATCACTCCTGCTACAGAGCTAGGGAGAATTCCAGCGTGTTGTGGAAAGCTCAGGAGTGCACCCCGGTATTCCAGGGAGAGCCCGGGTGCTGTGCGTGTTTCCATGAGTAACTTGCATTCTTTAGCAGATCATCCTTTATTATTGGGTTGCAGCTGTCAGAGAAAACACACATTGAGCTGAGGAGTTGTATTTAGAAGTGCCCTCTGGATGGGATGGTTTGGAAGCTGCACAGAGCAGTTGGAAGTAGTTTCCAGTTCAGTTTGGCCAGGGTTGGGTAATGGTTCTACTTTCCCTGAAAGTTGGGAGTCATTTTTATTTCATATATTCTTAGTGATATTTGTTTTATTGTCATGTAAAGTTTCCTGGTAAACTTCAGGCAAAACCAGAGGATGTATTAATCTGTTCCATGTCATTTGCAACATGGGTCCGTAAAGCCTTAATCTCAGAAATATATATTGATGTATTCAGCAGGAGATGGCATGAGGGTTTGTTTGAACTGTCTGGAAGAGCACGCACACAGTTCACCCTTTGTTTTGACTTTTACAAATGTTTGTTGTTTTTAGGACTGGGAAAAAAAATGAAAGAGAGGAGGTTGAATTATCGTGACTTTTAACTCAAGATGAAGCAGATCACACAAATTCAAGACACAGGAAAAGTAATCAGCAGTTCAGATTTAGGGAAAAAAAGCAGGTGCATTCAAGTTGAACTCAGTGCTGAGCACACTGAGGGCTGCTGACCCGCCTGCCTGTGCCTCTGCCGAGGAGAGAGGCAGGTTTTATTTTCCCTGCTTATTCATTTTCTGAGTCATTCATCTTGTGCTATAGCTATTGAAAACTGTAACAGAGTCTGGGAAGCACTTGGCTTTTGAGTGCTGCCTCCTGATTGGACTGGGGAATGCTGCTGTTCGGGAATAATGTGTGAATACCATCTGCTCCGAGGAGCCGGGAGCCTCGGTGGATTCTGCTGGAGAGGCACCTTTAGCCAGGACTCCAGGCAAGGGGAGCACGCCTGCCTTCCCTCTTTCTTAGCCCAACTTAGAGCTGGCACTGGATTTCCTTTCTGTTTCCCTGTGGAACTTTTGTTGTGTTTTGCCTGAGGGCTGAGTTGCTCCTCCTGTGGGTTTTGGGGGTGTTTTTCCTTTATTTTTTTCCCCTGCGTGGGATTTCTTCTGGGGTTCAGCATGCACACCAAGCCGGGAAATAAATCAGGGAGTTTTGCAGCTGTTTATTGCAGCACGAGAGTTAACGTGGAATGTCTGAGTTGCTTTGAGAAACTACTTCCAAAAATTTGACCTGCTCATAAAAAGGTAAGCAGGGAAAGACTTTGGAAATTCAGGACTGACTTTTTACTTGCAGGGGGGGTTTGTTTTGTTACGAATGAATGTGTCTCATTTGCAATGTACAGTTGCCTTCTAGCAATGCCTGGGATCAAAGACTGGGGTTTGTCTCCGAATTTCTTTAATGAGCAGAGTTGGAACAATGATTGTCTCTTTCCCTTTTGTGTAGGAATTGTTTTACAATTGGTCTTAACCCGAACTTTATGCAGTGTGAGTGTAATTGTAATTCAGAACAGCAGCTCTGTTTTGGGTTTGTATCTTTATGCAGAGAACTCTCAGGTCTCATTTTCCTGCTTATGGACTCTCTTTTTCTGTTATCTCAGACCAAGCACAGTTAGTTTTCAGCAGTATGTATTTCCACTTGCAGAGGACAAGATGTAGTTTGTGAGCCTGTTAAATCATGCCCACTAATGACCTGCAGAGAGAACTGGGGCCATTCCTCCACCTCCGGACAGCAGGCCTGACACCACAGCCTGGGGCCACCACTCTCCCTGTTAGCACATCCTGAACTCTTGCATGTGACCACTAAAATATGGGTTGGGTTTTTTTTCTGCAGTTTGAATTCCAATCAGACTCTTCTATCTGCACAAGGCAAAGTTAGCAAAGGGAGGGCAAGAAATATTAACGGTTTGTAAAGTCCTGTCCTTCCTTCCACTGAGTCAGATTATTTTACTGTGGTCTGTTCAAGGGGGGAATCTGTAAAAAACAGTTCTAAAAATTTGCTACAGACTCATTGTAATTTACTTTTGACAAATACCTGATTTTTAGCTTCTTTTGTATTGGTATGTTAATGATAACTGTGCATTAAGCGTGTGAATTGTATGTACTGATAGGTACTTCGAGGCAAATGTTCAGTACCTGTAACTAAGGGAACAGTAGATTCATGGAACCGATGCTTGATCTGACCTAAACTTTTCACATTCAATCAACTTCAGATAAGCAAGAGGAGGTTGTGCCCCTACAGTGCTTCCTTACACCCAGGCCTGTGGAGCAAATGTTCTGGAGTACAGCAAAGAGCTGTTGCATTGACAGTGAGGCGGCTTTTCACTTTGTCATTTTCCTGCCCCACTGCCAGATCATCAAAAGCAACTCCTTTAATGAAGAAAAAAATTACTTTGCCTGAATCAGGAAAATTGTGATAAGTCACAGAAGGAATTAGGAGTTGGGCTTTGATGACCCTTGTGGGTCCCTTCCAACTCAGGATATTCCATGGTTCTGTGAAGGAATGCCTGGATCACACCAAGCTGCAGCACCAGGACAGTCCGTTAGCTGGAGGGCACTGTGCCTGCTGGGGACATGGAATCTGTGGGTTAAGGTCTCACAGTGCCACATGTGCCACTCATTTTCTGGATGCTCAGGAACCTTTGAAAGGTCTTACATGCACCAGTCCAAGTGGTTTTCCAGTAATATCACATTTTGGGGACAGAAAAGCTGTTTCTCACTCATTGATGATAATGACAACAACAACAACTAAAAAATTGCTCACTTAGGTCTTTTTTTGCTGGAATTATATTGTCAGTTGTAGATTTCCCAGCCTGTCATGGGGCTAAGCGTGATGATTATAATGAGGAATGAAATCCTGACCTCTGAACTCCAGAGGATGTCTTCCATTCCAGCCCTGGCTCCAGAAGGTTTCTCACCCACTGGCAGGAGTGACCAATGGAATATGGGATGTGGAATCAGAGCTCTGTAGTTCTGTGGGAAGTCCATATGCACGCTCAGATCAAACACCAGCTGGTTGGAAAAGTATGTTTATTTTTTGCTCTTCATACTTCATCCAACAGCAGTTCCTTGGTTCTCTGATCGGACTGTGGTAGATATTTTTACAGGGGTAGAGTTTGCTAGTTATAACCCTTCTGCAGAGGGTTCCTGCTGGATCCCTCCCAAACCCCTCCATGACTTAGCACTGGTCAATATTTCCTTTTAACGGGATCCTGTGTAGCTGCAGAGCACTTTTTGTTTGCCTGCATGTGCCTGATGTGCTGCTCTGATCAGCACTGCAATACTCTGGGGTTTTTACCCTCTAATCCAGATAACTTCATGCCAGCTTAAATGTGCTGCTTTTATCCTGTTCTTCTGAAGGGGAGCCGAGTTAGAAGTGCCTTGTCCAGGGTCACACAAAGGGACTTTTTCTCATGGTATTGCGGTGGCACTGTGTTCCCCATTAGTCCTTTGTCATTCTTCTTGCTCCACAGTCTTCCTCCTTGCCCATTTCCCTTTCTTTGCTTTTCTTCCCAATTATAAATTGCTGAGGGACATTTATCATTTTGCTGTGGAGATCACAATCCACCTGGCATGTCTCTTGGAGTCTGGAAAATCTCAGCACAGGTTTTTCAGCAGACCAGGATTTTTGTTTCCTTGAAGATGAAGGATTCTCATTTTCACGACAAGAAAGTACTTTGTTTTGCTAAAGTGGCAACTCTGGCAGTGCAACATCTTTGTATATTTACAGCCTAATTTCAGAAATCCACACGGATTCCTTTCCTCTTCTCCTCCACCACAACTCTCTTGCCTGACTTGGTTGCCAGACTTTCTCTGGGAGTTCAGTCTCGCTTAATTCACAAAGAATGTGGCTCCTTCTGCCATACTCAGTGCCTGGAGTCTAAATCAGGACATTTCTAGTGAACTTCAGCTTAAGAGAAGTCTGACCTACCTAGAATTGAGGTTTCCAGTTTGCAGACATGACCCAGGGTGATGAGGCTCTACCATTACCATGAAGTTCTCTGCCTGTATCTGCGCTAGCCTTGCCTTTTATATAATCTAATAGTCCTTTGCCAAGGAGTAAAATGTAATAGGAACTATTTTTGTGATCTTGGGAGTATTTTTGCTGGCTCTGAGCTCCTTGGAATAGATGCCGCCTCCTGTTATGATGTCATCCCTCCTGGTGCCAGTAGACTATCAACATTTTAAAAATCAAGATAAGAAAATCAAGATTAAAAATTGGTATTTTGCCTCCATGTAGGTCAGATGAAGCACAGAAACCAGTTGTTTAATAGAAGAGAAGCACTGATGGGGAGAGGACTTCAGAAAAACTGGGACAATGCAGTGGAAAGCACAGGAGAGCAGAGAGTTCCTGGCTCCTGGCTCAGACTACGTGAAACCATTTTGCAGAGCAGCTGTAGAAGTGAAAACCAGCAAAAGGAGGGTTGATTTAGAATTTCCTCATGGAAATTCTGGAAGTCCTTCTTTCTCTCAAGGAATTTCAGCCCACATCTTCTCTTTTGTCACAGGAATCTCTGCCAACAATCTGCCCTGGGGTGGCCTGTCCTCAGATCCCTGACTCGGAATGTCATACTGGGAACTGAACAGAGCAACTGGAGCAGGGACTCCAATCAATCTTGGAAATTTAGTCTTGAAAAAATGTAGCCAGAGTTTCATGGCAATTTTGTGAGGGGCTTTTGAATGCTCAGACCCTGATTTCCTACTCCCTTGCTCTGAGATTGTAATTTTTAACTTAGGAGCAGAGAACTGAAGGCAAAGAATAATGTCAGTTGGGATGAGGCTGGTACTAAACTTCCTCCTGCAGCCCCTGTCTAACAGAGCTGAAATTAAATGGCTTAAGGACAGTGTGGAAGAACTGAACCTCTGGAGCAAAGTCAAGGTTTGAGAACTGGTGTCTTATTTTAGTATTTTGGTCCAAAAGGCCTTTTGAGATTGCTGTTTTTTAATGTGCCTTTGGAAAGTGCTGCCTGACTTCTTGATCTCACGCATTTGAGCCATCTAAGATCAGCTTGGTGAATTTTTTTAAGCTCTGTTTTGAAAATATTGGTGCTTTGTCAGTAAATCAGCTCAGTTCTGGTGCTTACTATCATTTTCCTTGCAGATGGATCCCACATCAAGAAATGTTCTGGAATATTTTAAGCTAATTATATATGTACATATCTTGGTGTTGGATAGAGATTAAATATAAATTAAAAACCAACACAGAGAAACATATTCCCCAATGGATTGTAGGAAACTTTCTCCTACTGTAAAAAAACTTGTATCCCAGTGGAAGTGACATGGATATTTTGAAAGCACTGTAATGTTTAAAGGTTAAGGGTCTGTATCTTGCAGATGCTTTGGATGTGTTCTCTGGAGGCCAAGCCAAGGAACAGTGTGTCCTGTCCTTTTGTCTGTCCTGATTTCTAATGAGTCAATCCCTGATCTTCCTCCAGTGAATGGGCAAATATGCCCATCTTAAGAGAAAATATGTTAATTTCTCTGTTCCTGATCTTCCATGTTTCAGGGAACATTGAAAACTTCCAACCCTTCCCTCGTCGTTTCTTCTTTTACCACTTGAAAATGTTCTTGGGAGATTTTATCTTGCTCTGTGGATTGTTGGGTGCATTAGCACAGCTTCTGCTTGCCAGAGCTCTCACTAAGTAGAACTGGTTTCAATAAATCATTGTAGCTTTGGAAAGTCTGGAGTTCCAGTCATGGCAGCTCAGAAGAGGGAGGGGGAAACAGGAATACAAGAGCTTTTCCAGCTGGGGAAAGAGCAAAGGTAATTCTCCGCAGAGAAGTCTGAACAGAGAGGTCTCTGATGGAAGGTTGTGGGTATCGTTCTTTTACAGGCTGGATTAATATTTCATCCAGAGAGGTGGAACAAAGTCCTGTTCTGGTTGAAAGTGGAGGAAGTGAGTGATTCAGCTTACTTTGTCAGGCATCTGCCTGTGACAAGGTGCAGTGCAGCATTTTTCTAGCCATGGAGAAAGAGTGCTCTGTCTGGAGTGCCAGTCAGAGATCCTGGAGCAATTGCTTGGCCTTTGTCTCGGATCACTGCAGCTGATCCCTGCCTTGCTTTCCTGAGCAGTAAAATCCCCACCCCAGATTTACATCTCCCTTTGTCAGTGATTCGGGCTCATACACAGCACCTCTTTTTCATTCACATCCCAACTGCTTCAGATAACCTGTGTCTGTCAAGGTTTGAAGTAGTGATCTTCTTATTTTAATAAATCCTTTAGCATGAAACTAGCTTTAATCCCCCTTTGCTATTCCTGTTCCCTGCCCAGGGTAAGCTTGGAAATATTTTTTTCCTTTTTTTTTTTTTTTTTTTTTTTTAATTGCTACTTGCTCTCGTAAGCCATACGATGCTTTTGATAACAGTCATCAAATTTTACAGCTATCACTATAATCTCAGTGCTGTTAACCATCTGCATCTCTCCTCGTGTTCTGCAGAAACTGAAGAGAAAACAAATACATAGTTAATTTTAGCACATCACTCCCCTTAATGGATTTTGTGTCCCAAGTAGCAGCACTGTTTAACATGTGTGCAAATAATCTCTTGGAATCAAGGAAGAATCCACACACAAGGACATTCCTTAATGGTTTCAAACCCTTAGGGCTCCGTTGCAGAGATCAGGAGTGGGCTGCAAAGGGTTTGAGTCCTACAAAATTCTGGAGACTTTGAGTTCTAATTTCTGTAAATTGTAATCTCTGTTTGGAGATTTTAATTCCATGGAATCTGAACTTGAGGCATCATCAAACAAAGTCGGGTGAAGAGTCACCTGTGTCTGTACCTGGTGGTGAGCCTGAGCAGTAATAGGAGGGCAGAACGGGGAAAAGGGAAAAATCTGACGAGTAAAGAGAAACCTGGGAAAAAGAGTAGAGAAGCCATGCTCTGTGAACCAGGCAGGCAGCATGGATACAAACCTGGGATACAGGCCTGGGAGAGAGGCCTGGGATACTTCCCTTTAATCCTAGAAAAGGCAGAGGCAGCTGGAGAGGAGCAGTGGCTCAGCTAATGGGGCAGCCGTGCCCACAGCCCAATCCTGGCTTTAGGGAACCATTTATCCTCCTCACTTCTCAGCATCCAGCCCTCAGGAAGGGCTGCCAGGTGTCACACCTAATATGGGATTTCCTGTGCTTCACCTCAAATCCTGGGATTTGCTCAAAAACATGTGCAGTATTACCTTTCTTGTGCCTGAGCTGAAAGGTGGGAATGTCTTTGCAGCACAGTCCCAGGCTGTGCTTTCCCCACTTCCTTGGCTGCTCAGGAGCCAGAGAAGGTCCCGTGTTGTTGGACAGGTGGAAATGCAGCTCTGCAGTCAGACACCTGCCAGCTCCCCACGGCCAGGGAACACTCCTGATCCTCCCTCAGGAGTGTCAGTCCCTCTGCTCTTAACCCCAGGGCTAAGAGGAAGATACACACATTTCACCAAGGTCACTCTACTGCTGATTGCCTTCAAGGACTACCAACTGCTCAGCAGGTGCAGTCTCACCTCAGTAATGCACAGGAATTTGCCATTCATTGAAATATACATTAGAGGTAGGCTAAAGTTAAATATTTTTTAATTAACCCTCCCCCCCAAAAAAGGACATGAAGAGAAAACTGTTCCCACTATCCCACTGTTGTTTAACTTGTTATGTTATGAAAGCCGCAAAGGAAAAGGTTTATTTTTAAGATAATGGTAAAATACAACAGAGGGACTGAGTCAGAGATAGGACTGTCTTGAGAGCAAAATTTCATTTAGGCTTCACAGGAGTGCTCAGGATTGGTGTTTAAGATGACATCTGTGTCCACCAAAACCTTCCAGTATTATATTTAGTCACTGTGGAGACATAGAAGGGGTCCCACAATAAAAATGACATATTTTAAATTTCCTGATCATAGTGTATTAACCTTTATACTACTGACACCCAAGATTCAAATAGAATTGTACACTGAAACTCTGTAATTTTATATACTCCCATTCTTTTTCTTTATAGGAATCCATTTAAAATTACACAAGAAACCTCTCTTCATCTTCTGAGTGTTTCACTGATTAGCATAATTTATAGCCAGTTTTGTGAATAAGGTGATTGTACCCAGGTGATTGCAAAAAAGTCTGTGGATCTCAGCTTTATAAATATTATTCCGAATCTAACTTTGTTAAAGTAATTGATGTAACATGAGTGAGTGCTGTGCAGAGCTCTTCAAGTGCAGAGACCACACACTGTGTAATCTCTGGAGCCAGTCCTCATCATGCCTTTGCTTTTCTTAGCAACAAAATTAACTCCATCATTATAGAATTTAGCCAATACTTTACCTCTGCAGTCAGAATCTTCTCACATGAGATTCAGCCCACGCTCTAAATCCTGCCTTCATTATGTGTCACTCTTTGCCTCAGAGGACTGGAAAAGTGACTGTGCAGTCGCTCAGCAGAAGCAGAGATGTTCCTACATCGGGAGGTGCTGCAGGGGAACCCTGGCAGGCGCATGAAGCACCTTCCACACTGTCTCTGACAATCAGAAAACCTCCAAGGCCTCTCCTTTGGAGGGTGCATCCCCAGCTGGGTGCTCCGGAAAGGGAGGAACAGTTTTGTCCCTGCAGGCAGAGCCAGAACTCAAGGTCAGCCAGGTGAGAGGAGGTGCCCAAGGCTGAGCAGGGACTTGGTCACAGACAGCGAGGCCCCAGGCTGTGCTCAGCCTTGTGCTGGGCTACAAAATGAGCCCTGCAGAGCCCGTGCTGGCCTCCTTGTGCAGCTGCTTGGCTGCTCAGGCTTCTTGTGCCGCTTGGATTCTTTCTCCCATGTTCTCTTCCTCCATGAACACAGTGCTGCCAGAAGGGCTGGATGGGTGCCCAAGAGCTTTTAAATGCTCTGGTTAGGAATTGGTGGGAACCTTGTGTTGCTGTTTCTCTGATGAAGTTTTATGGCTTTTTCCTGGTCCTGCTCCTGACAAGGTCACTTTGAGGGAGGAGGATGCAGGTTACCCAGTACCAGAGCCCCGTGTCAGCATGTAGGGGTGACACGAAGGGGACAGGAGCTAAAATCTCCTGGAAACTTTGGGTGATGTTTTATCTTTAAGCAAATTCCTGGAGAAGTGCTGAGATGAAAACAGGCACGGCTCTAAACCTGCGTGTTCTATAATGACGAGATTCTGGGAAAAGCTGGAATCCTTCTTATAGGAGAGTAGGGAAATAAAGATTCCCAGCTGTTAATAATAACAAGCTAGGGATTCTTCTTGTTCAAGCTGGAACAGAATTTCCTGGAAGTCCCTGGAGAATTCTAGTCCAGCACTAGACGTCTGAAAGATTTGGATCCCAGTTTAAAATATTTCCACTGCTTGAGCGGATTTCCAAAACTGAGCTATTTTTTATCATAATCCAGTCAGAGAAATGAAATTTGTGGTGTAGTCAGCCATCAGTTTAAGTATTCTGAGAGGAGTATGGTGACTGGAGAGTCTGCTGTGTGTGCAGGTCCTGATCATCCTCTTGGGAATGGAAGAGTCCTGGAACAAAACCTCGTGTGGTGCAGCTGGCTTTGAAGAAATAACTAGCAATGGTCTTGAGGTTCCTTTATAGGAGCAAAAAGAAAAGGAAAAAGAATGCAAAAGCCAGCATGGTTCAGTGTCTGGGCACATTTTCAAGACCTCTTTTATTTTGAGTAATTAATTCTGTGTTTTATTAGTAATGAAAGCAGGGGCTATTTTGTGCAAGGCTGGAGCAGTTCAGGGTGACTCGGCAGGAAGTTGAACTGATGTAGCATTACTTTTGCAATTTATCACCTGCCTGTAGTGCTTACTCAAGGTATAGTACGAGTTTATCATTGTTCAGAGCAATTATATTCTAAATTCACTTAATAATTACCTCTCAAACCAGATAACTTTAAAGAAATGATTATTTTGTAAGTAACTGGGAAAATCTCTAGTGTGACATCTCTTCTTGTAGGCAGCCTAAATGCAAGTTGGCTTTTTGGTGATCTGTTTCAAATTAGGTGATTTCATTGCATAAATGGATGTATTGTAGCTTGAGTGTGGAGTATCCAAATGCTTGCAGCCTTCTTACACATTTGTAATGATTTCAGTAATTCCAAACTAGAGAGGTTTTTCTATTTGGCAGATGAAAAATCTGTTCTATTTTGTCTTTGATTAAGAGAACTTGAAATACTGGCTAGTATAAATGCACAGCTTCAAAACTGGTCACAATTACTGGTAGGACTGGTGGACATGGCAGCTGAACACAGACCAACCACAGACCCTCCAAAGCTTTTCTTTCCTGAACCTTTTTTCTGCTTCTCCAGGTGTGGAAGGGCCTGGGAGCTGCAGGGTCCCTGCAGCAGCCCCGGTGCAGACCCAGCTCTGATGGATTATCCCAGCCCAGCTTTGAGGGTCCCGCAGTCCCTGGCCAGGCCCTGCTGAGTTTCTGCACAGCTTTAGGCAGCAGAGTTTTACTGACTGCAGCAAATAAATTTGCTGTGCTTTATGGAGCACGGAGAAGCTTGTTTTCAGAATTTTAATTGTCTCAATAAATCGTGTTAAGATTGTGTTCTATTAGACTGCAGGAAATTAATGCGAGCGGTTGGAATCTGGACGTTATTGGGAAGGTGTGATGCTCACAGGGCTGTTAGAAAAAGAGTTTTCAAATCTGGCTGAGCAATAACGAGGGTGATAGGGATTGTAGAGATCTGGAGTGCAGCTTCCCAGGAATCCCCATTCAGTCTTGGGTTTACCTGCAGGGATTCTCTTGTCCCACCGGGGACTAAGTGCTGATGATTTTCAGCTTGTGCTTCTCAGAGGAGAGGAAACGTTTGCAGTGGGGCTCAGATAGCTCTGGCACAGGGAATGTGAGCAGGGCACTCGTGTCACACTGCAGTTCTGGACAATGATGAAGGGTGAAGCTCTGCTCTGGAACAGGCTGACAGGGTTGGGGCTCTTCAGCCTGGAGAAAATGCTCCAAGGAGATCTTAGAGCCCCTTCCAGTGCCTAAATGGGCTCCAAGAGAGCTGGAGAAAAATGTTGTGATGCTGTGACTTGAGAGTTTGGTGTGAATGAGTGCAACAATGAAGATTAGCAGATTTTACTCCCAGCCTCCTCTTGTCCCTGCTCTCAGGGGAGGAATATTTGTTCTTTTCACCGAGGGCTGGTTGTGCCCCTTGGGATCAGAAAGGAGCTGCTCTCGTCCTGGCACTGGGACAGCGTCCAGATCTTTATTTGCAGGATTAGAATGTTTTCGAAAAGATAGGCCAGGTTGAAAGCCCTCCATTGCTGTATCTCCCAACGTTCTGCTGGAGAGCCGGAATGATTGATGAGCATTTCTCGTTGCAATTACAGATGAGCAACAGCAACCCACAAATCATGGCACGCTGGGTAGGAGTTCCTGAGCTGCTCTCTGTAGTCTGGCCAGCAAATCATTAAATCAAGCGAGGATGAGCAAGGGGCTGCTGGATGTTCTCGCCTCAGCACAGCAGCTGAAGAGCTGAGTAAGCTGCTGTCTGCCTAAATCAATCCCCACACTGGGAATTGAAACAGTGCAGACATGAAGCCTGTCCGTGGCCACATAAAAGCCGCATTATGGCTGCGATTTAGGGGACTACGCCTAAAGCAGCTCTTTGAATCCCTAATCCTGGGAGCTCCAAGGCAAGAAAGCAGGGAGGCCGTGCTCAGATGCCTAAAACTTTGCTCCGACCCTGACTCCAAGTGGGGGACCTGGCCTACAGTGAAGTCAATCCGTGGGGAGTTCATGCACAGTGTATGTTGTAAGGGGATTTTACAGTACAGATCCTAGCACATAGATTTGATATCTGACAATTCAAATAGCTTGGCTGGCAAACACACCAAATTGCCAGATTTCTGTAAGATCCTAAGTGAATTCCTGACCTAGATATTCCTTGGAGGAGGGAACTGAAGAGCAGGAGAGAGACATGAACCAAGTATGGTAGACTGGGCTCCTCATTTCTGGCCCATTTCTTATTTCTTCTGAGAAGTAAGAATCTTAAAGAACCACAAAATTGGGTTAATAAAATGATTTAAGATGATCAGCTCACTCTTAAAGTTGTTCCAAGTTCAGTCTTTATACAATTTATCTTATGCTTGGGATACAGAATAATGACAAATCTAAACAAACAGAGCACTAAGCCTCAATCCTACATGTAAATCTGTGCACATGTGCTGCAAACAAGATAGCACCCATGGACAGATTTGTTTGTGTTGCCTTGTGAGCCAAATGCTGTGGTTTTGCTTCTTTTAATTATTCAGCCCTGAAAGAATTTACTGTGAAATCCCACCAGGCAGAGATAAAGACTGGAAACCTTGTAATCTACAACTGTACAGGAGGGTCAGTTTATGGCCTGAATGTGCTGGAGAATTTAGATGTGGAGAGAATCTTTCATAGTGAACTGGCATGAAAACCTGCATTATTTCAGGGCTTTGCAACATATAAATTGTGTTTACGATGAAGCTAAAGCTTTGGTTTGGAAAAACCAACGGTAGATCTAATCCAGATTTGCTATTCTGATGAATTCTTTCCTTGTCAAATGAATTCAGGTTGTCAGATTAATTCATTCCCAACCTGACAAGGGCAAGACAAATTAATTACCTTAAGCTCCGTGAGTTGGGAGGGTTTTGTCTCTGTGTGCTTTGTGTGAGGGTGTGCAGGGCACTGCTGTGGGTGATTGACCACGGCAGGGGAAAGAAGGATCCTTCAGCTTCACCCCAACACCTCACTCCCAGCCAGGTGAGAACACTGTCAGTGAAAAGTTTGAATTCTCCTATTTCTCCCGAAGACCACATTTCTAGTGCACTTCCAGTATTAAACTATTCTCCTGAGGCTGCTCAAGAGTCACAAGTAATGATTTAAAAAGAAATTAAAATGTTTAGTTGCGGAGGAAAAAATGGTCAGGTCAGGTCTCATAAAAACGAGCAGCCAATTTTTAAAAAACGTTGGGTTCCACAGTACCTGGAACTCTTACATGTCATAACCTTGTTAAGATAATTACAGTAAATGGCTTTTCTGCAAGGGAATCCCCTGACATTCTTCCCTGGGAGATTAAATCTACTGCTGTTCTAGACAAATTCTGTGGCTGAGTGAGTGTCTCCTACCTCCTTTAAAAATATCAACAACCAAAGAGAAGACAACACTTAATTCCTTTTTACAAAAGGAAAAGAGAGTTGTGTCTCGGGAAGAAGGGAAACCAAATAAAAAATTTAATGCTAGAGAAGAAAGGCAAGAAATGCAGTTGCCATGGAAACCGGAGCATAAGTAGAAACTTTCCAGCAAAGAGCAGAAACTAAAAATGAAAAAGCAGAGTGGCGAGGCTTGGCAGATAGCCAGGAGCTTCCTCCACCTCCTCCCCCGTGCTCCTGGTGGGATGTTCTTCGTCATCCTTCCACAGGCTGGGGGTGCTCTGGGTGTTTGGAGAGCAAAGCTGGGCCCGTGGGTCCGAGCACTGATAGCATTGCTTGGGATGAGGCAGCCGTACCGAAATCCTCTGTGTGCTTCAGCCTGGGGCCTCTTCCATGGGAGAGGGGAAAATTCACTGGGAATGGCCATCGTGTCACAGCGGGCTTGAGAGGGAGGGGAACCTGCTTCATGTGATGGTCACAAATCACCGAGCAAGCCCTTGGCTCTGAACCAAGGTTGGGCACCGTACCTCAGGTCTCTGATCCTCGGCTCCCACCTGGGAGTCACATTCCCTGTCAGAGCTCTGCCCTGGGCACAGGATGTATTCCATAGTGGTTGTTGGCTGCATCCCACGAGTTTTTGAGAGCAGAGGCGTTTTCCAGATGTTCACTTTTGTCCAGGGCTCTGGGATTGTTTGGTACTGGCACGTTTAACTTGGTTGTATGAAGTAAAGTAAGTAATGCAGTCATTGGATTAGCAATTATTAAATCCACATATGCTTTTTAGTATGACATGGAAAAAAGCAGGTTGGGAAAGCTGGGCAGGTTCCCAGGCAGGGCTGTAAAACCTTTGTGATGGCCAGGAAGTGATTTGGGTGAAAGTTTGGGAGCGTACCCAGGCCTGTGTGCTGTTACAGATGGAAGCAATGAAACCTGGGCTGGTTAGATTTCCTTCAGTCATATTCTTGGAATTAAGCATGGGTGTAAGAGTTTTGCTAATTTGCCCTCAGACTGATCAGCGTCTTATATATATTTTTTGTGAACAAAATAGAAAATGCAGCGCAAGTCCAAAAAACCCACTTGACCTCTTTGTATGTGAAATCTGGACCAACTTACCTGGGAGACAGCACCACGTGTTGGGAACTGTTCCTCAGGTGTGTCACTAGAAATAAAACCTACACGTTTAACTCTACTGCATTGCCACTGACTTTACTTCTCAGCTGACTTGTCATGGTCTCACCTGGACTATTCCTCATTTAATTATTATTTCAAAACACAAGGATTTGTGGTTTGTTGGGGGTTGTTTAGGTTGGAAGTAACGGAGCTCAGAGTAACAAACTTCACTAAAAGGGATGTAATGTTCTTTAATGTTCTTTAGCATTTGGGCAGCGAAAAAAAGCAGGGAACATCCTTCTCCGTAGAAAGGGATTTCTAAGAGGAAGTTGGCTCTTTGGAGAGAGGTAACCCCATCCCGGGGATGTGGCAGCGGTCCCGGGCGGAGCCGGCGCCCTCCCGCCTGCGGGCGGCAGCAGAGCCGTGCGGAGCCGCTGCATCCGCGATCCCGCCTGCTCCGGGACAGGGACAGGACAGGGACAGGGACAGGGACAGGGACAGGGACAGGGACAGGGACAGGGACAGGACAGGGACAGGGACAGGGACAGGGACAGGGACAGGGACAGTCCTGCGGGGGACAGCCCAGCCCAGGGCTGAAATGAGGGAACCTCAGAGCCAGCGCTGGCCCCAGCACAGTTCGCACCTTGGACACTTCTCGGGTGCTGCCTTGAGAAGGAATTCCCTGTGAGCAGCTGGATTTGCAGCAAGGCTGTGTCTAGAACAGAGCAGTTTTCCTTAGAGAAAGAACAGAGCTGTAACGTGCTGACACAGCACCGGCGTTTCTGGTGTTTTCAGCTGGAAGAGCTCCCTCCCTTCTCCTGGGTTCCTCCATGCTCAGTGTATATAACAAATGTCTTTCCGAGACCACTGACATTGTCTTGGTTTTATATGGTTTAAATTGAAACGATCTCATTGCAATAGTCAAAGCAGTGATGGACTCTGAGGGCTCGTGACCTGGGAATGCTCAAATTGCACAGAGGTGTACAGTGCATGTGTGCAAAGCACAGCCTGGCCACAGCTGGGGAAAGCTCCACAATACCCTGTATTGTGTGGGTTTATACCCAGCTCAGTGTGTTCTGGAAGGAAGTTTATGAGTGACATGACCCAAACAAAAAGAACACTCCGGTTGCTGCCAAGATGGCATTCCAGGCTGCTCCCGACTGAAACAAGACGCCTCCCATGTAGGGTTGCCACCTACTGTGTGAAGGTAACCATAGGCTACTTCCTGGAATTGCAAAGAATGAGCATTTTGGGAAATTCCAATTCCTGATATCTGTTTTCAGCATTGCTGCTAAGTGTTTTATCACCTCAGGTGTGTCCCTGCTTGCCAGGCTATCTTTTTTGGAGTAGATCTGGAGGAAATTTGTAGCCCTGCCCTGATGAGTTCTGTTGGGAGCAAAAGTGTCTTTGTATAACAAGCTGAACAGGACCCTCCAAAACCTCCCCAGTAACAGGAATCTGCAGTCTCTTGTGTTTGCCCCTGTGAGACTCTGAAGGCAGCAGAATCTGACCTTTTCCAAGGCTGATTCCTGCAAAGACAAATGCCACGCCTGTAAACATTCCCTGCCCTGCTCAGGAATACGGGAAGTTACATTTTAGCCCTGGCCACTACAAATGCCCTCGTACTGGTGAGCCTTTACACCCTCACGTGCTGTAAAGCTCAGCCTGAGCTCCAGGCCCGTCAGGGCGCTTTGTTTTGGATCCGCGCTGCCCAAACTGCGGTGATGGTAGGATAATCTGTTCCAAAGGTTGTCAAAACTCAGGGATTCAGAAACAGCAAGAGGTATTTGTCAGCTAATGTTCAGACCTGAGAGGTCCTGCTGTCAGAATATTGATCTCAAATTCCTCCAGCATCTCTTCTGCTGGGAGCTGGACCTGAATTTCAGAGTGCAAAATGTGCTTTTCCCAGATTGTTCCCCGATCTCCTCCCTGCACCTTCCATTAGCAGTTCTGTGTACATGAGTCTCCCTTGTCATCCTGTCAACCCTCGTGGTCTTTAAATAGTCTGTAGGCTCTGGGTGGTGATCACCACGTTGTTCCCCCTCCCTCTGCAAGCTGCTCGTGGAAAAGAGGACAAGAATTGCTCGCTCATACACTGCTTGTTCATAGTCCGAATTTAAAATCATCTCCTGCTCATCTCATTTGCCAAGTCCATCAAACCAATATCCTGCCCAGCTCCATGCCCTGCCCAGCTCTCAGCGAGCCGCTTCGATCCCAGGTGACCCTTGGAGTTCTGGAGGGATCCTGCCCCGTCCCTGCTGGCAGCACCCCCAGACACAGCAGTGCCGCTGCTGAAACAGGCTGCCCACAGGGACATCCGTGTTCCTACTAAATTGTTTGCTTGCTATTTTTTCTCCTCGAGGGGAATTCCATTCATCCCCTTTCAGAAGAGCCTGTTAAACTCAGCCAGTCCCAAACTCCCAACAAATGTCCTTTAATAGTTTTGGATTTCAGCACGGAGGCCTCTGACTGTGTGTTCCTTTAATACGTTCACGACTCCTCTGGGAGAACTAAGCCAGGAATAACCAACACTTTCTTAAGCCAGGCCTCCTGCTTTAAGGTTGTGTTTCTTTTCCTGCCATGTGTTGCCTTGCTCATCTCCACAGCTCCCACTTCCTCATGCTTTGCACTGCCCATTCTCAGCTCAGGTGTTCTCAGGTGTCCGAGAGGGGAGTGCTGCATCCTCTGCTTTCAATTTTGCTGGCTGAAGGAGCATAAAGGACTCTTAACATTCTCTGCAGTCGCCTCTCAGCTTGGCATACTGATCATTTCAATAATAAAGTGTTTCCTTTCATTCTCCAACAGTCAGGCCCCTGCCAGAGCCATAATTGTTCACAGATGACTCATTTTGGCTGCATGATCAAAACCAGGGAAAAGTGCTGTTTGCACAGGCTTTGAAACGTACAAGATGGGAAGAGATGTTCACGCTTGATATTTGTACCATATGTGCTTTCTAAATTTTATTATAGAACCTTTACATTTCAAAAGAGATTCTAGTCTTGTCCTGGGGATGATTTAGAAAGGAAAAGATAAGTAGAGTTTTGAGTTAGGCCAAGATTAGCGAAGACTGACTGTGTAGTTTGAGCTGTGAGGCTGCATCCTGCCGGGGCTGGTGCGAGCTGCTCAGTGCAGAGGGGCCGTTGCTGCCCTGAGATAAATACATCCAGATCTATGTATGGATAGCTGTGCTTTGTTTAGGGGCTGCACACTCGGCCGTGTTTTATATCAAAGTCTCACTGAACTCCTCATTCTTTATAGAATTTGTTTTGAAGTCCTGCACTCGGAGTTGCAGCAGGTGTTTGCATTTCCTTCCCCGATGAAAACCCAAGGAATGTCTGCGCAGTGCACGTGGTGCCCCATCCCCAGTGCTGGGAGTGCTCTGCCCTGCCTGGGGCTGTTCTCTTTTCACTGAGTTCACCTCACATGTCCCCGTTGGGAGGGTCAGCAGAGGGGCCAGCAACCGAGTTCTGTCCTAGGGTGGAGAAGAAGGACATGGGAGGATGATTCCTGCGAGGCCATTCATCACCAAGCATGAGCTGTGTCAGGATGAAGCTACGCTTTGTGTCTCCTCCCAGAATTGCTTTGAGGCCACCCAACTGTCTTAGATAAAACACCAAACAGACAAACCTTGCCTTCTTTGCAGCACTGTGGCATTTTGACTAATGAATTGTACAAACCCTGCAAGCCAGCTCACCCAAGGCTGCTGCCACGTGGAGGTGAAAACAAGCTGCTATTGGCTGGGCCTTTGCAGGGGCTCAAAGAAAAGAGTTAGACTTGTTAATCCAGGAAAATGAGTATATTAGAAGAATAAAGGATATAAATTCAGTAGGAAGAGGGGTTTTTTAGTAGCGTGATACACCAACGGGTGTAGTAGTGGAATGGGAGCATACAGACTGTATACACTTGTGAGTGGAAGATCTGTATGAAAAAGTAGGAAGATAAGCAGGAAAAAACCCAACAATTTGAGCTGATGCTGCAATAGAGGAGCATTATTGGGCACTGTGTGCCTTGCTAGATATTTTCTATTATTTTTATTTGGAGTGTCCTTTATCAGATCATCACCCAGTTCCCTGCTCAGGGCTGGTGAGACCCAGCAGGGTGAGAATTCCCAGCACTGGATCCTGGCTCAGGAGAGCTCAGGTGCTGGAGGTGTTGGTGCTCTGAGCTTCCACACTTCAAAACATCCCAGCCCTTGCTTGCTTTGCTCTTGGAGTGTTTATCATATTTCTGTTGTTTGAAGGAGGCTCTCCACATTGTGCAATCAGCTGCACTCAGACAATAACATCTCTCAGGGCAGCCCTGTGTTGTTGCACCAGAAGGAAAAACGTAAATTTAAATAAACCACCCTCACAATGGTATTTAAAAACTGATTGCAGGATTTCCAGTCACTTTTGTAAAGCCCTCTTTAAAAACAATAGCTACGTTTTCATTTTTCAACTTGTGAACGGGGAATTCTTTCAAAACAGAGGGTGTTTTCTGTGCTACTCTGTCATGTCAGCCTGATAAGGAAGATGGCTAAAGATCATTCTTGCCAAAATATTCCTTGGATGAGTCATCTGATGCCAAAAAGCAAGTGAAACGAGCAACTATATTTGCAGTGGAGTTTGCAAATTATGTGGCAAGGAAAGGAAGAAAATAATCTGTCACATGAAAAATGAAGTTTAGATTGTGTGTATATAAATCAGTGATTTGTTATATGAGTGTGAGATCATTATCAGGCATTTAAACATGAATTGGAAGTGCCTAATCTATTAATTAATCAGGAAATAAGTTTTACATAGCGTGTGTAATCAAGTTAATCTTTCATTTCAGTTGCCAGCAGAGATGCTGCTGTCAGTGGATGTTGTCATGAGATTAAACACCCCAAGAGCTGATTCTTGCTGAGGAGGAGCCTCAGGTGTCCAGATGGCATCGGGAGGGGAGGGGAGGGGAGGGGAGGGGAGGGGAGGGGGCTGCTTCCCTGGAGCCCACGGCATTCCTGACACCGGGAGAAGTTCTCTGTGCCCACAGGGGTTCCTGGGCTCTGCAGCACCTGGAAAACCTTCTCTTCTCCCCACCTTGGGCTACAACAGACTCAGCTTCCACAGAGGCAAGGAGAGTGATGCCCTGCAGGGGCTTTCTGCGGGGTTTGTGGCTTTTTCCCTGACCTTTTAGCACACCACATTGGAAGCCACTGTAACAGAGCTCACGGTAAATAGCTGAGCCTTCTGCTAATAATAACCCATAAATCTGGCACAGGAAGGCAGTGATGCCAGACTTTTATCAACTCCTTCCCTGCAGCAACACAACAGCAAGTTTACCGATGAAATACAAAGTACATATTTTTAGGAGTTAATTTATTTTGTTGTATGAATATTTTGATCAAGTTCGATGCAGATTTTGTAGTTTATTACAATAATTTGTTATTACATCTAATAATTAGATTCCTAACCTAGAGGTGGTGTGGGTTTTGTTTACTTAAATGTGAAGATAGAAAGGTAAAGATCACCATCTCGGCTCCCTTCCCACTGAAGGCTGGACTAGTGAGATTTTGGGGTCCCTTTCGAGCCGTGCAGGGTCATGGCAGAGAACTGCCACAATTTTGTCTTGGAGAAGGAAATGGGAGATCTTGGGAAACCCAGAGTTGAAGTTACTCTGTTAATCACTCAATGAATCACTGCTAACATTTTATTTTAGTAATATTTGGGAAGAATAGTCCCACTTAAACAAGTATTTCCTGCCAGCAGCTCGGTGTGGAAGACACATGGTGCTGGGAAGTGTTGTGCAGCTCTCGGTTACGGCTGAGGGGCTTTGTTCGATTTAGGAATTGGTACAAGATTTTTCTTTTTAGTTTGGAACTTCTGCTGTACAGTAGAGACTTCACACTCCTGTGTTTTTCCTCCTGGTGAGAGGAAGCTGCTCTGAGACACAGGATGTTTGATTCTGGTAGAAGTTTCTTCTTCCATTTGCATTGCGCTCCATGTGTTTAATTGCTTCATTAGGTCTGTGGAAATTTAGCATAAATCTTCAGATGGATTTTGACTTTGTAAATTTTATTAGCATCATTACCAGTCAGGTCATAAACCAATGTACCCGAGTGGAGTGTTGTGTGTCAGCAGAGCAAGTGAAGTGATTTTGTTTTGGTCTCCCCCCCGCTCGCTGAAAGCTGATGTGAGAAGCTGATGTTCTTTAGCTCTATTGTTCGGCTGGGAAGCGGGCAGGAAATGTGCCGTGCTCTGAGGTCAGGCTCGGTGCTTCTCCCCCGATCCCGGAGTTCATGGTGGGCTCAGGAAGCGTCTCCGGGGCTCTCAGAGCCTGGGCCAGAGACCCTTCCCTGTGCCCTGCCTGTCACACCCAGAGCTCGGGGACACGGATCGGCCTCTCCTGTCGGCCTCCGTGGGGGCAGCGTGGTGGAATTCCCACCCTCGAGGGAGCAGAAATTTCAATGTGATCCAAAACTCAGCTGGTTGGGAATTGGAGGTGTCGTTTCTCTTACTTCCTTTTTGGATAGTGATATCTGAGAAATTCTTTTATTCACATTTTAAAGATACATTAGGATTCTTTCTTAAAATCAGACATTATTTATTAGAAGCAAATAACTGACTTTCCCACTTAATATTGGGCACATTCAGAGGATTCTAATTTTTTTTTTTACCTGAGTGAAAAAGAGGAAGTTTATCTGTTTTAAGTACATTAAACTGAACAAGTATTTGCAGAAGCAAATACGCAGAAGCATCTATGCTCTGCTGTCCAAAAGATGCTGTAGGAAAAAAAGACGATTATGTTTAATACTTCTCCATCCCGAGGGAGTTGTCTGAGGAGAGTGGGGAAGTTCCATTTACTCTTTGGGAAGGATAAGGGGTGCGGGGTTCTGCCTTGCCCTGCCCCAGCCTTCCCACGAGGTGCTGAGTGAATCTCTGGGGATGGGCTTGGAGCTTCATTGCTGCAGTGTGCGCAGTACTCTGCATTTCCTTAGATCGTGGGTGCCGAGCACAAGGAGTCAGCTCCTAATTGCTGGTGATGCAGACCCAAAACAATGGGACATGGATCCTCCTTTGCATCTCCACCCTGCCATGGTGTGTAATGACCACAGTGACAGTAAACAACAGGCACAGTCTGCGTGGAGGGAACGGTGATGCTGAAAGAATTCGTGTCCTGGGTTAACTTCCAGCACACTGCCTGAACACTTATTTAATATTTCATTTTTATCATGTACATTCTTCCTCTTGCTTTTTCACATGGCACTGCTTCCTCTGCTCATTAATATCATTAAATATCTATACAGTATGTAATGACTGCTGTTCATTTACATTTGGATTTCATCCCCATACACACAGCAAGAGTAATCCATGGTGTTGTGGTGGCTATGACACCGTTCAGTAAATGGAGAGCAGTGAATTCTCTACCTAAATTTAAAGTAAATGCTCATTCTCATTTTGATCTCCAGCCTATGAACCATTTTGTTGCAAGGCTCTCAAGAAGCTGCTACATTCCACCTCAGATAGTAAGCAAACTTTGCCTATGTGTGCTCTTAAAATACTAAAAAGAACTACTTCACTTTAATTGTGTGTATGAAACTTTCCTTCATGAGTCTTCAAACAAATAAGTCACGGAAGATTTTGGTGTTGGTACAGCTGCATTGAAAGTTAAGTTTTCCTCACACAAAGGAAATTACCTTCCTCCCTGCTCTGCTTGTGAGCTGAGGAATCCCTGGGAGCCTCGAGGCAAAAAGCCTGGAAATCTTCCAGGCTGGGAGTGCACTGGAGTCTGCGATGGACTGGTGAGCAAATTCATGCGGGCACACAGAGAGTGTCTGCGAGCACCGACAAACACTGTTTCTCTTGGGCTGTAAAAGAGATCGTTTGTACAGATTTTCCCTTCCTCCTTTTCCCTCCGACTTCAGGAGGAATGTGATCGTTCTTCAGGCGCAGAGGGCTTGCATGTGACAGGGAAATTGGGGTTGCAGTCTGATTTTTATTCAATTTCTTGATGGTTTGTCTGCAGTTCGTTGTCCTATTGTAAATTAGAAATTAAGCTAATACCCACCACTCCTCTCTGCTGGCTGAGCCAAAGCTACTTCTTGTTCAGTTGGTTGAAGTTTTGGGGAGCTTTTTGTTGTTTGTTAAGTTTAAATTTTGAAAACTTCAGTTCACTTCTTTATGAAAGAAATCTGGGAAACTGAAATGAAGTTCCTGAAGCGGCTGTCTCAGAGGCAGCCTGAATTCAGAGCCATGAATTCTGTGTGTGAACAAGTCAAGGCATCCTCTGACCTGTCCAGCTCGGGGGTTTGGGGCTGGCTGGACCCCAGTGACAGAGCAGGGAAACTTTCACCTTCGAAATAAGGAACTCAAGTTCCTTGCTGTAAATTCTGAGGGATCTGGGTTTAGGAAGGTTTAAGGGCAGGGTGGCAGCAGAGGGTGACAGCAGTGGGTGACACCAGATCAGCCCTGGGTGCTGAGTTCTCTGCTAAAGCCCAGCAGTGCCTCAGACTGGGTATTTTACCATAGTTTGGCGTGTATTTGATTTAACTCCACGGGTTAGGTTTGTGTTCAGTGTTGGGGAGGAGGAGTTAACACCCCAAAAATCACTACTACATTTATCTCCAATTGCTCTTCTTCCTGAAAGATCCAGCGGAGCTCTGTGACTGAGCTCATCCAGCTGCCTTTTGGAGGGAGCAGCCAGACTGGGATGTGTTATTTTAGACAGAGATTTGGTGCTGTCAGCTTTTCTCCTGAGCAGTTCATAATCCCACGTTTGTGAGCGGCAGATTCTGCTGTACACAGAACATGTGTCAGGGTATGGCTTTCAAAAAGAGAAAAAAAGTAGTAAAGAAGAAGAGAACAGAGCAGTGTTGGATTAATTGGAAAGGTCCAGCTCAGTCACATCCCCCCCAGGTGGGTTGTTAATTTTCCTGCCTGCTGCTCTGTAGCATCTGAAGTTAAATCCTTCAAAACTGTTGTTAAGAGAGAGACAAAGCCAAGCTGGCAAAACTGGAACACAACTCCAAACCATTTATTTAAGTTTTTTTATAGGGCTGCTTTCTCTTGTCATATAGTTTATAGTCCCTCATTAACTTCTCCTGCTTCGTGGTCACCTATGAGTGTTTCTGAAGGTATCAGGCTGATTGAAAATAAAAATCCTGAGGATTCCCACCTCTCAGAGCTTGAGGAGATCCCCAGCACCTGTCTGTCCCGAATCCCCAGAGCTTTGAGCGTGAGTCACCCAGCTCCAGTTAAATAAAATCGAAACTTCCCCTTTCAGATCATCTAAATTCGGGGGAGCTTTTAAAATGGTTTTGTTTAAACTTTCATTTCCATCAGTGCCTTTTATTTTTTATTTTTTTTCTATTGGGAATGACAAAAGTAAATTGGATAGGCTGTTTTAAAGACATTTCTAGTGATAAGAGCATAATTGCATAAGACTCTCTTCAGAGCTTTCATCCAAGTTATTATGACACAAAACTGCAGAGACACACCTGAATATTTGGGTTCTCATCTACAGCAAATCTTTAACCAAACCTCAGTATTTTCAGCCTTTCCCATCCCTGTGTCCTGGATGTTCTCAGCTCCATTTGGGAATTGCATCAGCTGCACAGGATGAGTTTGTGCTCATCTGGAAAACAGAGTCCCTGTATTTTTTTTTTTTTTTTTTTTAATGTACCCAAATATGAAAAGGAAGATTACTGTGGCTGAGAAGAAGAGAGCAGATGTGCAGTCAGTGAAGGTTTTTCCTTCGTGCCCGGCTTTGCTGCGGGATGCGGTGGGAGCGCAGAGCGATGTCCCGGTGTTCCCCTCCCGGGCCAGGGAGCCTCCGCTGTCCAGCTGGGATCTGCCTCCTTGACCCGAACTTGTCGTTGCCCTCCCGAGTGCTCATTCCTGCACCGCCTGAAAGCTGGCGCCGAATTCCTCACGTGTGGCCTCAAAACCAGGCATGGACTCCGGGGAAGAGCGAGGCTTGGGTTCTCCTCCGGGAAGGGCATTTCCCAGCTGACACACAGCGTGCGTTTATTTCTCGGTGGGAATAGGAAAAGGCGGCTCGTGGAGAGTTGTGATGTTTTCCGTGACTGTGGGAATGTGTGAAATCCTAAAATCGGGGAGGGTGGTTGGTGCTGGGGAAGGGACTCCTGTCCCGGTGCGGTTGCTGAATCGGAACAGTTTCTGCCTCTTGTTACTGGAGATACAACACAGGATAATCCAGGGAAGCTTTCCAGCTCCTGCTGCCGGGGAACGGGGCTCATCCACGGCCAAGCCCGTGTCTGGTCATAAGACACCGCAAAGATAAATTTGCACAGAAGTCTGGGAAAAATGACAAACCGAGGACACAACACGGGGAGTTATTGTGCAGATGTTGTTTTCAGCTCATCCCACTCGGATGAGGTTTCTCTGTTACCTGCCAGCCTGGGAGAAGCAGCAGCCACGCATTAAATTCTTGGCCACCATTCTGAAATGTTTTCTCTCACTCTTCCTTCAGAGTCATTTTTGTGCCAGCGAGGGAAGGAGCTTACATGCAGGATTCTGGACAATTCACTTCTGACCTTTTGAAACAGTGAATGTGGAGTGATTTTTTAATCTGTTTAATATGTATATATATTGTTTTATTTTCTTCCATGGCTTAAAGTGTTAATTCTGCCCATTGAAATGTGATTTTATGGAGCAATATGAGCCGGAGGCAGAATCTCCGATGCCATCAGGACCCAAATGGTAAATAGGCCCTTTCTCTAATTTGTGGGATGTGCTATAACTCAGTTTGAATGTTGAAAGGAAATGGGCCTCCAGGGGAGTCTGGAGCTCTGTTCATTCAACTTCTAATTAAAGTTTTCCCCTCTCAAATTTCACTTTATTTTCCGGGGCTTTTGCTCCATGATGATTATTAACATGTGTCCCATGGCCAGGAAATCATTCTCCCCTTCCCCAGCGCAGCCTCCCCGCGATCGCTCCCGCAGCAGAGCCGCAGCCCCGTCCCGGCCATCAGCCGGGGCCGCGCTGCGCTGCGCGGGGAGCTGCCAATCGTCCGGGACGCTTTGATCACACGGTGCTGTCTGGCCGAGACGATCCAGTCCAGGATTTCTTCCAGCCTATGCTTCACGTTTCAGGAGCCCAGGCCAGCTCTGGCTTCCTATTCCTACTCCGGCAGCCTTATCTTTTTGGGGGCAGGAGTTGTTAGCGCAGTTTATCTTGCTCTCTGCGAGTCCTCCCTCAGCTGAGACATGCACTCCGGTGCCGCCTGCTTTTTTTTCCCTCTCTCTCTCTCTCTTTTATGTTTTCTCGTTGTTTTTCTTTTTAAATGTGTCAAGTGAAGAGTTCCTCTTCCCCCCTCTCCCCTTCCACTCCAAAGAACCACCCTCCAGTTCATTAATACGCTGGGACCGTTTCCTCCTGTGCCAGAGGGGAGAGCGAACCTGTGCCTGCATGTGCGCGCGTGTGTAAAATAGATCCAAAAATGTCCATGAACAGCAGGAAAAGTTCTGGGAGACCGTCCTACTACTACCGACTGCTCCGGAGGTCACGACTTCAGAGACAGCGAAGCAGATCCCGCAGCCGGAACAGGCTTAGCAGGGGTAATTGCGAGCTCTTTAATTGCCGTGCACAGCCCGCTGCCGCTGCCCGGTAGCGCCGTAGGTAGGTGAGGATGAGCCGGGCCAGGAGGGGCACTGGCCCCGAGCCCCGGGAGCGGCTCGGGCTCTGCACAAGGTCAGTGTGCGAGGGATCGGGCCAGGCGTGGCTGCTCTAACCCCGTGTGCTGTCACTGAGCCAGGCTTTCCGACTAACCGCGGGTCAGCTTTGCGGGAGCTGCTTCTCCGAGATGTTTGGAGGCCTAATTGATGCTTGCAGGGCTTTTGAAAAGCCGTGCTTAGGAAATGGAGTGTGTCTGCAGAGATGTATTGCTGCAACTTCTTGTTCTTCATGAGCCCGGTGTCACCAGGGGGTTGGGATGACAAAGCTGACAACAGTTTAGGGGTAGGATTTTCCAAAGAGCCTAAAGATTGTGCTCCCGAGGCACTGCAGAAACCTGTGGGACTTGAAGCCCCAAACCACTCTGCACTTTAAAAAACCCTGCTCTAAAAGGGCCTATTTGTCCTCACCAGCAGGAGGGAGATCCGCTGAGGGATGCTTCTGTAGGGCACAGGCAGCCCGTTCCTTCTACTGGAGGCAGCAACTGACCCAGTTGCATTTTTAAAACAAGCTATTCTGCCTTTCTCTTCTACTGTGAAATAACTGTTTATTGGTTCTTTTCCTTGTCGTTAAAGCAGCCAAAAAGTGGGAGTATGTGAGTCTTTTCCTATTGAATTTTTTCAGAAAGGAGGGGAGGGTTGTGTTTGCCCTCCAGTCTGGCAGTCCTGGTATATTTATCATGCTGTGAGCCTAATCAAAGCTATTAACTGAAAATAATTCCCTTTTTCTTGTTTTTGTGTGAATAAAAAGCACAAATGCAACTTTACAGCCGTCAGGTGTCTGTGCAAATCCAGGCTTGGACTTGTCTCACTGGAGTTAGTTCTGATTTATGAAGCAGATTTTAAACCCAGCTCCAGCACTGCAAGATTTGGCTCAGTGCAATGTCCTCTTTCCTCTTTTCCTGGCACTCAGGACAATTTTAAGGACTTTGAATCATTGCTGAGAAAACAATAGGAAGCTAAATCAGTCCCTGAGCTTCAGCTTTTCCTTTAAGCAGACAGTGGTTTTCTTTGCACGATTTTTTTTTGTTGTTTTGCCTGTCAGGGAGGAGTGTTTGTAAACTCCCAAACATATCCCGGTTCTCTTTCCCTCTTTATTGGTGTGCTGTGTAAAACCAAAATATTTTACTGTCATTTCAGTTACTGTGACAAACTAAATGTGTTTAGTTTCGTTTAGGTAACCCAATGTGAACTTAATGGCATCATTTGTCAGGAACATGAGGAATATACAGGCAGATTTGATGGATATGGGAATCAGCCCGAAAGTTTGTAAGAAATTGGATTTGAACCAGCTGAAATCATGTTGCTGTTGATCTCTCCTGGAGTATTTTGTGTTGTCTCTGAGTTTCCTACCTCTCAGCCTAGCTGAGCTCCTCTTATCTGTAAATCTGAAAGGGATCTGCAAAGCTGGATGAGAATTTTCTCTTTATTTTGATCTGGTTTTGTTGTGGTGGTGTCACACAGCACAGGGGGCTTGGTCCAGGCTGGGCAGGGTGATGGAAGTGCTGGGATAATGCAGCAGGAATACTTTCCTTAGCAGCTTTGTTCCCACTGGAAGATTGATGAGCTGTAGGTGTCTGGGGGCTGTGGAAAATGCAGAAGTCAGAGGGAGGTTCTAGATTTTGGGGGTGATGTAATGTTGAATTCAAACCCTGCAAGTCTGGGGGAAGGAAGGAGCTGAGGGCCCCCTCAAAGGCTGATCCTCAGTGGAGTTTGCTGTCTCTGGCTGGGATTCTCAGCGATCAGGAATCCTTAGTGGGAGGTTGCCATAAATTCTGGCAGATTGAAGTTACTTCACAGGAATTGGCAATGTCTGCTTTGCCACGTGTATGTTTCCCAGACATCCTCTTGGCAGTTTTTGCACTCTGCAGCCTCTGGACCCTTTGCCAAGATCCCCCCAGGGCTCAGGTGAGCTGTGGCTCTGCTGGAGGAGCAGTGATACCTGCAAGTTGATCTTTTCCAAGGGATGTCACTTAGCAGATGCTTTTGGACAGGGAGCCTGCTGGGGGTCGAGCAATTCTTACACATTTACCTGGGAGGAGAAGACCTCTGCTGGCTCAGGATCCCTGTCCTGGTGTGGGACCATTCCCTGTGCTCCATCCCTCCTGGATGAGGAGTGTGCTGCAGCTGAGGCTGGAGCCCCCAGGGGTCTGAGGTGCTGCCTTCGCTGTGAGCCTCTTCCAGCCCCCTCTGTTTGTATCCAGCAGGCTGTGAACACACAGAGCTGTGTCTGAAAACTTGTGTTTATCTACTGCCACGGCCCACTCTCCCCCCAGTGGCAGTGCCACCCACCCACACCTGCCCTTCTGACACTGCTGCTGCTGCCTGCCCTCGGTAGGGGTGGAGGGATGGATCCCATCCCGCCCCAGGAGCAGCAGGAAAAGTCAGGCTGCAGTTACAGCTCACACAGCTCTGGGAGGGCTGAGACCCAATTTGGGAAATGGGTTTTGCTTCCTGAGGTGCAGACAGAGCCACTCCCTCAGGAAAGAGCTGCTGTGGTGCTTTCAGCCGGGCAAAGTGAGCAGAGTCTGCATCTTCTGTGCAAGGATCTGAGGGAAGGAGGGAAGAGCTTTGTGTTGGGACTCCAGATGGAGCCGGTCTGCTGCAGAGTGCGGAAAAACGTCCCGGACTTTGAACTGTGGGCAGTGATAGCAGCTTGTTCAATGGTTCATGTGATGGCATCCTCTGTTCTGGAGCTCTCTGGTCAGCCCCGGTGCCTTCACCACATTCATCACATTTCCGTGTGTTTGTCACTCTGCCCCTTTGGGAGGCCCAGGCTGGAGTATCTGAACGGTGACTCTGGTGGGGAGGGCAGAGCCGAGCAGGAGGGGAAGGCTGCTCTGAGGAGGCTGGTGGGATCCTGCCTCCAGCACGTTTAAACCGTGGCAGTTTGAGGGTGGGTAAAGCAGACAGGATTCACTGCTCTGGTAATCTCTGCTGGAATGAGCACAGTGCCTGAAACCCCCGGCTCTGCTCTCCACAGAGAGTCAGGACATGCTGCAGGTAAACATTAGTTAGATAAAAAAACTACCTGCAGAATCCTTGGACCATCTGTTCAGCTCAGAGACGTGTGGGATTGCGGGAGGAATCATGGCAGTAATTATAATTACTCCCGGGTGACCCCTCTGATGTAGCGGAAGGTACTTGGGAGGCAGAGAGGGGAGAAGGAGAATTTTCAGTGACAGCAGCCCCTGCTTGTGGCTGCGCTCGGGTCCGTGGCTGTCTCCAGGATCTCTCTCTGCTTCTCCTTACTCATGGTTGAAGGAATTGGGGTCAGTGGGAAGTGGTTTGAAAATTGCCTTTGCTGATAGAAACTGCTCACGGTGCTCCATTCACGGTCCCATCTCTGAGCCAAATGCAGCTTTGGCTTCAGGGCTTTCTTGTGTAAAACTCTGCAGGCAATCAGTTGGCATCAAAGCCCTGAGAATCTGAGAACATTGGAGTTCCTGATCTCGAAGGTTTAGTGTTCCTGATCCTTCTGTCTCTGTCAGCCTATGACTTAAATGTCTTGCTCTGTGTTCTGTTTATCACAGATGCTTTTCAAGGTGTTTTATGAAAAGGATTTTTATTAAACAGGCTTTCTTCTTCTTTCCTTTGTTGGCTGCTGTGAAGAGAAAACTGACTGATCTTCAGCAAAACCCAGAATTTCAGTGCACCGAACACTGAGCTGGGAGGCCAAGGTCAGGCTGGGTTTTTTTTTTCTCAGCACAGGCTATTCAGATACACATCTGTTGAAAACAGCTGGAATTTAGTCTTTCTTTCTCTGTTTGATGAAATCAAAACCTTTTAAGTGATAAATGAGAGATCGGCTTATACGCAAATAATCAATACCTTGGAGGTTCAGGCACTCGCTTGGGACAAGGGAAAATTGTCCCAGCATGTCCCAGAGTGACATAACAACTAAGGAGGTTTTATTATATTTAAAGCCAACTGAAATTGCACTCACCTCTCACTAATCTTTCCTAGCTGAAAATCTGTTCTGCAGCTCGTTGACAAAAAACGATGTTAGACAAGGAATTCCAGGTGGAATTTCTCCCTTTCCATCTCTGCAGGACTTTGTTTTTCATTTAAGGGCTGGGAGCAGGCGAGTGAGGAGCCCAGTAATAAATATTAGCAATAGGCTTGGTTTTTTTCTTTTTCCAAGGGTGGTGTCTTTTAAATGCCAGGAAAAGGAGACCTTCCTGCTTTGCACTTTTTAATGATCACTGCTTTGTTTTTCAAGTCTCTTTTGTGGCATTTTCTGTTTCACCACAGAAGTCTTTCAGTCTTTCATTGAAATTTTAACAGCATGGCTGACAGATGCCCATAGAAAAGATATGCAAAATGTTTAAAGCTGTGCTGTTTATAGGAAATATTCACTGGCAGCTGTGCTATTTTTAGCACCCGTGCTCCAGCTGAGACTTTGCTGTGTTTGTTCAATGCTTCATTGTCTAGTAAAAATCGAGACTAAATTTAATGACTTGGGAAGTGGTGCGTGGTGGAGGAATTCTGGAATTGTTTTGATATTAAACAATGCTTAAATCTCAGAATCCCTTTAATAAGCAAAAATTTAGAGTGAATTTATTGCAGGCAAATTTATTTGACTGACCCTTGAGCAGGAGCGAAGTGGCAGCAGTGCCTCGATTCCCTTTGCTCCTCCAGCAAACCCTGACCTGCCCCACCTCCTCCAGACACGTCAGAAATGCAGGAACATCCACACTCAGTGAGTGTTCTCTGTGAGAAATCCCTACGAGATCAAAAATGAACCAAGTTGTAAAAGTTCCCCTGGGAAACCCCAGTGGGAATCTCTGAGGAGCACTGTCACTTTTTGCTCATCCTTTCCTTTATCTCTGTTTGCAGCCCTCTCCTCCTGGTAGTCCCCTCCTTTTCCCCTGACAGTGTTCCTGAGAGGGGCTGACTGCTCTGAAAGGAATTAAGTGGCAGATTTGCTCTTGAGTAATGTGGAATGAGTTTTTATCTACAAGCCATAGGTACTAAATGAGAATGAGGTTAAAAACCCTGGTCTGAGTCCAAACTAGAATTGCTTTCAAAAACATGCTTCGAGGGGTTTCAGCAGACTTTTCATGATCACTCATGTATTAGAGTAAGTTTGTCTCCTTACAGCTGTGGCAGTCCAAACAATTTAGACACAGAGCTGCCTTTTAAAGCTTTTAAACCTGTATTTCCCTTGAAGGTCTTCTGGTGTGCCACTAATCCCCTAAGTTATTGCACTGAAGGCACTCTCTAATCCTTTAATTCACTCTGCTCTCAATAGAGATGGGAACGAGCTGGGTCAGGGAATGTTCTCATTTGGGCTTTATCAGTTTTGCTTTTTTCAGCTTATATACTACTGAGAGTTGTTTGCTTTCCTTTGCAACACTCCAGAGAATGTTTTAGAGTCAGACACTAATTGTTTGTGTGTTTGTGTGTATGCTTGTGAAAAAAGCTGCACCAGCCGCAGAACTCCCAACTCCTGGCACTGGTTTGTGCAGCCTCAGGTGAGGCTTTGGGAATCAGGGAATGGAAAAATGGATGGCTTTTTGTGAACTGTGAATCCGTTCCCCATCTAGAGCTGGTGAGGGTCAAGGAGCAGTGTCAGCCACAGGTAATATCTGGAAGCTTTTCTCCCCCAGACCTACACAGGAGAGAGATTCTGACAAATGTTTCTTTGGTGCTGAGGGTAAAGCTTTGAGGTGATGAGCAATGCCAGACAAGTGTTGTGGTTTTATTAATGAGCATAAACTCTAAAAGACTGGTTAGAGCAGCACATGGCCTGAATTTTGCAGGTTTGTGCTGTCCATTGGTTTTTTCCCTTGCGTGAGGGGCATGTTTTTATTGTAGGTCTGGTTTGGAGAGCCAGGCTGGGACCACGAGCAGCTCCTGGGGGCTCATTAGGAATCCCAGGCTCTCACACTGCTCCAGAAGTTCATCTTAAGTTGAGCATTGAAGCATTCAGTTGGAGGAAAAACATGCTCAGCAATTGTATGGACTTCACTGACAAGAATAAAGATGACCAAAGTTTTGCTTCGTTAACATTTGCACTGAAAGAGAAATCCTCAGATGCTGAGCACTTAATGTTTCCTTTTGAAGAAACCAATTTATGTGAAGTGCAAGTTTCTTTTGTACCTTATGTGCTCATATTTTTGGTTTCTTACAGCATTTCTGCATCGCTGAATTTCTTTTAGAGTCAGAGATCAAGCCTGGGCTTGTTCTGAAGTATCCAAATGTGGTAATAGGTGGACTGCTGTAAAATTTGGCGTTTGGAGTTAAATTACAGGATGCTTCTTAAGCTTCTTGGTTTCTATAGGAACAAGTAATAGTCATCCTTCATGATTAAGCAGTGTCCATGGTAACCAAACGAGCATGTTTTAAATGAAAGATATTTTCCCTTTACATTTTTAGCAGTCAGAGGTTACCAATTATTACCTTTATACCCTTAGACAAGAACACATTTTGATGGGGCTGGTGCGTTTGAAGTGAGAACATTTGGTGTTCATTTACATAACTCTGCTTCTAGGATCAACTGAAATTTGGGTGAACACCAAGACGAAATCTCAGAGAGGGCTGTGGGGTGCATTAACCTCCCCGGGAGGGTGATGTTGGTCACTAAATGCTGAATTGTTCTGCAGGGTTGCAGGGTTGCTGTTCAAGTGCCCATTTGCTCTTTAGAGTGACTGCAGGGCAGGAGTGGAGGGAGAAATTCCAACACAGAACTTTTAGGCATATTTTTTAGGATGGAAAACGCAAATGTCAGTGTTGGTGTAGGTAAGAACATCCCCCTGCTCCCTCCTGTTTCAAAAATAGGTTGGGAAGTGAAAACACGACTGGTTTTTAATGTTTCTTGTCTCTCATTGGCACTGGTGTTGTTTGCTTGAAAACTGCAGTGAGTGTGTGCAGCTGCCACCTGCGAGTGTTTGCAGAGCAGGTTTGTGGGAGAGGAGCAGAAATACCCACCCACCCCCAGAGGAAATAAAAGGATCAGTCACAATAAATTAGGATTTACATTCCGCAATTCCTAATAGTGAAACAATTGCTAAGAGAGTCTGAGCAGCCAGAGCAGAGATGGATGGGGAACAGCAGTGAGCAGGGATGGATTCTCAGCAGGGTTCTGGGCACAGGGGTGCATTGCCCAGGTGTGCAGAGCTGCTGAGCCTGACACAGCTGCCTGTGCACACACTCACATCCACACACAGCAAAGGCACAGCAGCTGTGCGAAAAATAACACTCATTTTATAAGCATTATCTTCTATTAATGTGTATTAATATATGCATATAATGTAACGTGCAGGAGACTTGTTTCTGTTTGCTAGGGGAACTCTGAGGCCTCTTATATTAACGTCTGGAAAAGCAGAAAATCCCTCTCAGCTACCCCTAACCCTGTCCCCAACCCTAACCCTCCCTAACTTGAACTGGAGAAGGAGCAGTGCTTCCAGACTTTGCTGTCACTGCTGCTTTGAGTTGTTTCCTCATGACAGATACTGTATTTTGGTGGGTACCAAAATTCACTGCCATCCATTACTTCAAATCCAGTATTCTTCTGTGAATTGTTCTTCCAGTGAAACTCCTAAATAGGCAGTGTTCAATCCCAACCTTGTGCCTTCCTGAGCAGAGTTACATTTCCCTGGCTGTTGAGGCAGTCTGGGGTGGGTGAGCTGGCTCTGGGCATTGAGGCTCTCTGAGAGCCACATGCACCCTGTGAAATTCAAATCTTAATGTTTGGTCTGTTATGCAGATGGATGTGAACAGAGATACATGTGTGACCCCATTTATCTCTCTAATGAAGTGCCATCAATAGAACATCTGTTTCTTCGCTGTAGAAGATGAAACCTCTGATGAATCATGCTTATAAATTAAGTATTTATTTATGTAATTTGCATTTTACCAGTACAAACCTGTTCCAGCAGCCACCATGCACGGCTGGAAAAATGGCCTGGGAATGAACTGTGTGAAGTTTTCCTTTCTCCTGAGGGTGCTCTGTGTGAAGGGAGCTGTTCTGGCCCGCTCAGCTCAGCTGCCCAGGTCAGTTCTGGGGAAAGCCCCCAGCAGCCCTGTCCTGGGCGGTGTGTCCGGGTGACAGGGAGGTGAGAGGGACGGGAATTGCAGAGTGTGGAAGTTTCTCCTTGCCCTCAGATTGCCTCTGTGGATAAAGTGCTGCAAGGAAGCGCGTGGTGACAGAGCAGAATCTTTGCAGGAAGGTTCAGCGTGATGGATGAGCCTAATTTAAATCTCCCCAGAGCTGGCTCCTTGTTCTCCACACTCCGTGTTGCTTGTCTTTATCATCGCATGGGAGGAAGCTGATGTTCCACTTCACTTTATCATCCTTTCCACTTTCACCAGGCTATTGGCAGTCGCCACGATCTGGCCCCCAACCGGGACAGGATTTCAGCTTTTGCTGATGTATTTTTTAAGTCTGAGCTTGATTTCAATTTCACCCCGGAGAAAAGGCTCCTAATGATATGCCGTTAGCAGAGGAGGAATTTGTTCTGTGGATACCATAGCGGAGGAAGATAAATATCATACATATTTTATTTCAGAGACTAATAAAGAAAGAATAAAAATACCAAATATATATACACATATCTAGTTAAGAAATACCAGACAGTAAAATGGAGTTTGTACTACAGGCTGCTCAATCAGCATGATTTGCTGTTTGTCTTTTGAAAGGGAGGGTCATTTTCTGGATGCCTTGTGTTCCATCCCTGGCACCAGGTCTGGGGACCTGCAGCTGTGCCTTGTGCACGTGGGTCTGATCTGGGCTCCAGGCCTGGAGACCTCAGAAGTTGCTCTATTTTCAGACCCCTCACGGTGAGGATTACCTCAGCTTTCCTTTCCCATTAGTGCTATTCTCTTCTTTCCCTTTCGCCCTCGGAGAGGGATTTTTCCTTGACGAATACATTTAATCTGTCTCAGGTAAAGGATGTGTTCCCCCTGGGTTTCTGGGGGGCAGGATTTGCCCTGGGTGTCTGTCAGAGTGCCCGGCTGTGCTGGGATGTCTCCACAGCAGGGAAAATGCAGAGAAAGCGCAGGGAAAGTGCAGGGAAATCGCTCTTAACTCCACTGACCATCAAACGCCCCAGCAGCCGGAGCACGGCCGGAGAATTCCCAGCGCTGCTGCTGCCTCGGGGCTGCGAGCGCTTGGCCAGCCGAGGGCCTCCAGCTCCATCTAGTGAGGCACCGGGATGGCGGCGGTCACACGCATCCCCTGCCGGAGAGGGCACGGCTTATCCCGGGATGGAAATCCCACCTCAGCTTTCCCGGAGAGACGGGCTGCGGCACCCGGCGGCCAGAGCCCGCGGGAGGTCAGGAGAGGAGTCTGTGCTGCTTGCACACGTCAGAAAGCACCGTGGCAGCTGCTGGGAGAAGAGTTCTCTCCCTGGGTAACAGAAAATAGAGGAGTAGATACATATCAAGTACTCAGGAAAATAGCAGAGCTTTTTTCAGTACTAGATTCAAGAGCCATTAATAGCACTGGCTCAGGAGCAGGATGAGGAATATTAAATCCACAGTATCCAGGAACCTGACACAGAGATGAGGGGAAATCCATTAAAGTGCACAGCGTGCCGTGGCAAAGGTCAGCGTCAGTCCAAATCATTATTTAACAAAGAAAAAGCTCTTTCAGGAGTTCTTATCCCACTTTGAGAGAAGATGGTAACAGATTTTAGCTGAGGGAACCAGTGTGTTCTGATGTTTTCTGGGAATTGTTTTCTGTATTCCAACCATTTCTAGCAAGGCTTTTCAGTTCACACAACCGTTCCAGCCACTGTTCTTGGAGCTGCAGAGAATTTTGTGGCTCTGAGTGGTGCTTCAGGTGCCTTTTGCTGCTTTTAGGCAGGGGCACAGTTATCAGAGACACACTGAATGTGGTGCTTGTAACACTGAAGTCACCTGTGGGGAAAACAAAGGTACTGGTAAGAATCTGGATCAGTTTGGTGTAATTGCCGTGGGGAGCATTAATTATAGGCATAGACTCAGTTGTTTAATTCAAAGTATTTTGTGCCAGTGTTGTCCAGAAGGCAAGTAATGATCCCAATTTATTTTTTTGTTCTGTATGTAAACAGTTAGATAAGGGAGAGGGGTTTTTACAAGCTGTAGGTCTGTAAACAGTGTCCTTAATTGTCTGGAAAGGTCATGAGAGCATGAGAAAATGTGCAACTATTTCTGCTTGGAGCATGAAATGAGTGGGGAATAAATCAGTGGTTCTGATGTGGAAGAGTTGTGGGTACAGCCAGGGGGATTGCTGGGCTTTGTGGAAGTTTATGAATGTTTAAACCACAGATTCTAAGATGCAAAAAGAAATCATTTTATTCTAAAGTGAGAAGAGGGGGCGACACAACTTCCCTTAGCCTGGAGAACACCCTCTCTGTGTTCATTAGCTTTGCTTTCAGAGGAGTCTGCTTGTTCAGAGGGCACCAGCACCTGCCCTCACTTCTGCTTCATGACCATTTTCATTTAAAAGCCCATTTTATTGCCTAATAAAGGTTTGGCTTTTAATTAATTTTGTATGGTTCTGATATTGCTGCAGGGATTGGCTGGAATTCTCTGTGGATCAGCAGGGCTCTGGGGGATATATTCCAATAAACTCTTCTGCAGGTAACTGAACCACGAAAGGTGGCCCTGCAGCTGCATCCCCGGGCCAGCTGATGGGAGCAGGAAGGGCTTTCATCACCTCTCACAGCTCCTTTGCCACTGGAAATCAGACATCTCTGCTTCCCACTCAAAGTCCTTCACGCCTCGTGAAGGGGAAAGTTGGCTCAGCTCAGTGTTTATCATTTTCAGTCGTTGTCTGTTCCGCTTTTTAAAAGTGCCTCTATTCCCTTCCAAATCCCCATTTGGATTCAGACTAAAGATCCGTCTTTTTTCCCAGGCTCCTGTGGCCACCCAAAGCTGTCTGAAATGTAGATTTTTCTGCAGCCTCTCCTGAGTATATGGAATCACACAGACACCACAGATACCTGTTCTCCGGGGATTCTTCTTAATTTGTAAATGCTACCGTGAGCCATGTTAAATCACTGTCACCGTGCCTCCTCCTCTCCTCTCTTGGGTTTGTAATAAGGACTTATTAGATAATGCAGAAATTAGAGGAATAACACCTAAATTCATTAAGCAATAAAATTAATTCACGGCCTGTAATTGTTTGAGCAGGAGACCGGTAATTCCTGTTCCCTCTGGTTTCACAGAAACTCCACCCTGGCAGGCGCTGGGGCACCTGCGATGCCGGGCAGTGCCCGGTGGGGCAGGACAGGGAGGAGCTCAGCGCCGAGCTCGGGAGCAGCCTGACCTCTCCAGGGCTGCCTGCGGCACCTTTCCCACCGGCTCTTGCTTCTGGAGAGCTCGTGATTCCCTGCATCACCTCCAGCCCATCTGGAGAAGTTCCGCGGTGCTCCAAAGTCTCCTTTCCCTCGGCACGTCCGGGCGGTGGGAGCAGGAACCTGCGCTCCTGCCGTGTCTCCCGGTGCTGCTGCCTGCTCTGGCATTCCAGTCATACTTCTCTTTCTCGCTGCCTCTGATGAAGTCATCACCTCTCCTTCTCTCCTTCCCGGCTCGTTCCCAGTGCCATGGCATGTGCGCTGCTCACCAGCACGGCTTCCTTCTGGTGAGTTCAGGGACGTGATTTCTCCTCGCTGACTCCTCTCCCAGCGCTCAGGTTGGACCTCCCTTTCTTGTTTGGAGCTGGAGCAGGTTCTTATCAGGAAATCAACTTGCTGGGAAGTGCCTGCTTGTTATTCCTTCCAGCGGCCTCGCTTTGCTTTGTTCACGCTGTCTCTTGCACTGGCTGATCCCTGGAATTGTGTGACGGGGGGGAGTGTGAAGAGAGATGAGCAAACAGGAGTTCATGTCTTTTATTCTCCATAATGAGAGCGTGATCCTGATGATCTCTTGGACTAGTTGGGATTCACAGGAGCAGGTAATGCAAATGGAAGAACACCTCACTTGCTAAGTGGAAAGTAAACAGTGGTAACAGTTGTTTGTGTGTTTGTTACACGTAACAACCTGCTTGGAGCAGTGTCTGGGAACTGGAGTCGAATTAGGCAGTGATGTTGGATGGGTTAAACAAGAGTTTGGGTGCCAGGAGCTGCTCACAGCCTGTTCTGCTGCTGCCCTGGAGCCTTGGGGGTTTGCTGTGCTGCTCCGTAACGATTCCGCAGCATGAAAAACAGGCATGGAAGAGTGCAGTGAGGATTAATTATTCTGTCAGTTCCAGTGCCTTGAATTAGTTAACAAACCAAATGTGTTTATTACTGTACCGAAAGAGTTTCGGAAATACTCACAAGCCCAAGGTCCTAAATGATTGTGCAGAGTTTGCAGTGCTGTGTGTCCTTTTGGCAGTGGGATATGTTCAACTTTAAAACCTCCTGGTGTCTTCCACAGCCAACAATGTGCTGTGGGGATAACCTGGGAGAGCTTTCAGGGGCTTGATAATTTCAAGGAAATTCCTCTTTGAAGATCTTACTCTGCACAGGAGTAAAACCAAAACATTGCAGCCTTCTGTAAATATTTGGAAAGGCAGGAAGCCCTGTTGTTTGTTTCTCTCTCTCCGGTGTCGTATAACGTGGATGAGCCTTGGGCTCTCTGAGCTATTGAGAGGTGACTCAGAACTGCCACCGAGTCTGTCCAGAGATGGAAGTTCAGGAGAGGTTGGGAAGAAAAGGCTGAAATCAGACGCTGAATCTGATCTCTCATAGCTTGCTTATTTTATGCACAAGTGGGCAAATTTGACAGAAATCACAGCAAATAAGGCTGGAAGGAATTTCAGGAGGTGTCTGGTACGTGTCTGGCCCAGGAGAGGGGAGGGAAGGAAAGGAAGCCCATTGTCCCTGAACCTCCTTGGGCAGGGAGAGCTCTCCCTCTGGACCATCAGTTCCAGTGTGTAAGTGTCCATGGCAAGATGGGATCGTTTCCAGTGCCTAACCCAAATACCTTCTGCTGCAAATTGAGACATTTGTTTCTCATCCTCCAGTGACTGTGGAGAGTTTTTATTATTGGCTTACAGTACCCTTTTCCATGGCCCTGGGCTTGCTGTGGCAGCGTGGCTGATGCCAGGCCCTGGGCACAGTGACCCGGCCTGAGATGGTGCCTCCAACCCTGAAGGAGTAAAAAGGGCACTTAAACCTTTATATATTCATACTGCTCACCATGTAAAGCTGCTCTGCTGTACATTCCTGGAGTTACTAATTTACCTGTAAGCTATTTTTATTAACCTTTAAAACAAACAGCTCCCCCCACATCCCCCCCAACACCCACACCCACCCCTCCTTCTGGTTATTTCTGGTTCCTTACAGAGGGTTTTGTAACGTGTCTCTCCTGCAGTGAAACCCACAGTGCTTAAACAGAGCTAAAATGGAGATTTGACTCCAAACATTTCATGAGCCATAAGTTTAATAATTACACGAGGGTTTAAGTGCTAAGCCAGCTCTGTGTTTGGTCTGGGGTCACACTGATGTGTTTGCTGGCTCTGCTTGGGGTACATTTTAATGATGAAGTAAGAAGCTAAGTTGGGGGGCTGTTACCCCCATACAGGTGCTTTCCCTCGGTGCTGAGCAGTGTTTGGGGCTGGGGAGCACATGGTGAAAGTAATTTCTTGTAGTTGCCCTTCACGTAATGCCATCGTTCCTGTTTTCCAGCCAGGTGTGTGAGAAATGCTTTAAACAATGTTGGTTTTTCCGGTCATTAAGAAAATGCAAAGCAGCTTCTTCAGTTGTCATCTCGAGCTCACTTTCAAAATGCTGTAATCAAGTAGTTTCTTTATGACAGCCCAAAAACAAAAGAAAGCTCAAAGGAATGGGGGTAGGAGCCTGAATCTTCTGAGAGGAGATGACACCAAAGGATTTTACTGCTTGAGATTCAAAGTGCAGCTTTCTGCAGAGAAAGTGCCCCAGACATTTGAGGGCTTGGCTGGAAGCTGGGGAGGCAGGGAGCTGCTGCTTTGGGCTGGCTGAGTTTCACACAGGTTACGTGGCGACTGAGGAAGATGTCACTGAGCCAGCACCTCACCCCATCCATAGCTGGGATCTCAAACTGTTCTTTTGGAATTGTTTAAGACACATCTCAGGCGTTGTTGGGTGGAATCGCTGCTGTTGGTTGTTTCTTACAGTCAGGCTTTGGCAAGGGCAGAACCCTGCTGAAGAGACAACCTCCATGGAGATGCTTGGCTAAGGACACATCTGGAATGGTTTTGGGAAGGGAAGCTTGTTACAAGGTCTGAGCATCACTGAATGGCAGCTTGGAAATAAATGTGGTTTTCTGAGTTCCATGGTGCTTTCAAAGAGGGTTTGTGAACTGAGGACACACCACCTTACAGTAGCTGACCTGTCCTAACATCTTTCTGAATCTCCTCAGTGTTGAGCATAGCTGTTAACTTTGCCTTTTCAGCCCTTTCCCTTCCTTGCCAATGGGGAAGGAGGTAAGTATTCCTATCCTCGTTTTATACTTTAGCAAAAGCAGGATTTAATGATTTTTTCCTGGTTCCAAAGCGAATTGCTAGAGAATTAGCGAGCTAACTTAAGCATCCTGTGCCTCTAACCCCCATTAGCAGTTTCCTCCAGGAGGATCAAACCCACGAGTGCACGCATCCGTACTTTGCATATAATTCTCACTCATCTCAATACAGGTTCTGTTTACTCATCTGCAGACTGGAAATAATGATAATGCCAACCTGTCAGGCATTACCTGAAGCTTACAGTTGTATAAAAAAATGCTAATTGTTGAAGGTGAAAGTCTTGCTGATGGAATGTTCCGGGCGGCTCGGGGAAATGCCAGTGGAATCCGTGGGGTCGTGGCGCTGGCTCGTTCGCGAGGACGCTTCGGGGGGAGACGCCACATTTTGCAGGGCCTGCTGGCGTTCCTGGGCTGTCCCTGCGCTGCTGGGTTTGTTTGTAACTGTCCCTCGTTCTGTGTGTCCCCAGAGTCCCCCCCGGAGCGGTGCGGGCAGCGGCGCAGCATGCCCAGCGGCATCTCGGAGAAGAACCCCACCATGGAGCCCGCGGCCACCACGCCTTTCCGCGTCACGGTCAGTGCCTCCCCTCTGCAGCGCTGCTCTGGGACCCTGGGGGGCTGCCAGGGGGAAAGGGACCTGCTCACCCCGAGAGGAGAGGTGCTGCCTGTGAAACCGGGTGCTTACGTGTTTGTAGGAAGCTGGGGTGCTGTTAGATACTGTTAGCAGCAGGCAGCTGGCAGATGTGTCCTGGTGGAGCAGCAGGGTTTGAATGGAGTCTGGAGCTTCACTTGGGAGACTTTCCTGAAGAGGTTTCCCTGGTGAGTCCTGGTGCAGAGTATTCCTGGGTGCAGTTACCTGTTTGCAGCTGTACAGTGTGTGCTCACACTCCTACAGAGAGAAAAGCTCCTCTAGAGGAACCTGTCATTAACTCACGGGACACCTGCCAAGCTGGGATTGCCCAGAGCCTGGGATCCTGTCCCAGCAGGAGCCTGGAGGAGCTCCATGCTTCAATCCCCGTGCTTTGAGGTGTCACTGGTTGTTCTGACAGTGGTCTTGGCACTGCTGTGTCCATTGACAGACAGGAACAGGGACCCCAGGAAAGGGATCTGTGAGTGCTGAGCCCTGGCTGTCACTGCCAGTGTCAGCACAGTGTGAGGAGTGTGAGCACAGACACGTCAGGTGCCTGGGCTGGCTCTCATTGCACACAGCTATTTTTATTCAGAGAAGTCACAAATGGTCCTGCAGCAGGTTTGCTCCGTGCAGGTCTTCTCTGCAGGCCACACCTTCTTTACAGGCTCGGCTGCTGCTTACCAAACTCAGGGAGGCAGAACCAGAATTTCAAAGGAAAGACAATGGTGCAATCTGAAAAAAAAATAATCTGTGCACACCCAGTTCACCTGAGAATATTTGCACTGGTGAATGAGTCATGATTAGCAGTTTGGACAAGGAGTTTATTTTAGTTCTAGAGATTATTCTTCCAGCCATCAGAACTTACTGATCTCAGTGAATGAATGTCCTTGAACCTTAAACAACTACTGCTGCTTGGTGCAAACGGCAAAACATGATGGGAAAATCTGGATTCTTCACAAGACGGAGGATTTGGGAATATTTTTCTTAGTGTCCCTACAGTCAAAGAAAATAAAAAGCTGTTTATTCCTTTCCAGTGGCATATATCCTGCTTTTTGAGTTTTTAGAGAAGCCATTCCAGCTTTGAGCAGGTCAGCCCCTGGTGGTGGAACAGCTGACGTGGGATGCAGCTCTGTTACTCAGTGTGGATTAAATAAGGGCAGCCATCACGCGGGTAATACGTGGCATTTGTCTTCTCTGAGTTCAAATCCAGCCTCATCTCATTTCTCCCCTGCTCCCCCTCCGAGTGTCACTGCATTAATATGAATGGCTTCATTAGGTACAGTTGGTGCTGCTGCCCAGCCTTCAGCAGATGTCTGACTTTAGAAATATATTCTCCCTCACCTTCCTTCATTAACCAGAGGAACATTAGCAGTCAGTCCACTCCAGCCACTGGGAATAGTAATTAGTGCCTTAGTTTAGTGGTAATGGGATTATTACTTTTGAGCCTCCTGTTGTAGGTTAGGAAATTGTAAGCTTTTCATATTTTACAGCTGATTGTTCTTCCCTGACATCTCCATCCTTCTGCTGTTGAGTCTCCAAGGGCCTGGGAAGCTCAGGAGCCGTTGGATTCTGCTGTTTTGGCAGTGTTGCACCCACAGTTGCTTTCTTTCATTTCAGAACTAGAGCAAACTAGGGTGGAAATTTGGGAACTTCCCTTGGGAGTTCCCTTCCCATACAGAAGTCTGCCAGGCAGGTTACAGATAATTGGGCATTGTGGGTTTTGAAAACAAGAGCTCTTGGTAGCTTTTGAATTATAGATTATAAACCTTGAAATCAAGTGTTAAGATATCTATATCTTCATATGTGACTTAACTGTTCTTACCCCTTCTCCTAAAAGAAATTTTTAATGAAGCTTCTTAAACTTGGAAAAATCTCCTCTAGTCCTGGTTATCTCATGCTGTACAAGAATTACTTTCCATGTAAATCCCTCCCTTCCCTTCCGTGCTCTCAGAGCTCGGTGTGAGCTGATGCAGAATGAGAAATTCAAGGCTCCAACCCAAGTGGTCCCTGAGTTGAGGTTCCTTGTCCTGAGCCTGCTCTCAGATTTTAGTCTCCACTTCCAGCGGGCACCTGGCAGCAGCTGGTGATGCTGCAGGGTTGGAGACACCACCGTGGTTAAAGCATTGCTTTCAGGAGAAGCCAGGGAAACGTTTTGCCTCTCTGCATTGAATCCCAAGAGCTCGAGGTGTGAGAGGGATTAAACCTGAAATTCCTGGGGTGTTTTGTCAAACTCAGGGGCCAGAAGCTGGGAAAGTCTGCTGAGTGCCAGTGAAATCCTCACTGTGCCCACCTTGCAGGGAAGTGGTGCAGGGGAGGATTTGCTGAGGCTCACTGGGGAGGACTCACTCCCATCCCATCAAGCACTGCCATCTATTGACTCCTTCTGTTAGAGCCTGATTTACTTCGTTTTCTAGGAAAATATCTCAGGCCAAGCAAAGTCCAAATTGCCAGAAAACTTGAGGAAGTATCTGTATTCTGTATTTTACTACACAGAATTTAGGATTCCTTTCTCCGGCCCTTTAATCTTTAATTCTAGCCATTAATAATTTGCTTTCCAGGAGCACCAAAAACACCTCAATACTTCTTCTGGTTGAAGCCACATTGGCTCCAAAAATTGCCCAAAACTACACCAAAACACAGTTTTTCTTCTCCTTGCAACATGAACTTGTTTTCCTGCAGTTTTCCTGCCTGTTTGGGCTCGGTACACAGCTGAATTTGCAGTGATCCGTCATAAGCTACTCTTACAGCATTCCTCCATCTATCCTGGTTTTAATCCTTGATAAATGAAGTATTAAATACTAATGGCAGTAAATGGAAACTCCTGGAGAGATGAAAGTGAAGAGCCCTTCTGCCATTCCTCTTCACTGAACATAATCCTAAATAACGGGATCCCAGTTCGAGCTGCTGAGGACAAGATATTGAAAGATTTTTTCCCCCAAGTATTTGCCTGTGTATAGTACACCCTATTTTCCATTTTAATTTTTTTTTTTTTTTTTTTTTTTGAAAAGCAGTCATGTAAATTATATTATAATGATTTGACTTTGGAGAATTTATGTTCCTGTATTATGTGGAGAGTGGAACGGCACTTCCCTCGGCATGATCACCCCTCTTTAATTGAAATGTAATTGTTTACTAAACCATTGCAGCTCAAAGGGAAAATTACTGTCATTTTGGTCCGTGGCTGCATACATTAAAGTGCCCCTTTTGTAGGGATTGAATTTAAGGAGAATAGGAACATTATCACAGATGATATATAAACATAAAGCCATTATCATTAAACTGTCAGCTGCAACTGACTTTGGGTAACCGGTGTTAGTGGCAGCAAGAAATATGGAAATTACTTGGAGAATGTATCTGTCAGTTCAGTCACCACTTCTGCAACAGGACATGCTTGGAAGCTTTGGAGTTGTGAGCATTTTAGAGAAGAAAAATGAGGCCATTTGGAGCCTTTGCAGTTAATTCCAGCCCCCCTGGAACTGCTTGGCAGAACTCAGGAGGGCTCAGCTGGCCTTCAGAGGGGTTTGTCAGGCACCCAGACCTTGTACCTTAAACATCCTTTGGGGATGGATTTCCAGGCTCTCCACAGAGGTGCTTTGTTCTTACCACCCTCCTTTTCCAGCTGGGAAAATTGAGGGAGGGAAAACTTAGCTAACTTAAATTTGATTGTGCTCCAAAGCCCAAAAATACATCCTGAGCTGAATTTCTTCATTTCTAATTCCCAATCCTGGTGTTAACCACTAGCTAAGCTATTCCTAATTACCTCTCTGAAATCCTCCTCAGTTTCAAGAGAATTAAATATTCTCCAAATTGATGCTCTAATGTGAAAATGAGTAAGTGGGTTCCTGGACTCCCAAGTCCTTGTTCCTAGCACAGAAATGCCTTGACTTTCTTACTTTCTCTGCCAGCACCTCACGTTGTCAAATTTCTAATTGCTTGTTATTTAAATTAAAGCCCTCTGCCTTATTTTTCTAAGTCATCTTATTAAGACAAATCTATGAGTATTCTTGATCTTTAATTTTTGCTTGTCCTTTATGAGACATGAGATAAATTCTAGTTAAGGTATGAAGGATAAATTTCATTTTGAAAAAGGGAATCTTGTTCCCTACTCAATGCTCCCTAGCACAGGGATTGGAAAGTGAACCAGACTGTAAAGATATTTTTAATTCTTTGAGCCTGACCTTGTATCTTGAATTTTTTTTTAAATAAACCTGGACTTTCCAAATGAGGGGTACTGCAAGGCAGCATGGTCAGAGATAGGAGGGAATGTCAGATTTCAGCACGGAGCTGCAGTCCAAACCACTGAGGATTTATGATGTGCATCAAGCAGGAGACAAGAATGACGGGATAAAAGACATGGTGCTATGACCTGCTTCACTGAAAGGGGCTCAGCAAGGCAGGGTATGGATTTTTTCCCTTTTTGAACTGAGTATGTTCCAGGGAGGTCTCTTTGTCAGAGCCTGCAGCTGGCTGAAGGACAGTTTTAGAGAAAAGAGGAGCATAAGAGCTCATCAGCAGCTTAATTCACACACTGAGGCCACCTCTCCATGGAGGTATCAGTGGTCCTGTTGTAGTTTTTGTGGGGTCCTGGCCTGCTCTTGGTGGCAGGGGTGCTTGGACAGCAGAGGGTTCCCAGCAGGAGCAGGGCTGGCTCTGGTGAGAAGCACTGAGCAGGAGATGGGACATGTCCTGGTGCTGCCACATCTGCAGGAGGCTTGTGAGGATCCTCACAGTGCCCTGGCTTACCCTGCAGCTTCCACCGAGAGGGAAATGCCACAAATCACCAAATTTCTGTGCCCCAACACCACTGGAATGTGTTCTGGACTAGGAGCTCACCTTGCTGCTTCCTGTGTGGAGCTTGGGCAGTGGATAAACAGGGAAACCTGTGCTTCTGGGGAGGATGAAGTCAAATACTGTGTAGCTCTGGGGTGGGAAAGGGGAAAACAAACGTTTCAGGAAGTTGCCTGTCTCTGCAGAGCGTATAAATTGGCACAATTCCATTGATTTTGGTCAGCTACTCCAGATGTTTCCACTTTCTCAGCCTCTGAGGACACTGGGCTGATCCCTCTGGGCTGTGTGAAACCCGTGACTCCGGGCAGGGCTCAGGGTCCCAGGGTGAGCAGCGGAAATCCTTGGGACTGGGACAGATTCCCTGTGCCAGGAATGAGAAGGGAAAGGAGTGAGAGGGAGAAAGCAGCTCCAAACTCCCTCTCCCCAGAAACTCTGAGCAAGTTTTTGTGAGATAAACTTGGGTTCTCCAGATTTCACGACTCTCCTCAGATCCCTCCATTCCTCCACTCCTGGAGAAGCAGTGTTGTAGCCAGATGAGAAATACCAACAGCTCCTGTGTGTTTTCATGGGGAGAGCCCATGGGAGGAATATTTAACATTTAGGCAGTAAGTAGGGCTAATAGGAAATGCTAATTCACATTTCATTCTTTTGATCAGTGTATATTGAATGATAATTACAGTGATGGTACTTGGCACTTCTGTAGCACCTTTCATCTGGAGCTGTTAAAGTGTTCTGCCAATCTGAATGAATTCAGGCTTGCAGGCACTGTGGGGTTGCAATTTATCATAATGCCTGAAAATAAATGGGAAGCTAAGGCCTGGGAAGATTATAGCACTTTCCTATCATTCAGAATCTGTGTGAAACAGTTGGGGCTGTGTGGTAGTGCTGCTGGTCATCTCAGAAGAAACAAAACCAACTCAAGGCATCACTATAAATGGTGAAAGTGGTTTAAACCCACCAGGTGACCGGCCTCTACTCTCTAAAACATGCCTGTTTGGCATTTTTTGTGGTTATTTACCAATTCAATATGCATTTTTGTTTGAATTCCCCCCACAAAGACAGAGAAACAACCCCAGATTCTCCCTGGATTTTTTCAGCAATGTACTTGAATCCATATCCTTTCTTTAGAGACTTCCATCTCCAAAGGATGATTTGAACAAAAATGCTCATTTTGAAGCTACTACAAGAAAAAAAATTGATAGTGTTTCAGTCTCTTCCCAGGAAGCTCAAGTGCAAACAGCCTGGACTAATTGATAGGCTGTAGGGAGGCAAATGGACCTGACTGGTTTCATTTCTGTGGAGTGAATGAAAGGCAGAAAGTAAACAAACAAAAGCTTCAATTTGTTTAAACCTCTGGGCACTGAAAACTCTCACATTGCTGGTAGCACAAAGAAAAGAGGGCCATTAGAATATATCCAACATGACAGCGTCCCTTTAATTTGTTTCTGGGTCACAGATAAAGAATTGTCCTGCAGATACGAAAGGTAGGATAATAAACACATTCCATTCCCCCTCTTTCAGTAGCACTGGCATTGTGCTTTCAGAAAGCAAGTCAAGGAGTGGAAGGTATTATCTGAATCTCCTGGAGACTGGAACATGAGTGCCCATTGCATCAGGACCTTAATCTCTGAACTTCTTCCACTGGGGATTTGTACTGCTTTAGCTCAGGAACATTCGCTATTTGCTTAAATACTGAATTCATTGCACTGGAATTCACAGAAATCTGTGTCATTGCCACAGTTTACCCTGAACAATTTTCAATACATTTCTACCAGGTTTCGTTTCTGAGACAGATTTTTTTCTCTAGTTTAGACTGAACAGTTCTCCTTAATTGCCAGAACGTCTTTTGAGCCATAATTTCTTGGTCTTTCACTGTAGATGTTCACATGGCAGCTGTGGGCTTTGTAACAATGCGGGTGCTGTGACAGGAAACCATGGGAGAGGTTCCCATCGCAGCTGGCCGTGACCTTGCCCGTGCTGTTCACCCCCTGGCAGCAGCTGAGCTTTAACAGACATGGAGGGGCTCACAGCCCTTGACTGGATGGTTTGGAAGTTGTTTTGGAGGTTTCTTCTCCCCCTCCACATCCCAGCCTGGCGCTGCCTCGAGTGAGGCTTTCTCCAGGTGGTGCCACTGTTGTTCCAGAGCGAGTGCAGCTGCAGGAACAGCGGGTCTGAGCCACGCTCTCCTGCTGAGTGCTTGGACTCAGGACGCTGCTGCTGGAGAACTTTGATTCCTGGCTCTGGGTGGAGCACACATGGGAAGATGACATTGATTTCTAGACACTTTTTTCAAACTTTAGTTGCCATGGAAACAAGATTCCCTTTCTCCTCCATGCTGTCACTTTTCCTCAGCGCTGCACTCTGATAAGCAATAGGCTGTGTTTGTCGTCCCCACACGCTTTTTCCCAGTGATATTCATGGCTCAGGCATCAAGGATAATTTGAGAGGGAGCTGGGGAAGCTCTGCTGCTTTTCCTCAGGTGTTCAGGTGTTCCCAGGCCTGGCGCTCTGCCAGAAACTTTCTTGTCTTTATCTTCCTCCATAATTACAGTGGATCATATCTTCCCTGAAACATTTTTCAAAGCACCAAGGAAATTAGCTCCAGAACTAATCATGTCTTTATTTCCTGAATGGCTCCGTGTAGTTCCCTGCACGGCTCTGCAGAATGGGATTTGCCCTGGGCAGTGTAACCTGTCCCTGTCCCTGCCCTCGTCCCCTGCCTTCATTCCTGCCTCTTGCAAGGTCATCTCCATGGCATTCCCATGATGGCACAGCCTGCCCTGACTGGAGTACGGAATTAAGGTTACTTTACTTGACTGAACTCAAGGTTAATATACTTTACATTTCCCGAGGGGTCCCGTGGAAAAGGCGAGGGCTGATGGGTACAGATTGCTCCTGGACAGAGACCATTCAGACACAAGAAGAAAAAAAGCTTTGCTGTTTTTAGGGGGTGGAGGTGGAGATCTTCATATCCCTTTCTGGGAAACAAGGGAATGTCCCAGCCGGGGTGACACCGGCTGTGACTGAGGGACACGCCAGCCCTGCCCTCGCACCCTCCGGGAACGAAGCCTTCCTTGATAATTACCTACCGAATCAAAAATAGTTAAGGAATAAGTGAATGACACTTAAATCTGCCTGAGAGAATCGAAACTTCCTGCGGGGTGACAAAATTCTGCTTTAAAGAGAGTAAATCCACTGCTAATAATTAGGCAAGGAATAGTCATTGCTAAGACCCAAAAATAGGACCTGTCACTTGCGATGTCTGTCTTATTATTTTGAGGGATAAACCAGTAGTGAACTTAATTTTTGCCTCCAGTTCCTGAAGGATATTCTTTTTGGTTTGTATCTTTCAATGTGAGTGTTTTAAGAGAATTGTCAGTTGTGCTGCCTCACATCACCTCCCTTAGCACCTCAGCCCGAAATCAGACAAAAAGTACGAGCTGAGGAGGGAAAGGAAAGGACTAAAGGTGGAGAAAAAGAGCAGGGAGTTGCCTTGCCTCGGTTTTCATTTCTCTCTGAGCTCTCTTAATCAAAAAGCTCTCTGATCTGTGTGTCCTGAAGGATGGAGAAATCATGAAAGCCAGGCTGGTACTCCTGGAAATGTCATGTGTGTGTTTTATTTATCGTTCCATTGTAATCTTTCTCCCTTTTTCCAAAGCTGTAAGTAAGAGGTGATTCAAACTGAAATAGTAATTTTCATAAATTCTGAGATGAGGATAAATGAACTTCATCTTCAGTGTTTGCTCAATGTCTGGGAAGTGAGTTGTCTAGGGAGGTAGATAGGGGAAATGCAGGGCTGATGTATCATCTGAATTCCAGTTGGTATTCCCCACACCTTCACAAAAGTGAGCATTTTGTTTGATTGCAGCTGTAATTATTGCTGAATACAAATGTTCAAATTCAAGCTGTAGAAATGTGGCGAAAGTCTTTGAAGCCAAGAGCATCTGCCTGGAACACGAGTTTCATATTTGAATGAGTAACTTTTACTGCAAAATTACACAATGAATCCCTACATTCAAAAGATAATAATATTTTTTTTTACTCTAAACACATCATCTACCAACTGCTTTTTTAAATTTATTGACTTGGCAGCTGGTTTTGTAGAAAATGTGTTTCTGAAAGCACACAAGGTTTGTCAGAGAAAATGAGGCCGCTTGGGGTTGGTACCATCCTGTAGCCTTGGAGCTGGCCACCAATATTGTGGGGAATGGGGTTCTCTCTTCCAGCATTTGCTGTGCCCCAGAGGTTTTGGGTGGAAATGAGCAGGGAGATGCCTGACACAGCAGGACATCCATGTGCTGCTCCAAGGCCATGCATCAAAGTAGGGAAAGCAGGGGTAAAACACACTCATCAACAGTTTACTCTGCATCATACCCAAAGGTGCACGTTCAGAGGGAGCAGTAATGTAAAGGGATTCATGGAGGTGGTGTTCTCCTCTCCCCTGTGTGTTTATTGCTCCTCCTGGCGAGCTCTGATATGTGCTTTACCAGGTATTTGGGTGGTTGGAGGGCTGGCATGGGAATGAGCACTTGAGAAGTATTCCTGGCTTTGCAGCTCACCTGGGCATAGGCAGTGTAGCAAATCACTTGGACAGCTCTGCCTTCACACCCTCCCCGTGTGCCCTGCCAACAGCCTCCCTTCTGACAGCATCTCCTACCTGCTCTCCCACCTCCACCAGCCTGCCCTCCTTCCTCCCTCCTTGCTCAGTAAGCTTGTGGAAGCATGGATCTGCCTGGGCAGTGGCTTTTAAAAGGTATATTCTCATTTCTGACATTGGGGAAGAATTAAATTATCTACTTCATATGAAAAAATACCTTCTTTCCTGCAACTGAAGGGCACAATGGTTGATGCCAACTATTCCTAGACAGGTTTTGTACCTGGTGTACTGGTGCTGAGCCCTGTGGTCAGTGACCCACTGGAGCTGAAGTGCTGCCCCACAAAAACAGTTCCGAAGTGCAGCTCCTGAAAGCTCCTGGGCTCCTTAGCCCTTGGCAAAACCCCAAGGGACCTGGATCGGGATGTTTTGGAGTTTTGGATTCAGCAGTTTGTCCTCTGGGTTGGGGGACTCCGTTGTGCCTCTCGGTGCTCCGTCGCACTGAAATCCTCCTGCAGGTGCCACCCTTGCCTGGCTGTCCCCAGCTCTGCCCTCCTTGGGTGAATCACTGCGTTTGCTCTTCAAGGTTACTTGCATTCTCCCTGTGTCTCTGTTTCTGCATCTTTCATCCCTGATTGCTCAATTACCCTTCTCCTACCTTCCCAAGGAATATTTATCTGTCTTGTTGGGATGTGAAATGTTGACAGTATGATAATTATGGAGCTGGGAACAAATAATCCGGAGTAGTGTGGGTTTGTTTTAATGGGAGAACAAAAGAATCCAAATTGAAGAAACAAGTGATCCCTGAATAACTGTCAAAGTGTGGTTGTTGTCTGCATTCTTCCTGACACTTGAATTCCTTCATCCTTTATTAATGTCCCATCTGTTCCCTGTCCATGCTCCATGGAAGTCATTAGTGCTAATTGGAGATTCCAGACCCAAACTTCCCAAGGTTTCTGTTACTTTACCAAAGGCTGGGAAGGGAATCTTCCCCAAACAGAAAAGGAACAGAGCGAAATTCTGCAAAGAAGTAGTTAGCTGAAATTATGAGGGAGAATGTCCTGAGCTGAGAGCTGCCAGTCCATGGAATTCTTCCTCCAGGGCAGTGGGAGAAGATCCCGTGACCAAGGCAGTTCAACAAGATAGGTAAAACCTTTATGAAAATGGAGCTCAAGCAGCAATCCTTTATTGGCCCGAGGTGGGAAAGGGATGAGATGTTGTGTGTTAATGTGTTCTGTTACCGCTGCTTCTCTGTGATTTGCTGATACTCACACGTCTGAGATTTGCCATATTCATAATTAACCCCCGGTGCCTCTCATTTGATGTAATTCCAGCTTTCCTGACCTGGCCAGACCCACGCTGTCCCCTGGGTGACCTGGGGGACATGAGTGCATCTTCATGTGGTTTTTCAGCTGGGCTGAGCTGGGTGTTTGCAATGACACTGCAGATCTGATTCATCTCTGGCCGTGGCAGGGCAGTGTTGCTAAGCAGCGCTTACAACGCGAGCTGCTTCTCACGTTCCGGGGCTGCTTCGTGGCCTGGCTCCCGGAGAGCCCCTCACGATCCCGAGTGCTGCATCCCCCCAGGTTTATCCTTGAACAGGAGCACGGGGCTGACCACAGCCTGGAGAGCAGCAGGGCTGGAGTTTCCATTGCCAGTTACCTCTGGCCACGCAATGGGTTTGCAGCCACTTTGTCATTCCTTTGGGGTTTAGCCTAGTTCCAAGACACTTCTGACTCAGAGGGGCTTTCTTTATCCCTTTAGAATAAGGGATTCCTTATCCCTTTAGAATAAGGCTTCAGGGTAACATCACTCAGAGCAAGTGGTGGTTCCTGGCTCCTACTGAGACATCAAGGGAGGATTTAGATTTAGATGAGATATTAGGGAAAATTCCTTCATGGAAAGGATTGTCCAGGGTTGGAACAGCTGCCCAGGGAAGTGTCACCATCCCTGGAAGTGGACGTGGCACCTGGGGACATGGTTCAGTGGTGAGCAGGGAGGTGGTGCTGTGTTGATAGCTGGGCTTGATGATGTTAAAAGTCTTTCCCATTCCTGAGATTCATCAAATTAAGTGGAGAAGGAGACACTGGGGGACTTTGAACAAAGCTATGGGTTCAGGAGGAGAGCACATGTTAATCTGTGAGCGCATTTCTAGGTCCGGAGAGGATGAACTCTTTTGGTTTGCCTTTGAAGTTCACATCTCTCCTGCTCTGCAGACTTTGGGAGACTGCTGCTCTCCTTTTCCCTTTCCCTGGCGTTGCACTGGGCAAATCTTCACAGCAGGCTGGGCTTTGCCATGTAAACAGAATTTGGAGGTGCTGGTTGATAAACAGGCAAAAGTATCATTTCCTAAGGTTTCTGCAGGTTTCTCATAAGTTTGCGGGGTGTCTTCAGCCTCAAGGTTGACACTCTCCTGCCTCCCATGTGCCCAAGTTCACAACAGCCCCCATGCAGGCCTCGTGTATCCTGGAAATGCACTTTTTGGGGAAGGGAATTCCATAGGGGCCGTGTGCTCGGTCACCTGAGCAGAGCCCTTCATCACACCTGACAGGAGCAGAGCTGCAGGACAGCAGAGCAACTTACAACTCCAAAGTTCAAATCAAAAAGAGCTGACAGAAATAAATGATATATGAAGTGTTCCAGGGGCTACAGACACTTCCAGCCCCGTGCCTCTAACACTGAACAAATAAAAAATATTTGATCCATAAAGGTCAGTGCTGTACAGAAATTCCCTTCCCGCCCTGCTTCGGTGCCAGGGACCACTCGGGGGATTATTTCTGTTCTTGGGCTCCTGAGAGACACAAATGGTGCCTGGCCTCACCCTCAGGGCTGTTTTGGGCTCTGCACTCTTGGGGCAGCTCAATGCAGTCGTGTTCTACAGAGAGAAGGGTGAAAATGTGAATTTAGATGTCTTTACCTAGTAAGAAGCAGCATCAGATGATGCCCCAAAAAGGTTTTGCTTTTATTTTGAAAGCTAAGAGTAACATTGGTAATTGTAGAAATGGGTAAACTCATTTGTTTGGAACATTTATGGCTATAAAAGGATGCTTAGTGTTGGCACAGCTCTACTTGTTTCACAAATAAAAATATTAATTATCCATTCAGTGGAGCCTCAATAAGAGGCTATTTCCATGTGCTGTGCAGGAGCAGAAAAAACCCCCAAACTAATTCCAGAATTAAATGAAGTTTAATATAAAAAATAAAAATTGCAAAGCCCAGAATAAGGATGGGTCTAGCAGAAAAGATTTACTCCCAGTTTTCTACCTTATCCCTGGCAGAGCAGAACACATGGAGACCTGGGATGAAAGGCTGCACTGCACACTTGTACTCACTGCAAACACTTAGTTATAGCAGTTCCCTTATTATGAGTCGGGAAAAAAATCCCTGATGTCCTCTCATGTCCCCCAGAGTTGAGATTTGCTTGAACTAAAACAAAAAGATGTGGAAGAACTATAAAAATAACCCCATCTGTTCGGTAGTTCCTGTGATCTGTCCTTGTAGGGCTCGTCCTCTGTGGGTTTGGGGTGAGAGCAGAAGCCAGGGTTGTGTCTCTGCTCCTGCCCTCCCAGTGCCTCCCAGTGCCCTCCCAGTGCCCTCCCAGTGCCTCCCAGTGCCCTCCCAGTGCCTCCCAGTGCCTCCCAGTGCCCTCCCAGTGCCTCCTAGTGCCTCCCAGTGCCTCCTAGTGCCTCCCAGTGCCCTCCCAGTGCCCTCCCAGTGCCTCCCAGTGCCCTCCCAGTGCCCTCCCAGTGCCTCCCAGTGCCTCCCAGTGCCCTCCCAGTGCCCTCCCAGTGCCTCCCAGTGCCCTCCCAGTGCCTCCCAGTGCCTCCCAGTGCCCTCCCAGTGCCCTCCCAGTGCCTCCCAGTGCCCTCCCAGTGCCCTCCCAGTGCCTCCCAGTGCCTCCCAGTGCCCTCCCAGTGCCTCCCAGTGCCTCCCAGTGCCCTCCCAGTGCCCTCTCAGTGCCCTCCCAGTGCCCTCCCAGTGCCCTCTCAGTGCCTCCCAGTGCCCTCCCAGTGCCTCCCAGTGCCTCCCAGTGCCCTCCCAGTGCCTCCCAGTGCCCCAGGCCAGACTCTCACACTGTCCCAGCCTCTCCCTGTTTTCCTGGCTTAGAGAACACAGAGAACAGCCAGGACTCTTCCAAAGAAAGCTGCTCGTGAGGCATCCAGCCTGATTTATTGATATATCATTTTTTAAATTTTATCTCTATTGTGTTTCCATGGTGCTGAATTTTTACCTTTAGAACTTTATCATGTGGGTTCGCTGCGAGTGAACATTATTGGTGTGGGAGTCAGCTCCAGACACAAGACTTGCATCATGACTTTATGTTTAATAAAACAGGAGCTCCAGATTTTGCTGTCATTAACACTCTGCTCAGTTTTGTCCCCCTCCCTTTTTCTCTCTCCTTTCTTTCTTTTTTTTTTTTTTTTTTTTTACTGTTGCCCCAGGGCATGTGGAATTCTACAGTTCCTGCATCTCAAAGGCATATGGTGCTGATGGGCTTGCACATATGCTTTAAAAGTATTATAATAGCAAAAATATTCAAACATTATAATAGAATATAAGATTATTTCCATGTTCTAGGTTAATTGAAAATGCCAAATTTGATAAGGAAGAAAAATTTTAAATGAGAGTCCCACCTTCCTCAGTCTGCAGTGAGATGATGGCATTGGATTTTGGGGTTGTCAAATATGTAAGAAAAGAGCCCAAATCACAGCAGATTTAATTGTGCTGTTTTGAGCGGTGCCATCTTGTTTTAGCTGAAGTTGCTGTGGTTGTGATTAAGCTATTCCTCAAAAGGATTTGTTTTGTTTTCTTGTGCTTTCGTTCTTTGTGTCTTTATCATGTCTTCAGTCAGCTCTTATGATTAGAGCGATTGTACTCCGGGCTTGGAGATGTCAGAGGCAAAACAGCAGAAACAAAGCAAGAAAAGCAACGCCCTTGCACTTGAGAAGTGAAATCCGTGCTCAGTGGGAGCTCCGTGTGTTCCCAGAGAAGCTGTGGCTGCCCTGGATCCCCGGCTGTGTCCCAGGCCGGGCTTGGGACGCGCCCAGGACGGGCTTGGAGCACCCTGGGACAGTGGGAGGTGTCCCTGCCGTGGCAGGGGTGGCACTGGGTGCTGTTCAAGGTCCTCCCAGCCCAAACTGCTCTGTGATTCCATGGTTCACTCCTTTTTTTGCCAGGCTTGATGAATTCTGCTGCTCTTTGAGCTTTCAGGGATTGCATGGGGCCGCACTCTCGACCACAATAATTGTCTCTAAAGACCCTAAAAGATCTCCTAAAATATCTCCTCTCGTTCAGACCTTAGGCTGTGCAGGGATGAATTTATATAGCGGGTACCTCTGCTTCCATTGTAAAGGATATTTCATTATTTATTCTAGCTGAAGGGATTCTTGGGCTCTGCAGATTTCATTTTTTGTCATTTCATAGAGACTATTAACTTCTGAATGAAACCTTTCTCAGTTACTAGCTTAATCTTTGCTAAGATATTTTTGCTGGTGGTGAATGCTGCCCACACACAGGAAGACACAATTCTGCCCTAGACAGGCTCTCAATATAAACCTAAAAGTGTATAAAGAACACGCATGCAAAGGGCAGTGCTTTAATTGCTGGAACTGCCAAGAATGCAGCTCAGCTAGAGGAGCAGGCAACGCTCAGAGGGTGGGATTAGCCTTGTTTGTCTGGAGATCAGAATCAAATGCTGTTTAAAGTCATAAATGAAGAAGAAATGGATCATGTCCTTATGATCTCACTAGGAAAGCTCGGCGGTCACACCCCGGGTCAGAATCTCTCTCCTGTATTTTCACAGACAAATTTCTGTCTTTTTTTTCTTATCCCACCTAAAAATTACAGAAGGTATTAATTCACACATTAGGCTTTCTGATCTCTGGTGTGTGCTATGGAGGTGCAAAGTATCACTATAGCAGCATAATTTATCAGCATTAAAATCTCTGACATCTCATTCTCCCAAGGAAGCTGGCAATGAAAACAGAAAATGGCTCCGTGTGATTTCCTTCTGGTGGCAACAAATGTATAAACAATGGGAAACAGAAGGAAAGTAATGTCTTGCTGCAACCCTAAATTCTAATTTCCAAATCCTGCACGAATCATGGAACAGTTGCGGAGATGTGGAATATACAATTGAGGAAGAAAAATGTCCCCATGGGTTGCAGAAGGCATTTGGGTTTTTCCTTACCAATGCCCTGTCTAGAGTTCAAAGCTGCTCCTGGGTTGAAGAAGGGGTTTGATAAAATGAGGACACATTGGGCTGGCAGTGATTAAGGAACCCAAATCTCTCATTCCTGGGCCGGAACCTTCTCACCAGAGGAGTTCGGGGCAGTGTCAGGTGTTTGGCCAGTTGTGTATTTTGGATTTTCCCTTCACAACAAATATTGGCCAGTGTCCATAGCAGGCAACCAGAGCCCGGCCCAGGCAGAGGGACGAGAGCATGGAGAGTTGATAGGATGGGAACGGGGCTGATACCTCATGGATAGGATGGGAATGGGGCTGATAGGATGGGAACGGGGCTGATACCTCATGGATAGGATGGGAACGGGGCTGATAGGATGGGAACGGGGCTGATACCTCATGGATAGGATGGGAATGGGGCTGATACCTCATGGATAGGATGGGAACGGGGCTGATACCTCATGGATAGGATGGGAACGGGGCTGATAGGATGGGAACGGGGCTGATACCTCATGGATAGGATGGGAATGGGGCTGATACCTCATGGATAGGATGGGAACGGGGCTGATACCTCACTGATAGGATGGGAACGGGGCTGATACCTCATGGATAGGATGGGAATGGGGCTGATATCATGCTGATATGATGGGAATGGGGCTGATATCATGCTGATAGGATGAGTAGAAGGCTGGCTGAGGTCTGAGTACTGAGGGAAATATCTTAACAATGCTCTAGATGATGCAAGTCCTCAAATTTGCTTTTCACAGCCATACTTCTCTATACTATAAAGTTCTCTAAAGGTATTTCTCAGGGACAGAACCCTTTTGAAAAGGCCTTTGTTATCTCACACGTTGGCTTTGTGCAGTATGACAGAGTGTACAATGTGATGGCCTGTGTTTTGTACCTCCTGCTATTTCAGTCATGCAAATAGCTCCCGGAGAAATATTCAGTCCACACAAGTGCACGTTACATACCTCGTTTGTAAGTAAAGTGGCACTTAATAAATGTGAAACACCTTTGGTTATCTAGATGTTTGAAATTCTTGGAGCACTTACGAACAGGAAAGTCACTTCCATAACACAGAGTGCCCAGGGAGATTTTGCAGCTTGAGAAAGACATAATGTGAGCCATGAATATCCGAGGTGGGGAAGGAGTGTTTAAATGGCATGAACAAATGACAGGCTTCATGGAAGTTAGACTGTGATTATCTCCCTGCAAGACATATTAAAGGTATTCATTTATAAAAGTGAGCTGCTGTGGATCCATTCCTGCATGTTGAGTGGAGAAACTCCCGAGGCTCCTGCCTGGAGCAGAGGGTGCACTGTGGGCATGGCTGGGATGCTGCTCTGGCGCTCTCACTCTTCCTTCCACACGCCAGGTTCTGTGCTTGATCCGTGGATAGCTTCCACCTTTCCTGGGGCTGGGGAAGGGAAGCGGCATGTGCAGAACCTCAGCTTCTGCGGGGATTTGCCGAGTTGTTTATGTGGAGCTGATCTGTTTCTTTAGTGTGATGGTCCGTGGAAGGAACACGCCTTCAGGCTTCGCCCCAAAATCCCGGTTTCTCTTTCAAATGCCCCCCAAAGCGCTTGACCCTCTCGCACCATTCCCATACGCTGTAGATGCCGGCCAGCGCAGTAATATTACACTTTTATTGCCTTATTTAGCGGAGAGATTAAATGTAATGTTCAGATTATGTAGAACATTAACTCCTAACAATAAGCAAATAACACATTAGAAGCTTTGCTATTAAAACGTTTGGTGCTGGCTCTGCTGTGGAGCTCTCCAGGAGCCGTGACTTATGTTCCGTGAGGGAGGAGGCTCGGCGGAGAGGGAACCAGCCGGGTTCGCAGATCTTCTCTGAGGTGCTGCCCGTACCCCGAGCCCACGGGCGCTGTTAGGACGAGCTTTATGGAGCTCCATCCGTGTACCCGGAGCAGCTGAGCCCGGCCGTGCCGGCCATGGCCGCGGGTGCGGGCGGTTCCGAGCAGGTACCGGAGCTCTCCGTGCCCGGCGTGGGAGGCGTCTGTGCCGGGGCGGCGGGACCCGCGCCCAGCCCCTGCTCCCGCCAGGAGCTGCGATGTGCCAGCCTCGTCTCTTTCAGACGGCGTTTTTATGGGAGCCGATGGTTGCCACGGCAACAGAGGCTTCGGGGAGTCTCTCTCGCCGCAGCCCCGGCCGGGGAGCGCCGGGAGCAGATGTTGGCTGACGCCAGGCGCTGCCGGCGCCGCTCGTGCGGGAGCTGCCCAGGACGCTGTGCCCGGCTGCACGGGCGGCTCCGCTCCCGCTCCCCGCTGCCCTCCGCCTTGTAATTTAGTATTCTTGTCTCACCCCACAGGGGTTCCTCAGCCGTCGGCTTAAAGGCTCCATCAAAAGGACAAAGAGCCAACCGAAGCTCGACAGGAACAGCAGCTTCCGGCACATTTTACCTGGCTTCAGGAGCGTGGACCATGAAAGGTAAGGGGACGTTTCGCGGAGGGTGCGGGAGAGAGAAAGGAAGAATATTGATTTTTCCAGCTCTTGTTAGGATTTTGCTTATCTTACTCAGAGCGAGAGCTGCATCTCTGATGGAAGTAGACTTGGTTAATTGCGAGAGGGGTAGTTTTAATTTGTTGCTGAGGGTACGGTGCAAGCCCTCCCTTTTCGGGTTAAATTCCAGGCGCAGAGAAGGCTGGCTGCTCTGCTTTCTCTTCCCCAATAAATCCTAAATTGATGCACCAGCGTATAAACAGCACAGAGATGCAGCAGGCAGAGCCGGCTGATGCAGGTGAGGGAGGGAGGGGAGGGATGCTCCCGCACTGACCGCACCGATCGCAACTGGGTTACACACGGTAGGAACAATACCGTGGAACAATAACAACCATAATCTCCCCAAATCCCCCTCTCCCCCTCGCACGCATCCGTCTCCATCCCGCAGTTGTCTGTCTGCCGTCGTTACACGGAGATGGAGCCTCGGCGTGTGGCCGGAGCTGCTGCTTCTGCCCGAGCCACGGCGGGAGCTCAGCCCGGGAGGGATGTGTTGCAGGGAATGTGCAGATGGATCTGATAAAGCATTTCACGTGGGATGGCCAGTACTGGAGCAAACTGGGAGCAAAAGAGAAGAGAAATGGGATCTTGGAGATTCTTCGGCTGGTTAGAAAGTAGAGCAGCTCTTTAGTGGATTTGTGTGTATTTATGTCCGGGTAGATTTACGTTAGCGTGAGCATCAACCAGGCACCGTTCGAGGTAAATTCATGTGTAAATTCACACGCAGATCAAGGTCATGGTTGGGGAAGACAGATGCCTTTTACCAACCACAGACCAGTGGTTTGCTTCTAAAAGGAAGATTTTACAACCTTACACAAATCACTTTGGGGAGCGACAGAAATATTGAAGTGTCAGGAGAAGTCTGCAAATTCCTCCAGGCTGGACATACCTGATGTAACCAGTTCGGAGCAGAGGGAGTTTAATACACCAGGATGGTACTTGAGAACACATTGAGTAAATATTTCACTTTGAAAAGCAATGATAACTTACTCTGTTTTAGCTTATTACTTTTACTTATTCATTGAAGGGGCCGTGAGCTTTTGAAGCTCACAAACAATTGTCAATCTGAATTTTTCCATACCTGACCTATTGCAGCCTCCTAAGCTTTTTCCTTCTGGATTCTGCAAGGGAAGTGATTGTGCTGGTTAGTGCCGAGTAAGATTTCAGGGATTACAATCTGGGCAGACAGAGCTGATTTGATTCCTGTGCTGCAGTTTTCCCAAACGCTCGAAGTAGGGCACTGTGTTCCAGAGGGAAGCGAGCGGAGCCGGGAATGTGCCTACGGTGCTGCTGCTGCTTTGCTCCAAGAACAGGCAGATTTAGGCAGGGTTTCCCTTCTACCTGGATGAGTTTTGTTTTGTTCTGTGGCTTGGCAGGACGGGACAGGGGAATTAACTGTTCTGGCCAGCCCTGCAGCCAGAACAATTTTCCCAAATTAAGCCTTGTAATTTCGTTGCCCTCCCAGCACAGCAGCCCGGGAGCTGTCTGAGCTTCCCGAGACCCAGATGTACTGCAACTTCTCCTTAAAGAGACTCGGGGAATCCTGCAGTGCATTTGCAGTGTGGAGCTTAAATGGTGGCTTAGAGGAGAGGTGGCACTTGGCAGCCTCAAATAACCGAGGATTCGCTTATATGAGTATGAGAAACCGAAAATGAATGACACCTTCATGATACCTGAGATCAGACCTTCTGTTAGGCAGGCATCTCTCAAAAATGCACTTCCTCCGTGGTACACGGACATCCCTGAGCTGCAGGACACTGAGACTCAGAGGCTTTTGACAGCAGGCTCGTAGTCCCTCGCTGCCATCGCGGTGTCAGATCTGTCAGGTGAGCAGGAGTCCTCTGCAGGAGAGCTTGGCCTTAGGGACCGTTGCTCTCAGAGAGGTGAAAGCAAAGCAGCAGCTGGGCCTCTCAGTCATGCAGCAAGGCTTTGGTTACAGAAAATAATTTTATCTTTCTGAACGTTCCCATCTCATTGTCTGTGCACAACATGTATGAAAGAGCTCAGGTCTTTCAGATCGTTCTCTGCATTTGCTGCTGTGCTGGTCTTGCTTGTAATCCAAGAACTGTTGCAGAGAAATATTTGGTATTGGAATATTCGCCTCTTAAATATTTGATTCTTGACTCCATCTTGTATCGAAGCTGATTGTTCAGGAACCACTCCTCTGCTCGTGGAAGTCACCATTATAACAGTGTTCTGTTCTGGAGCGTGGGCCAATTTTTGTGGGAATGCCACAGCAGAAATGAATAGTGCAGTCAAAACACTCCAGGTTGAAATACTGAGCTACAGTAGATCGTAAATGCTTCTGTTACTTGGCTTCTTTGTATCTAAATTTGGATTGTTCCTGCCTCTTAGTTCCTTTATTTTCCCCTTCCTTGCATGCCCTGTTTATCCTGCAGATGAATATATGAAATACATGTACTGTGCACATGCATGTTCAGACGGATAAAGACATGGATGTGGCTTGTGTGTGGGGCAGAGGATGTAAACAAATATATTTCACTAAATTACTGTGGGGTTCACACAGATGGATTTGGCCAGATTTTGCCAATCTTGTGCATACTGGTTTGTTTGGTTTTATTTTCCTGTTACAGTAACAGTAATACAATTACTGATAGTTAAAGGAGCAAAATCAGAGCAAGTGTAACTCACCTTCTGTATGAGAGGTGCATTATATGGTACAGTCAGGGCATGTAAATCAGACATCTAAAGGAGGATTGTGGAATGAGCGTTCCTTTCAATTTGCTGGCTGGTCATTTTGCTTGTTAGAGCTGAAAAGGGTTCCAAAAAGTGGCTTTTTGCTAACAGTGTCTCCAGCCTCCTGATTTATTACAGCAGCTCACTAAGTTTTTATCGTGGAGCACTGAATGCTTGGCTTTGTAGTGGCCTCTGGAATCAACCACAAATCAAGCATTTGGCAGATGGATTTTTCTTAATTGGACCCACATTTCTCCTACAATATTTGTGATGGAGAAAGTTTCTGGGTTGGATATGGAGCACAGGGAGTAGAGCCAGAGAAGGGAGAGAACATTGTTCTGCTGCAGAATTATTGTTAATTATTGGTGGGGATGCATTGCTGATGGTTTTCTTGTAGTGGCAAAGGTGATTTTACACCAGCACTGGGAGGACAGGGCCACAATATCACTGTGTGGACAGATGCCTTCAGATTGTCATAATTTGGTGAAAAATGGGTACTCTGGGTAGCTCTGTGTTCTAATGGAATCCCTGAACTGATCATTGCTGGAGACACCTCTCCTAGAATCCATTTATTGCTACGGGACTCTGGATTACCAACATCCGTGATTATTTTGCAAGGTTTTGGGGGTTTGTCTTCTATAATTCCAGGAGATAACATTCTATTTAAGCTTTTATTGGCACTGCAAAAGCCTGAGCATATGGCTGATTGTTAAATGAGCCTCAGCCTTGGAAGGGGTACAGCCCTGCGTTAATAACAGCAGCAACTTGCACTACTGAGACTTCCTCTTTAAACTCCTTTTTGTATTTAGCCCATCCTAAATGTTTGCTTCTAACCCCCAGAGGGAAGAGGAATTGTACAAGTCATGTACTGCAGCACATTTAATTCCTACTATAGTGCCCATGCTGTCTGTTGTAGGAGCTTTCCATGTGCACAAAAACTTCTCTTGGTGCACCAGGAACTGATGAACATCTGTGCTCCTGTAACAAACTTAGTCTGGGAGTTCCTGGAGATCTAATTTGTTTATTCCCAACAAAATGATGTGCCAAATATTTTTAGGCATGATGAAATTGGTTAAGTTTGATGAGAATCTGGTGAGTGCTGCATGGTGAAGGATGAAGAAGTTGCTGTGTTTCCTCTGGAACTGGGAAGAGGAATGACTCATCCTTCAGAAATAGGACACTGGCAGACCCCAGAACCATGGAGAGCTTTCAGGTCTGTGTGAACTGAGAGCTGCTTCCTCCTCTGGCTGCTGCTTAAACGGCATTATCCAGGGAAGGTGGCTGAGTAGGAAAACCGACCCCAGAGGGGACCCCCAAAGGGTGGCACTGACACAGCCCCGCTCTGGAATGAAGATACTGGGGAAACACTGGGCAGTTTGTGTAGAGAACCATCCAGCCCATCAGCAGTGACTGAAATACAGAATAAAACCTCTTGCACAGGCAGGAGCATCCAGCAGGCACTCGTGTGACGCTGATGTCATTCATGCTGGGGGTGCTGCCTTTCCCCACTCCCCCCACATCAGGGAATGGATCTGGGGAGAAAAATCAAGATTCAAGGACAGTCTCAGAATTCAGACTGGCCTCATGCAGTACCTGCATTTACACCAAGGCTGCTTTGTCCTGGAATACACAAATCAGCCTTTTAATGGGGTTCCTTTGCAAAATATTTCTTGAACCAGAAAGTTAATTACTGATCTCTAATTAGTGGCTGTGTTAAGAGGCTGGAGTAAAATCAGAGAGAGCTGCTTTGAAGGAGAGATGCAGGAAGAAATTACCATTTCTCTCCATAAACTGTGATGTTCTTCTTCTTCTCATGGTATCAGGAAGTTTAGACATTTTAAAAAGGAGAATGTTGTTAATGGAAAGAGGGAGTTTTGAAAGGACTTTTCTGAAAAGCATTGAAAGAATGGTGAATTAATAACTCCAAGATGGATTGAAAGCAGTGTGGGGTCTTTCAGCTTCTCCCAAGGCAGCAGCAAGGTCCCAACTGTTCCTCCTGTTAATTTGACTTTTGCAGATACCTGTGAGCTTGTATCAGAAGCTGCCTGAGGTAAATGCATTCCCCATCCTCAAAGGATACAGAACACTTTCCTTCATCCTACACTTTGAAATTTCCTAATTGAACAAGGGGTCGTGCCTAAAGCTTTCAGTAAAGACTATATTAGCTCCTGGTAATTCTTCACGTCAGGGGAAGGGCTAAGAGGCTGGAGTGATTTTCATAGAATCATGGCAGAATTTTCACAGCCTTTTTCCCAGTTCTGCGCTCTCTGGTTCCCGACAGCCCCGTGCCCCATGGGGTGCAGCCGGCGCCTTGACTCGACTCGGAGTCACGGAACAAAATTAGAAAATCCTTCCTGCTCCGGCATATGCGGCACTGCTGGGATAATTGGCTTCATGCATCTTACAATTAGCTTGCAAAAATATGTTTTGCATCCCTGACCTTTTCTCTATACGCAAGGCCATTGTTTCCCTGTCCTGCTTAATTACAAAATAGAGCGTTGCGCGAGGAGAGAGATGACATCGTTGGATCGTCGGCTCTAATTTGACGAGACATCGTAATGGGGAGTTTTCATACCGAGGGCACTGAATTAGTGTAGCGTGAAGCCACATTTCTGCAAACCTACTAAATAAGGAGAAGTTAATTTTCTGCTCTATCTTTTTGACATTTGTAATCAAAGCATTGTATTCCAGCTGCAGATGGTTAGCGCGTGAGGGATGTTTGGGAAACGCCAACAATCGCCAGGCATTGTCTGCGCGGCCGAGGAGCAGGTTGATTAATGGATACAAGGACGCTTGCTTTCGTTTTGCCGCTCTCGCAGCCTGAATACACATTATTGACTCGTGTGGCCACGGCCTGGCAGCTGGGACGTGGTGATGCAGCAGTGCACACCTCAGGGGTACAAGCAGAGAGCTCTGCTCGTGTCCCTCGAGCTCGGGCTGAGCCAGGGTGACAGTTCCGCTGCATTGTGGCCCGTGGTGTCGTGACACTGTTCAGGTCAAAGACAGACACTGCTACTCCATTGCATCAACATTTTGTTTCCAAACACACCATTTATTCTGACTTTGCCCTGGTGAGGTTTTCGTGTGCATGAATTTCAGTGCAATTACATTAGCATTACTCTTCATGTCAATAACCTCAAAGGAAAAAAAAAAAAAAAAAAAAAAAAAAAAGAGAAAGAAAATGCCATCACTGCAGCTTTTTTACCAGAGGATGCTTTCTCTTCCTTCTAGACTCTTCTCTGCTTTTCTAATTATCATCTGCTTACAATAGATACTGAGATATTTCTATCCCAGGCTTAAACATCCCCGTGCTGTGGGCAGGGACACCTCCCACAGCCCTGAGCAACCCGGTCTGTGGAAGGGGGTGGAATGACACGAGCTTTAAGGTCCCTTCCAACCCAAACCAGTCTGGGATTCTGGGAATTTGGCACGCAGTGAAAACTGCTCCTGATGAAAGCATCACTCAGACACTGAGAGGAACAGTCCTGTTCCCCCGAGCCCACTGCCCACGTGTTCCCCTTCCCATCACACGATCCTGGGAAGGGCAGCAAGTGGATTCAATGAGAAATGATTCTCTAAGGGGTGATTTTCTGTTTGGCTGGGGCCCTGAACCAGCTCCAGTAGCTGCAGAGGAGTGGGAAGATGGCAGAGCAGGGACTTTCCCTGTTTCTGGCGTGTGCAGCTGTGTTTAATGGGATGTAACTGCACTCTCAGCTTTTGCCCCTCGTGCTGAGTGGGCTGGGGGAGGGATGTCCAATTGGCATCTGCCTCCAATTTCCATCTTCCATGGAATTTCCCATCTCCTAGGAGAGATCTATTGCATGTTGGCTCACGCTTTGCTGTCCTCTACTCTGTCATTTCTAGTGGCAATTAATTTTAGCAATAAATGGTTTTCTCTCTTGGAAGGAAGGAATGTTTTAAAATAACTTTTCAAACCGACTTCCGCTCTGCTCTTTATTGAAACCTTGCAAAACCTCGATTGGAAAATCTGTGTGAGGGATAAAGAGTTGCAAGTGAGCGTGGAAGTGAGGTGGGGAAGAGTTCCAAGCCTTTGTTCAGAGCTGGGAGACGCCGATGTTTGACGTGTGTTCCTTGTTATGCCGGCTCTTATTGCAGTGCTCAGGCCCTGAAATCCACTGATTGTAGCTGGAGGCAGCAGCTGGAGCTGGAGCTCACTGCTGGCTCTGACTTGTACAGAGCACTGCCTGTGATGATGTTCAGGACTTGTGAATACCAAATAACTCTGTCAAGTTCATCCCTCTGCTGGGAGGGAAGGTTAAACCAGACTGAGGAAAAAATATGCTTCCTCTTTACCATATTCTTTAATAAAACCTTAGGATACAGAGCCTCTGGAATGGTTATCAGTGAGATTTCAAGTGATTTGCTCACCTATGGGTATCTTAGGATAATGATATTATGATGCTTATCTGGTTGGCAGTGCTTACAATTCAGATCTTCAGTACAACTACGGAATGTCTCACTTAGGTTCTCTTCCACACAATTCAGGTCAGGTGTGATGAAAAACAAGCAAAAACTGATTTTAATTGAATTAAACCAATGCATTTTAGCTGGAATTAAAATGTAATTTGTTTAAAAATACTGAACTGATTTGAATTAAAGCCAGAAATAAGAATTTAGCTTTAATCCACATGTGTTACATAAGTAATTATATGAGAAAGGGCTGTGGCGTGCCTTGTGCATGATTGATAATGTGCAGGAGGGCAGCATTCCCTCGTTCCAGAGGATGGAGATGCAGCAGGAATTAGAAAGGCAGAGCTGTTCTATCAGGCTGTGCCCTTTGCTCACATTTACAGATGTCTCTGGGATTAGGCTGGCCCTGTCCCCTGCCCCCCCAGTCCAGGAGGGATTTCCCACATCCCACCCCAGCTCTCCGAAGGAATCCCTGTGCAGAGCGGGCCTGCGGCAGATCCCAAATCATTTACATAACTCGGCTCTATGTACCTTGAATTATTAATATTTTGCTGTCCTGGCTGTGTGGGGAGATTTGTTCCATTAGGGATGTGTTTGTTGCTGTACAGTAGCACTTTAGATGATAGGAATCCACGGAGAGAGAGGGATTTACATGTTAAATTCTTTTGGTGAGAGCAGAGTTTTTACCAAAGCCTGGCTCTGAGGATTGCAATGAAGGGCTCAGGGCTGCTGTTGCTCATCTTGGAGTCTGGTGTTTATCCTCTGCCTGGGCATAATCCCCCTGGGCACCAAGCAAAGCCAAGTGCCATTGGGATGTGAACGGTTTCAATCGTGGCACGTAATGTCCGCGATTTCCCTGGATCCTGCGTCTCCTGCCTTTCCCCAGTGCTCCCAGGGAAGGTGGCAGTGCCAGTTGTTTGTGCAGCGTCTGTGTGGGTGACAGGGTTTGTCCAAGGAGGTGTAATTAGTGAGTGACACAGGGCCCCGTGCAGGGTGCCGGGCACCCCGAGGCTCCGCCGGATGCTCCCGGTGCCGTCCCTGACGGGATGAGCATCCGCAGAGGCTCCGCAGGAACCCCATCCAGCTCCCCCGGATTAATTATCCACTGATCATCGCTCAGACCTTATGGATTAGGGAGCAGCCTTGGCGGGGGGTGGGTGGAAGATGGAGCAATTTGGATTGCAATTAGTATTTCATTTCTTCCCTCGCTCCCTGTTTGTTTAAATTGGAGATTGTGTGTTAGCACCAAGCAAGGATTTACATCCCGGCAGTGGAAGTTCCCTGTGCACCAGAAACCAGCAAATCCACTGTAGTCCTTAAGCTTCCCCAAGGGATCAAACACTCAGTTTGAGAAATTGAAATATCAGGGGAACGTGGTTTCTTTAGAAAATGGTGTGAGGGAACAGCAGTGCCTGTTCTGCTGGAGTAGGGGTTTCACCAGCCATATCCTACTGTCACGATAACAGCGTTTAGGTGTTGTCTCTGTCCATCCCAAGGGAATGAAATGACGCTCTGCCAGGGAAGATTTAGGCTGGATTTCAGAAAAGGTTCTTCCCCCCGAGGGTGCTGGGCACTGAACAGGCTCCTCCAGGCTGCCAGAGCTCCAGGAGTGTTTGCACAGCGCTCTCACACACAGGGTGGGATTGGTGGGGGGTCTGTGCAGGGCCAGGGGCTGGACTGGAGGATCCTGGTGGGTCCCTTCCAGCTCAGGATATCCTGTGATTCTGTGAGCCCTTATCTCCCATCTCCCCTTGCCGCTCCCAGAGTGGGCTCCTTGCCAGGAATCCTCTCTGGGAGAAGGAAAACCCACCAGGATGAGCAGCCCACAGCCCCAAAGGGGCTGTCCCACTCCCAGACAGTGTCATCAGAAGTTCAGTCATCACAACAGTCACCAGGAGTTGGGAACTCTGCTCCACCAGGGAGACTGTGTCTAATTTTGAAACCTCGAGGGGTTTTTTGATCATCCCAGTAACCACAGTCTGGGTCACACTGTGCAATAATTATCCTGCTGTCTGAGAGGTTGTTAGAACATCCCTGGAGGAAGGGGCCTGGTTGCATCAGAGGAGAATTTAGAGGTATATGCTGGCAAACCTTCAGCACTAGAGATTTATTTAAGTTAGGTCTTTTAATTGCTTTCCAGCATCCCAATTTTGTTATAAGCTCTCTGAGCCATCTAGGGAAGTGAGTGTAGCTCACATTAATCTCCTCAATCCTTCTTCCTCTAACTAGTTACTCCCAGCTTCATTTACACGGGCGTTTGAGCCCTACAGAGCGGGTAATAATTCTGATTCTGTTTAAACATGTTCTAACAGAAGATATAAGATAGGAAAACTCATCAGCTGACTGCAGCACCGGGTTCTTTTCTAACTCTCATCTCTTAAGCATGGCTTATAATCTTTGTATAACGCTGCTGCCTCCCAAGTCTGTTGGCAGCTCTGTGATATGTATTCATAGAGCAATTCCAGTCCTTGAGTGAAGCCTGCAAGAAAAGGGCAAAGAATTATTTGTCTTTTTTTCATTATCGCAGCCCTCTGGTACCTGCTCTGACACACACTTGAGAGAAGTTTGCCTTGATGCCTTTATATCTGAAGCTCTCTCTGTACAGGGTGTCTCACCCTCGTTAGATAAAGTCACTCATGTTGAGGCTCTCCCTCACTTTATTAATCGCAGTCCCAACCTCTCCCACAGCAGCAGAGACTCCAACACCCTCAGTTAGACACTGAGAGCAGGGAGGGAGGAGCAGAGCGATTCCAGCATGGCCAAGGAGCCAGGGCCAGTAATTCCCTGACTTGGGAGCTTTGTTCTCTCTTCTGAACGGTAGAAAAAGTTTAATTGCCTTAAAAAATAACAAGAATCCTGTTTGAGTGGTGTGAAGATTTTGGTCTCAATTACATTTCGTATCAATGAGTTCCACAGGCAGACACTGTCTGATACATAATTTATAGCACTGACAGTTTTTAATCTATTAAAGCCTGTTATCTTTCATCTTCATTATCTATTCCTTGGCCACTTTAGAAAAGACAGTAAACAGAAACAGGCATTTCAGTCCTGGTTTTACCATGCATTATTTGCTGATAATGTCCTGTTGTGTCTCCTTGTCTTTCCCAGCTAAAGACACTCCTCTTGAATAGTTTTCCATGGGATTTGTCACTCTGAGCCGTTCCCTACTCAGTGTGTTTGCTCATGTACAGCGTTATGTTGTTGGAAGAAACATCTTTTCTCCACCTGCTTTCCTCGAAAGCACTGGCAGGGCTGTCCTGGGCAACTGCCAGCAGCAGGGCCAGGGGCTGCAGGGCTCCCACGGGGACAGAGCCTCCAGGGCTCCCATGCCCTCAGCCCAGGTACATCAGGAGCTGCTGCCTTTCCTCCAGCATCCCTTTCCATCCCTGAGACTCCTCATCCCTGCCCATGTCAGAGGAACACATCCTTTTGTTCAAATGAAAGGAGTCAGCATCACACAGAGGAGCGAGATATAAAACAACAGAGCCAATAATGATGGGAATCCCCCCACGGAACAGGAGTGCAGCCTCTGGAACAGCAGCTGCAGCAAATACATCCAGGTTATCTGTGGCTACTTTGTGCTGAGAAGGCTTAGGTGTAATGAGAGTCGCTGCATCCCGGGAACCTCAGCAATGAATAGTGACATTTTCCAATAACAGCTTCTAGAAATCGGGAAAAAAACATCCTGTGTGTGAATGTGGCCCTGAAGGACAGCTCAGGGATCTCCTCTCTCTGCCTCACAGCTGGACTCAGGTCACCAGGCTGCTTTCAGGCAACCACAAGTGATTCTTAATTGCTTCGGTCTTGTCTGAAAGCTCATCAATAATTTCCCGGACTGGCTGTCCTGGCACTGGCATTCTGAAACACAAGTTAGATTTGATTATTTTTTCAAATTAACATGCAAAGCATGACTTGACCTAAATAATTCCACCAGTTCAGTCGTAAGTCTGGAGGTTTTAGAAGTATCAAGTTCCCATAAACATTTAAGAGAGGGATTTTTACAGGGCTGTGTAGTGATAGGACAAGGGGAAATGGCTTCAGACTGACAGAGCACGGGGTCAGATGGGATGTTGGGACGGAATCCTTCCCTGGGAGGGTGGGCAGGCCCTGGCACAGGCTGCCCCTGGATCCCTGGCAGTGCCCAAGGCCAGGTTGGATGGGACAGTGGAAATTGTCCCTGCCCATGGCAGGGGTAGCCCTGGGTGAGCTTTAAGGTCCATTCCAACCCAAACCAGTCTGGGATTCTGTGATAATTCCCCAGCCCCTGATTTCTGCCCCCCATTACCCTGCTCTGTTCCAAATGAGCCCACGGCATTCTCAGTGCTGCAGTCAGTGCCGGGCTGGAGCGGTGTCAGAGCTCCCAGAACAGGCTGTGCTGTATCACCTGCATCTTGGCACTTTTATTTCCTGCCATGTGATGTGTTGAAACCACAGCCCCTGTCACGGATAAGCTGAGAAAGCATCACTCAGCCCTGAGTGGTTTTGTGGACACTTCTCTTCCTCTGACACGTTTTTCTTTCTATAAATGTCAGAGCATGGAGAGCCCAGGATTCAATTTGA